>NC_137222.1:9289716-9889716 GCF_949987685.1 Ammodytes marinus
CATAAAGTCACACTGATTCCCTTCAGAATTTATGGGGGAACATTATAAAAGATTAGCAGCTCCGAAAAACTTAATTTCTTTTGGGACACGCCATGCACAGCCCTACAACTTCAGCCTCAAACAAGTACTGCAAAAGTGTATGTGGCATGCAAAACATGCAGAGCAATGGCAACTTTAATTTATCTGTCATCGGCGTTTTAGTGGATGCAACCTGGGAATTAAGGAAGACTTTAAAACAAATGATGTTTTCCCACACATTTCTAAATCACCCCTGTAGTGTCCCTCACTATGTCATTTCTACTGAAGAAATGATGTGGGAAAACTTATTCCAATTCTGCAGTGTCCATAAGTCATTCCACCCCCAAATCCCTGCCATGCTCCTTTTACTTAGATGTTCCCACAACATCTCAGCACTGACATCTTGACTGTTAATAGGATATTTAGCTCACTATTTTATCCGACAGCCCTTCCTGAGAGTGACACTTCACATAGTTACCAAAAGGATTCGTAGCAGAATGCACATTAACATTGTAACAGTATATGCTACTCCTTGCACAAATTGAATGTAAGAAGAAATCCTCATTTGCAAGTGGCTTTGTTTCCTGAGCAAACAGGCATAGTGAAAATCTTTCCGTATTTTTATGCAAAGCACCCCTCGCTATAAGAATAAGCCCATTATTGCACGCTCTGTACTGCCAAAAATAGATGCAACGCAACAAACTCTTAATCTTCTTGAGAGGATGTTGACTCTTTTCCAAATTCAACAGGTGGTCTTGTAAAAGATATCACTTTTCCTGGATCCAGTGTCTGCTGCGCCACTTATGCTGATTGTCCTCAGATCCGCTATAAATCCTCCCGTGAGCTTCAGGAAACTGGAGGGGTTCTGTGTCCAATCGATTCACGTGCATGGACGCGTACTTTCACAGTAAAGGAAACCAGAGCGATCGAATCCTCGGTGTGGAGCATACTTGATTTTTGGGGGCTGAACAGGTCTATATTTCTGTGTTTTTTCAGGGAACCTTCAGTTATCCATCACTTCCGCTGCCTCTCTATTTGGCATCTTTATAAAAAAAGGAAATGTATAAAAAGAGCAGTGCTGACACCAAAAGCGATTTTGCCAATTTCTGCCAATTCTGAAGGTGTTTCAACTGGTTCTGTTTAAAGGTGGAGTCAGCGATTCACACTTGTTGACAAAATACTCCCAAATGATCCGCTACCTGTCTGTACTGTGTGTGCGCTGAAACAAAGGTCCAGTGTTAATACATAGCCCAGGCTCTGTAAACTGGTATGTAAACAAAGGGGGCCCACCGTAGCTAGCAACATACCCGTGTACAGAGGCTAGGCTGTGTATTAACACTGGATTACAGTACACAGTATACGTATAGATATAGCGGATCATGAAGAGATATTTACTGATTTTGACAAAAAAAAAATTTGACAACAAACATTCTCCAGAATTGCTGACTCCACCTTTAAATTAGTCAAAAGGACAACAAATATTTCCCAGTAAGACATGAGAGGACATGCCCGGTTGAAAGGTTCATCTCTGCGGATGACTGCCCTCATCCAGCGTGGCTGCTGTGTTTGTCAAACTGTGAGCTCTGCCTCTCCTTTTGCTGCCTGTAATGGAAAGCAGCAGGGGTCCAGCCCAGCTCAGTAACCAGTGTTTTTCTTTTTTCTATCACTCTGTCACCACACAGTCATGATGAACAGAAGCAGGAGCAGTGCAGAGGGGGTACAGAGGGAGGGAAGGGGCAGCCTAAACCCAGGAAGACTTGTATGCAATGCCTCCACCTTCCACACATCAAAGGGCATGGTGGTCGAGATTGATTGCTTCTAGAATAAACCTGAGAAAAAAATAAGAAAAAATAGTGTGTGCCTCCTTTTTTGAGGCCTTTGCATCCTTTTGAAGTCTGAAGGCGAGAATCGGCAGGCAAAAACAAAGTTTTCTTTAAACGCTGGTCAATTTTGAGATTTTTATCTATTTTGCTTCCACAAGTCTTCTATCATACTATAGTACTATTTAAAATATAAGGTCCAAAATTTAAATTTCTGTGTTTATTTTACTAAACTTTGTCTGTTTGCATCTGTATATTCATCCTATAGAAACATCTTTGACGGCCAATATTTTCCATAATCATTCTGAGCACTATAAGGATGCGTTCATATATTGTGAATTGTCTGATTTATGATACATGTTGTTTGCATGTTTAATACCTGTAGGCGACATAGTATTTTTTTGATTTATAAAATGAAAAAAGGCTGTATCCAAAAATCTGTTCTGTAAAAACTTTGGACACTAATATGATGTAACTCTATTCTTATCCAAAATATTTAAAAAAGATGCAAATGTATGTGTCATTATTAGTTAAATATTGCCAAATGGGCATATGTATTCAAACATTTCTGAAAAAAGTGTGATACAAAAAAGAATTGTTCTTATGTTTATAATAAAATTGTAAAATGTCATGATGACATACGTTAAAAATGTTTACTCTACTCAACTGCAATTTCTCGCCCTAAAGGAGGATTTACAGTTGTACTAGAAAGCTGGGCTGTGTTTTATAAAAAAGAAAGAGAGAAAAAGAAAGAAAATCCTTATGACAGCTAGTAGGTGGTAAGGCCTTAATGAGAATGTGTGAGTGTGGCTACTGGCCAGGCTGCATGGTTGGTTAGGGGCTCCTCCCACCTCCTTGTGTGCTCTCTCTCTCTCTCTCTCCACGCTGCTGCAGTAAACTCGACCAGCACTCCACCTCTGCACAGTGCAACAGCAGCAGCATCAACGGGAGTATGCCCGGCTGGAGACGATAGCAGCCTGCGGCAGCACACACCGTCTCCTTGGGTCATTAACCTGTCACGTGTGGGATAGCTTGAACGCGGACGGATATTGGCACCTGCGGGAAACAGAAAAACAGTTCCCCATACAGATGTGTTGAATTTTTTTTCACTATTTTTCTGGCTTATTTTTTCGGGACAGCTTCTGTGTTGCCAGGGAAGAGAAAGTCCTAGCAGGTAAGCAGTCATTCAGCAAGCACTAGATAACCTTGTCTACTTTAGCATGGTTACAGTAGCTTTGGCGTTTTCTCTTTTCGTCACACGCCTATTTTGTTGCTTAAGCGTCTATCGGTTGGGGCCAGGTTACATTTACTAATGTGTTATTAATGCTGTAATGAAAAACAAAGCCATTTTTATGCTAGTCCCCTCAGTGCACGAGGACATAAATGATTTTTTTGATACAATAACCTACCGTAAAGCACACTTGGCTACAGACAAGACGAGTGTTTTGACGTTTTTATTTATTTCGTTTATCTTTGAAAAACTGCCTAAACCGAAACTCGTGAAGTATAGGAGTTTATGTCGAATGTGTATTAAAGCAGGTGCTCAGTAAAAAGTTCAAATTAATGGTCTTAAGGTGGAAGTTTCGAGATATTTGACAAGTTTTTGTCGGAAATCCCTACTGACGACATAACAGGTTGTGGCCCCCTCCCCAGCACCACTATTTGAATGAATGGGGCTGTGCGAGTGAGGCAGCCGTGACAAATGTTGCTTGTAAAATAATTTGTATTTAAAGTGTGGAGGAAGAAGGGGGGACTATACACTGCGACCTGGTTATCAGACCGTGCTATGGACTATTGTTCGTCTTTATTTTGATTATGACAGACCGACTGGTCTTATGACAGACGGACTGGACTCGTTGTCATTCTATGGGCATCTCATTCATTTATTTGTGAGTGTTTTCTCTTTTGGCATGGCGCAGCAATTCCGTCTAAAGCAGTCAGTGGGCTAATGCATTGAATTATGTTACAGTAACCCTAGAATAATAACAACCATCAGATGGCTTGTGCTTCATCAAGGCTGTCCCACTGCTCGTGCGTGCGTGCGCTGGTGTGTTCAGGGACTTCAGATGTGTTTGCTGCAGCAGCAGGAGGATTCAGACAAAGTGCACTTTTACCAGCTGCTGAGTGTTGATAAGCCCTCTAACCTTTACCTTAATGACTCCCCTTTGGTCACCATATCTGCAGGCTATTTAAACTGTTGCCATCCTGTCTAACCTTACAGCTTGACTACATTTTTACAGCATGTGTTTGCGCTAAGCAAATGCCACGTTTAGTGTTTTCAAAAGGAAAATTACAAATAATTTTTATACTATTTTTATAATGTTTTGAGTTGGATTGAAATTAATCTAATCAGCCACATTGAATGTGTTTCTGTGAGACATCTAGTGGCCAGGCGTCTCTGTGTGATGTGATGTGCAGCGTACGTGCAGAGGTCATGGGAACGTGTGGTGTGGCTTGTGACTCTACAAGGTCCATAATCTCTTCATCAGGTGGCCCAAAATTGTAAATCCCACATAAGACCAACGTCCACCCCTCAAATCATTTCTTCTAGCCCCCAGCTTCTTGCGTGCTCCTGAGATATTTTACAGTCGGTGCTTTATTATGAAGGCAGCAGGGATGGAATTTTGTCATATTATGGATGAATTTCTGGTGGTTATGACCCGTCTGTGTGAGTTTTTGTTTCTTCTTCTTTTTACAAGTGAGAAATATTGGACCTTGAGCTTGAAAGGATGTGGGGAATGTAGACAGCGGGGGCTATCTCTGTTCAAACAAGCAGGGCATGAACATGTAAACAAGACGTAGAATAGTCTAAACTGGGAGGCTGTGTTACGTGAAAATAGTTCATCCCAATTGTGTACTACTTCTGTCGCCTCTGTGATTCCCTGCTGGATAAGTGAAACAACAGACACCAAAGTGACCCTGCCAGTCCCACCTTTACCTACTAAGGCTATAGTCACTGCTCTGTTTGCCTATGCATTGTTATTGCTCACATATTCCAATCAACCCCACTATACATTTTCTTGAAAAGCAAGTCTGTTCTCTAAATCAGCTGGCCCAGCAGCCTACTGATGCATGCATTTCTGATCAGTCATCATCACTTCATATGACTCACGCACACGACGGCACCATGAGATTGTTAGGCAAGGCTCCGTTTCCTCTGTTGTCGCAGGAACAGCTAATACAAACAGCGAGCCAGTGTGTGCGCTTTCCTGCCCAACCTGAGTCAGACAGGACAAAGAAAAATGTAAACATTCATTATCTTTACCAACAGGGAAACGGTTCATTCCTATAGGATTAGTAGATGGCAAGGCTGTTATACTTGTGGAGCCCATCAATTACCAGGAGTCTTAACATGTCTAAATGCAGTCCTGCCTTATCTCTTGTTCTGGTATCGATTTGTCAATAAACAAATGTAGGATTTTGAATCAAGAATCACTGTAGCTAATAATACATTACCTCATAATACCTACCTAATGTAACAGAAATATGCACTCAGGTAGCTAACATATTTCTGTTTTTGAGTAATTGTTCAGCCTCCTGCTTTCTCCATTTTTTCCCGGATAATGAGTGTAGATGGTGGGCTAATGGCGCCATGTGTCATGGCAGCACCTTGTTGAGAGGCAATTAAAGCTGTGTAAAGAACATAAAGAGGGACGCCCAGATGCGAGGAGACAAATGATCCCTCTGAAATGCTGTTGATCTTCTCACTGTCAGTCCAGTTAAACAGGACACACACAAGGGGCAGATGAAGGAAGTGTGTGTGTATGTGTGTTGTTGTGGGTCTGGTTGTGGGTCTGGTTTGTTTGTGAGAGAAGGGAGGACACACATGTCGAGTGGGAGGTTTGTGTGTGTATGTGCGTATGTGTGTGTGTGTGTGTGTGTGGCAGGGGGAAGGGAGGTAGGTTGTGGTGGGTGTGAGATTCACCCTGGTGAGAGACTTGCGCCTTGAGACATTCCTGACATTCCGACCTCCTGGATGCTTGAGGCTCCTCCGTCTTCTTCTAGCATGTCGGGGGCTGCAGAGGGTCTTTGGAGGGGCTTTTATGTTGCAGCAGGGCTCACACACATGCAGCAGGCCCTTTGGTTGAACAGAAACCACATACCCTCTAATTTAAGAGGGCATGGGAACAAGTAGCACAGCAGACACCAGGTCTTCTTAAGTTACATCCGCAGATGACACTTAAATTCTAGCGGGGCTCTCCTCTTATGAGCTGGGAGACAACTTATCAGGCTGCAGTCCCTCACTACCATATTAATTATTAAGGGTAGTAATAAAAATAAACTCTGTTATGTAATTCTCTGTTTTTTTAACCCCTTTTGAATGTGAATTATTTTCCAGAATCTGGATCTCTTAAATCCAGAATAGTTACATTATATGTAAAATGCAGAAGAGGAAATGATTGGATGAGTGTTATCTTTAGTTTGGTCACAGTTCATCATGTAATACAAGCAGTTTTACTTCATCAAAACGTGATGAGTTCATTCTTTAACAAAGTTCCTCTCTTCTTCTGTGTCTCTCCTACATGCTGCCTTGCTGATCAACATCTTGCGACATTGTGTGTGGGCCAGCCATGACAGTTGATCCCCTATCTGTCGGATCAGTCCACAGCCACTTCTGACCACATCTGATCCAGCAGACCGAAGATGTCAGCGTGCGGCGACTTTGCAGAACACGTGTGGAAACCCGGCTCTTGTAAGAACTGCTTCCACCCGCTCAGCGCGCACCACAAGACTGTCGGCAGCGTGCCAGCCGCCTGTCTGAAGAGCAGCCTGGGAGGTGATGACGAGGCGCCTTCCCCCTACAGCAAGCCAACCATCGCCGTCAGACCCACTATGATGAGCCTAGACACCAACGAGTCCATGACCGATGTCAACATGAACATAGAGCAGGTGATTTGCACAGCAGCACTATGCATTTTTACATGGGAGGGGGATTTTAGTTTTTTTACATTTTCAAAGCCAGCAGTTAGTGTACGAAGCATGTCATTCTTATTATTGAATAAATCTTTCATCTAAGTCAATCCAAAAGGATTTTAGGTACCTGGAACCAAACGTAAGACTAGAATATGCTATGATATATTGTTTACTGCCCAGAATGATCTATTCTTTAATGTGCACTCGTGTTTCTGTGTGACAGGAGAACACAAAGAGCCCAGTTGAGCGACTGGGCCTGAAGAAACTCCTGGACCTGTCTTCTCTTTACATTGAAAGTAACGGCTGCAACAAGGCCCATAGAGAGGCGGTTTTTCAGAGTCCCGAAAGCAAGATGGACTACAACAACTGCTTTTCTATGGCTTCCTTGTCCCCCAACATCCTGCCCAAAGACTCCATGATCATCAGCAATATCTTTGTCACCCAGGAGGAGGGCAGAGGCTCTCAGAGCTTAAAGAAGAACGCCAATGGAGACAACTGTAAGCAGCAGCAGAATATTACGTCCCCCACTAGAACCAAGAGCACTTATAATGGAATTGGTGGGACTACCAGGGCAAATGGCCAGGAGTCCTATCAGGCACCTGTGGAGATACCCTTTTCTATGGATATTGTCCCTTCAAGTCCTCCCACAGTTCATAGCAATGGTATCAGCAGTGGGAGTGCTGCTACCGAGACAACCAAGACATCCAGCACTTCCCCCAGCAAAGCTTTAAATGTAGACACAACTACCCACAATCCCCCACCATCCATCCGCTCTCCTCCTGTCCTGTCCCAACAGACCAGCCTATCAGACTCTTCCTGTTCTTATCGTAGTAGCACAGACTCACTTCCTGGGGCAGAGGGGTCGGGAGGCAGACACGTTAGGTCAGGGAGTCCCCAAAGCCCACAGTCAGCTCCCAACTCTCCAAATGACTCTGAACCCATTTATGCAGAGAGCACCAAAAAGAAGCGCAGGCCGCAAGGAATTGGGGGTACGAATTCCCCAAACCAAACTAAAAACTTGTCCCAGAACTCTGAACATGAGCTTTCAGGAGAGAGTCAGTGTGCCACCATCACCGTGATGGCCACTCACACTGAAGAGAAAAACAGGCTCTTCTACCTGAGCAGTCCAGATTCAGCAATCAGCACCCAGTGCCACTTTAGCCCCACAGCACGTAGAGACCCCACAAGCCCGGCCTTCCGCTGGCCCAGCCCGAGCAACAGCGTGCCCTCTTTGGTTATGGAAGCCAGCCTTTCCCCAACCCTCCACCCGAAACCTCAGTCCAGCCCGCCCATTCCCCCTAAGAGGACCAGCCGTTCGCCCAAACTGGGTGCCTCTAGCCTCTCGCCGTCCACCTTTTCTTCAGCCGCTTTTCCCGATCTCCCCAAAATGGGTGCCTCCAGCCTCCTCTCGCCGTCCATTACGTCCCCTGTCCCTCTCCCTGAACTCCCTATGTTGTTCCTGGTCCCTGCTAGAGAGGGACACTTCAAAGTCCATACGGAGAACCACTCCGCAGCAGCAGCAGCAGCAGCTTCTGAACGCTGGCACAAGCCCCACCACCACACCTCCGCCTGGAACTGTCGCATTGAGGAAGAAGAGGAGGAGGAGGACAGGGAGCGGAAAGAGGAGGAGAAGAAGAAATGGACTAGCACTCGGGTGACATGTCTGGTCAATGGTGGCACTGTCTGGAAGGAGGCCAGGGACTGGAAGGCCCACAGCAGCCCCCCTCCGCTGACAGAGCCAGGCACGGCCCCCCCGACCCCAACCTCCAACAATGGTGCCTGTCAGGGGGAGAGCGAGGGCACCGGCGTAGCAGAGGAGGAGGGCAAGCAGAACGGGAGCATGCCGGCCAGGCAACCGGTGCATGGCGGCTCATCCGAGCTGCTGGCAGCGGGCAAGGGACCTGCCAACAATGAACCCAATCCACCACCTCCCCCACCTAAGAGACTGCACAGGTAAGAACACATTCACACATTTACACATTCAGGTGTTAAGCCTCTAATAGGATAGAACGCCAGAGCGGTATCTGGATAGGGTTGTGTTTGGAAAATGTCATTATTGATTAATCGTTTCAGTTTATCATTTTGTCAGTTAGTAATGACAAAATGGCTGTTAGACGTTTGTTGATGTGTGAGGTAGTAAGTAACATCAATTAAAGACATAAAAGACCAATCATTGAGGTATTCAGTTTACAAAAGAAAGCGATGAAAAATGTGTAGTTTGTAAAAATTGAGAAGCTGTGATGATGACACCAGATGAAAATAATTTTCTCTAGATAAAGCTTTAATCACTTTAAATGATTAAAGTGATTAAGTGTCTCACTGAAGTCATTCAGCTTCATAAGATTCACCAACTATACTGTATGCTGCGTGTTTTAAACCTTTGTTTCATGCTGTCAAAAATATCTTATCCAAAATCAATAATTTCCGACAAGTAAACCTATTATGCATTTCTCAAAATACTTCTCTTGCTCGATAACTGTAAAGCACAGTAAATACAGCAGCAAACTATAGGGAGGGGTTGTTTTTAAATATTATGAACAATAAGGCAGCTGTGTAAAAGAAAAAGTCTAATACAGGTTTCATTACAAACTTCTATAGACTCGCTGATGAATGGTATACATTTATCAAACTTGAACTGCCCATTATAGCACAAGTTTGCGTGCCTGTCCTTCAGACTCCTACCTGAGAATTGAATTAGATTTAATGGCCATGAGACTGTGGTTTCATTATATTCCATAATTTAGCACTTCCAACCTGCACTTAGTCTAAAATCCACATATGCCTTCTGCTCTCCGATGGGAGGGAGTGCATGTATATGAATATAGTGTTTGCACTGCATATGGGCTATAGCATATTTCCCGTAACTGCATATGTGCACATGCATGCATCTTAGTGCAGTCATCTGTGTGCTTCTTGCTGTGCCTTCTCCTTTCATAGCATCATTATTCTGCCTTGAATCAGCCTCCATTCTAGTGCCTTGTGATCATTCAAACTGTTCCGGCATATTCCTCAATGCAGGCCTTGTTCCATTCACACTAGAAATGTGACTTTTTCCAATTCTAATTAACACAAGAAATGGGTCTGTTAAATAGCCCCCCGTCCGCTGTGTGTCACATTGCTATAAATTTGTTTTGGCCACAGTACAATAGACAGAACTGTAAAAATAGAAGAAGAAGAAAAAGGAGCCTTGTTCCATTGATATTGTCATACAGGGACAAAGCTGTGTTCTAGCAAGCATTCAGATGCATCTTTGGGCAAAATAGCAACAAAAACTAAAATCACATTAAGTATGATTGGGCTTTAAAAATGTACATTTTCAGACTAAGCACTTGATTTAATTCCGTTTTACTTACAGTAAGCAGAATGACAAATATCCGCCTTAATTAAATACCTGCACTATTGTGACCTTCTCTGGGACTCCTAGCCTACACAGCCATTTATTAGCTGTAACATTTTGCACACATGCTTTAACCTGAGTGTGCGCGAGGCTAAGAATACACTAGGGCTGTCTGAGTCAGCTACCCAAAGCAGAAACAGAGAAGAGGGCTTGTGTAGCAGTTATTAGAGCATCCAATGATCACCTCAAAATAGACTGTGCTTTGTCTGGGACAGCATAATGAGGTGTAACGCAAGACTGTGACCTCCACAAGAAAAAGATATTCTACCATCTTGAGAAGCTAGTCAGCAAAAAGCAGAGAAGGGGATGTTTTACTTGTCAAAAACACAGATTGCTGATCACATCTTCAGGGCCCCTTACGTTTGTGGTAATTCTAGGAAGGAGCCAACACTCCTGTTATGACACTGGCGACATTCTACGCTGATAAAAATACACCTTGTTGAGACACATGTGGGAACACGCCTCAAGCTAGACGGCGACATTTGTGGCTTTCTGGTAGTCCAAGTTTATCAGGGGGTTTAGTTTGTTTAATCAACAACTGTCCCTGGTCGCCAAGGCAGGAACTGGAAACTCCATGACAAAGTACGCAAGGGAATTGGAATCAAACTGTTGTCTGTAAGGCAATCAAAACTTGATGAAAATATGTTTTATTGACACAAAAGGGGAATCTTGTGTGTGGAATTAATGAAGAAAAAATACCAAACACACTTGCACATGTTCCCCAGTGAAGCAGTATTTTGATATGCTGAATCATTTAAAAGCCACAGATGGTTGGAGAAAACCTGCCTCCCAGGGCCTTTTACTGAATTGGAAAACACCAAATCTGCCCTTTTTTATTCCCCCTAACAGATCAACATAGGTATCATGTGGTCAGTCAGCATAGAGGGGTGTGTGTGTCTGCGTGTTTGTGCCTGTCATGAACAAGTTTGTGTGTACTATAACGTGGGATAGTGTGTCAACTTGGTTGCCAAAGGGAGGGGACTTTAGTGAACAGATTGTTGCCCCTGGCAACTCCCAAACTGTCCCCCGGTCTGGCAGTCTCTTGGTCGCCACCAATAGAAGTAGAATTTATAGATCAGCCGTGTGGATTTGAGTCCTCTGTTATATGCTTTGAATTGCCTTTTGCTCTCCAAGCTATCGTTCCAAGACGCGCTGCCCCTCCCACCACAAAGCCGTCCTGATCCCTTCTGTGAGAGCAGAACAGATAGCATCGCGTTGCCGCCTCACAGACCTGAAGCTGCTTTTAAAATCAACCACCAGGTCATGAGTGAATGCTATATATGAGATATGGGTGCTTTAATTTTGCATATCTAATGGGTGCTGTTGCTTTCCCTGCTGAGAGAGACTTTAAATACACATGTGAGCCGTGTGGAGCCAGGCTTGTGTTACTACACATGGCGGGGCTTTAGGGAGCCACCGGTCTGATCCAGGGGGCATTTTGCGCCCGCCGACCCCGACAAGGAACTCAGCCTGTCCAGCATGAGGTAGGCACCTGACGGCATCTTTTTCTCCTACGTGTCCTCGGTACAGACACTAGAATTGACTAAACATCTACCTGGTAGACATGTGAGGGCAAGTGGTGATGTTCTTGATCAAGTAGGAAAAGTGCTCACATAGCTTAAGAGCGTTTCAGGGAGGTTGTAATAAACCACACAGCCTCAGTAGGTAAAAACTCATTCTCACACTTCAATCAGGTTCCCACTTTGGCACCCTGGCTTTTGCTCTTATTCTGATCTCTTCTTATCCTTCTCTACATAGACTATCTTGTTCTTTTTTCTTATATATTTTTATAGCCAAACCCTGAGACTAAAATAGTGGTCAAATTAAGAGTTTCACAAGTGTAATGATGAACAATTGAAACCACTTGGTGTGAGGTGCTGCAAAAAAATTCAAGTTGGTTGTAAGAGAATAAAGGACCGAAAGAGCGGACAGGGAAGAAGATAACTAGGGAAGTCTGGAGCAGATGGCAAAAAGATAGCAAGGACTGGTGTCAAAGATCAATGGATCTTTTTTCAAACACTTTATATGGCCATATAGCCATGGTAACTATCCTACAATCATGAAACAAAACAATGCGTGCCATTCTTCTCTTAATTGAAAGGTTCAGAGGTTACACAATAAAAAACAATATAATGCTGTCCGATTTAACAGGAATACAATAAATGCTACCTTTTGAGAGTTTATATAATACCAAAGGACAATGACTTAGATTGTAATATATTTCAATGCAACAGCAACATAAATATTGCTCAACAGGTCCTTTCCCCACTTTGCTTTTTAAATGCCCTGTTTGTTGCATGGCTACTACGGGAGATTGCATTACATCGTACAGGTGCTCACTACCTCCACCCAAGTACATTCTGAGTCAGTCTGCTTTCACCTCACTCCGCCTCATTTGAACAAAACCTTGAATCAACCCTGTGAGCACTAATACCTTTGGGCGTAATCAGGTTTTAGTATTACATTTCATCAGTCCTAATGTTGTGTAACCGCTTAGATTCAGACTTTTTACTAATAGATTACTGTTATCAAAGTATTGAGTAAAATAGGAATGGATGGAAAGCGATTGTGTGTGTGTTAGTATGCAAGTGTATGTGAGCGTGTGAAGAATGAACATACATTACTTCTCTCCCTCATCTCTCAGATGTCATTTTATATATTTACGATGTAGAAGGCCCTAAATAAGAGTCAGGAAGTGAAACCAGTTGTGTGAACCTGGGCCACAACAACACCATCATACTGCTGTCTGAAGCCAGTTAGCTGTAACCCCCATGTGATCCCTCATTTTAAAGACTCTCCCAGCTCCTCTCACTCAACTTTATTAATACCGCGCACATGTCAGGGAAGCATGTGTGTCAACAGATCTGGCACGTTGCTTACCGTAGCATGATTGTTTACATTCTAAATCTGGGTTAGTGTCGTTGCCGGGCTGATTGCAGAAACACAAGTCTGGCAGGTTTTACTGGGGGCGGTGGCGATATCTCACGTAGACTTTGTTTCAGCGAAGGAAGTGATTACATCTATTCGGAGGAAATAAGCAATTAAGATGTTTATTAATAGTTAAGGCTAAAGCTGCGCATTCCTGGTAGAGGGATAAAATCCGGATGAATGGAGCTTGTTTTGTGTCTGGACGACATGAGACATAGATTATTAATATGTACAGTAAAGTAATGAGGTCACTGACTACACCTGGTTGTAAATAACCTGTGTTTGTAGAGCTAAAAAGAGTATCCAATTCATTGATCAGCAGCAAATATGTTAGTTGCCATTTTAAAGGCAAAAATGCCAGATATTTGATGGTGCCAGCTTCTCAAAAATATCTCACCTTGCAATAAACTGAATCTTTTTGTCTTCCGTTTTGGGCTCTTTTTTAGAGAAAAACATTTGAACACAGCAAAATGTGCTTGGCCTTTTTTATCTATTCAACTTTAATTTCATGGACAAAACAATTTATCTTCAAAGAATTTGGTCCCATTAATTGATAATGAAAACACTTGCAGTCCTAGATGCTTGTAAATACGTGCAGCCCTGATCCAGAGTCAAGGTCTTTTCTTGCATTGCCCTTGCTCAGAAGGCTCATTCATCTATGCACATCCTCTTGCAGGACCTAAGCAATGACATTCTTTCACGAAGGAAAATCCTCTTGTTTTGGATACAAATCTGAGGGAGATTTAGAGTGTGACATGCACCCGCACACTGCACACACGGACTCATAATCCCCGTATGCGCCCATTACCATTTCTCCTCTGCCTCAGCATTTCCATTGCCTTTCATCACTGCTCTTTTGTCTGTAAAACGATAGCGTATCCTTTAGCTAACTGCCCGCAGAGAATACCTAAACCTTTGTCTCCTTTTCCCCTCCTGGTCCATTTGTTCTCCTGATTTACGGTGGAACTGAAGTCAGGGGCCAGCAGATAAATGGATAGGAGAGAGGGGAGGGGGGGTCATTTAGAGATGGAAGAGAGGAAAGGGAGATGAAGGGATGGGATTGGACCCTGCCTTCCTCAGCCATTAGCGGGTATAATGAGACAAGTGCATGGCTGTCACTCAGCCTAATTGGTCACCTTGATTAGGAAGTCTGCTCATGCACAGTTTTTATTGGTATGTTAAAAGAGGCCAAGTTGAACAAGAATAATGCAAAGCTTCTTTCTAGCCAGTAAAGAAAAGTAATATCATCCGGCAAATGAAAAGTTGAATTCATAAGCAATAAAACACACCCTTGCTCAAATCAATACAGGCAGGGCTTTTGCTGCAACAGCTTTTTTTTCTGTGGTATTGTGTGCCTTTTATTTATAGCCTATAGTAGAGAGATGACAGGAAACCAGAGAGCGAGGGATGGGAAATGACATGTTACAAAGGTCCCTAGCTGGCTGCAAACCAAGGATGTTGCAGTGTATGCTTGATGACTTATTCTCTACTGCAGCTGCATCTTAACTTGGTGTGGTGTGACCACTAGGTAACAGTGGCTAATGTTAGCAGACTGTAGATAGATAGATGTTGCTATGTAACGGACTGCTCTAGTAGGAGATGTGTTTGTTGTTTCCTGTTTGTGCTCCTGTTGCGCTCACTCAGTCAGGTTACCATGTACTTTATATTTAAAGCTGCCTACTTAAAGTATTTAAAGACATTCAATGATAGCATAGCGGCCATTTATCGCTGTATAACTCGCTATGGAACTTACAACCTCTATTTAGCAGAAGCAGATACGCATTGTTTTTCCTTGTCAAAACCTGGTTCATACATTACCCACAGTGCAACTCAAATGCTGACAGTTTGGTTAAAACTTCAAGTTTGGCTTATCTAGACTCTACTCTTCAGGGGAGCAGACAAAAGAGATCTGGTTAGATCACTTCATTGGAACTATAGGTTTTTTCTTTTCATTATCAAACTTGGAAAAGGAATCTTACAAATTTAACATACCGTATATGCAGTAACATTCTACAACACCTGTTAACAAATGTTTATGTGTAAATTAAGTTCACATTTAAAGCAACTAACTCAATGGGATCATGGGAAATGTATTGAAATCCAATGTCCCATAATTCTGTAATTCACACATTTGGATGAAATGTACATATCACTTCAAACGAGTGATAGATTCATAATAGGGCTTGTTTGTTGCAGTTATAAAACAACTGAATCAAGAAGTGTCCGTCACTAACAAGGAAGTGAAACTACTCCTCACAGCTTTTGTTCGTCATTTGAAATGAATGTGCTCTTTCACGTGGATGCATTCGTAATACATTGTGAAGATAAGAAAACATTAAGGGGAAGCGGAGTGGTTCCACATTTACAAACTGAAGCACACACTGCTGCGCTTGGCTGGGCTAGTGTTACTGAAAAGTTGAGACACACAGGAATGTAGACAGACACAGGAAAAAAAGATGGCTTGAAATAATGTTTGTTCTAATTATATTCACTAATCCGGTTGCTTTTGTTTTTTAACATTACAGAGGGAGTAGTAAGAGTATGAGTGGCAGCAACATGGAGCTGGACCGTTGCAGCCAACAAGGGTCAGTAGAGAGCCCTACTTCTTCTCTACGGGGCCTAGGCAGTGCCAGCCTGCCTACCGCCTCCACTGACAACCTGACTGCTGACTCGGGTAAGTCCCACTCACTCCAACACACACACACACACACCCACACACACACACATTTTGTCGGGGTTGGGGATTTATTTGAATATCTGTGTGAAGTGTTGCAGTTCCGTTTGCTCATACCAATCACAGTTATACACTCAACAAAGCAGCCACAACTAATAGGACAAGAACAGAGAACCAAGAGTAGCTTTTACATACAATATACAGAACAGGCAAAGAACAATTCTTTATCAGGCAAGTTAGTTACTTTTTCCACAGTTTTTCCGTGTGTGAATGGGGATGTTTTACTTTATATGTGTTATTCCTGCAAGTTAGTTGTGTTGATGTTCAAAGTAAGTGTCATCGTGTTCTTATAATGAAGATGCACTTTGTCCATGGTGAACCTTTGCAAGGACATTGAAAACAGGAAAGGGAACGCTGTGATGTTTTTATAGCAGTTGTCTCTTCCTCTTTCGTCAAACAGAACACACACACACACACACACACACACACTTTGTTTTGACCACCGTGTTCCTTTTAGTGACCAAGTTCACGATTTCTACAATGGTCAAACCTTAAAGACGTGTGTCTAAGAATAAGTGCATGCATCGGTCCTTGCTTTAGAAAAGACTGTCATCCTTTACATTTCAGCTTTAGACCTCTGTGGCGCTCAGACACTTGTAATCGCTCGCAACTTCCTGGGCAATGTTGTTTGAAGAGATAATTATGGACTCTGATAACGAGGGAAAAAGGGCTTGGCTACATCCTACAGAGCAACTTTTTTTTTCTTTAGGGTCTTCCCCCTTCTGTGAAAGCCGTTATTGAAGACTGCACCACACAATTATCTCAGTGTCTGTCTCCTCTAGTGACATGTCAAGTTCCCAACTTTAAGTCTTTCATTGACAAATGGATAATAGTAGGATGGAAGATGTTTTGAGTTTCAGCATGAACCCTGGATTATGGAAATTTCCAGCTCTTTTGAGAAAGCGAGGTATGTGTTTGTAACTGAGGCTGAGCAGTAGGCAGTGACAGAAGGGGTGTAGTGAAAAAATCAAATCCACAGCTTTCTCTCCATCTGTGTTTGTGTTTGTGTGTGTCAGATGTCGACTTGGAAAATACACAAATAGTCGGTCAATTCTGTTGAAGGAATAATTCTGGAAATATGCTTATTCACTTTTTTAATACCACTCTCGGGTGATATGAATATTTTGTTAAATTAGGACTTACCTTTATTGTTATGCTATGCTAAGCTAAAGTATGTTGCTGCTGGTTGTAGCTTCATATTTGGTGTATGGACATAGTGGTATCAACCATCTCGTCTCACTCTCTCAAAAGAGTGCATTTTGATTTCCTTTCATTTCCAGTAGTAATTTTGCAGACCTGCTGATGTAATTTTCTCTCTCTCTCTCTCTCTCTCTCTCTCTCTCTCTCTCTCTCTCTCTCTCTCTCTCTCTCTCTCTCTCTCTCTCTCTCTCTCTCTCTCTCTCTCTCTCTCTCTCTCTCTCTCTCTTCTTAGGTTCTCGGGATGGTTCGCGGATGTCTTGCTCCTCTCCGTTCAGCAGGAGCCCGGTTGCCTCAGCTCCAGGTTCTCCTCACCCTCCCTTCTTTAGGAGCTTAAACAACCAGCCGCCTCCGCTCCCGGAGAAAAAAATGGTCAACCGCACTGTGTCGGCTCCCGACAGCGGTAATGGAAAACCCTTCGTCCGAGCCTACCCGCGCCTCCCGTTCACCGGCTCTGAGAGTAACGTGTGTCGACCGGCTGACGCGTGCTCCCGCTCCAGTTTACCCTCCAGCCCCGTTGACCAGCGACCCCTCTTCTCCTCTAACGAGTCTCTGGAGCACTGCCACGCCCTTCTAGGCCGAACCTCCAGGTCCCGCACGCTGGACGAGCCGCCAAAGACTCTGGGGCGTCTGGGCGTCCACTGTCGGAGCAGCATCACCTGCTCCTCTATGCCCCAACTCAGCGCGCCTTTCTCCCCTTCAGAACCGGGCTCGGCCGCAAATCTGGGCTCCAGCCTGCAGCTCCAGACCCTTCTGAGTAACATAGACAGTAGGGAGGGAGTGTACTCCAAACTGGGAGGCCTGTACGCCGAGTCATTGCGGCGCTTGGCCCTTAAATGTGAGGATCACTTTAATCGCTCTCAGAAGAACCCACTGAGGTTCGAGGAGAGCAACTGGTCTCTGTTCAGGCTCACCTCTAACAAGACCAGCTGCAACGCTGGAGACGCCGTGTACTTCTCTGCTGCCTGTGCCTCAGACCCCAGCAACTCCTACGCTGTTAAGGTGACTGCATCGAAGTTTAATTTTTTTTCTTTTCTACAACACCTGTAACCAATTTATAATCCTTTATATTTGATTTGTGGATGCCAGTTGGTGCTGGTGCTAAATCGCAAATACAGTGTAGGTCCCAGAATTCTGTGGCCAGCACCATGCCGTGTGGCAGCTACTGGTCTTATCTCTATAGGCTAGAGTGCAGCCAAACAAACTAATCTTGTTTGAAATAAGATATCGGCCAATAAATTGTGTTGTATTCCATCATGCCATGAGCAAGCGTGAGTACTTTTCCAGGCAAAGGTAGTAAAGTTGACCATTTTGTCAAGAGTTGGTGGTGTGCAGTCACCTGCGAGCTTATTTATGTCACAGCTCACTGTGGCTGCCAGTACTCTCTGTGATAATCAAAACATCAGAAAAATACTGTAGATAAAAATGAACTTGACTTGTTTAGCAGACGCACTTTTGATGATTGTTTGAGGTTGGTGCTAACTTCGCTGACAAAAATACATTGCGTTTCCTGTGAGATAGCCTTTGTGTTTGGTTTGCAAAATCTGGAACTAAATATAGCATAGTGAAAGTGATAGAAATTAGATCAAATAAAAATGTGTTATGCTGTATTATACACATGCATCGTTTCCTGTGAAATGAAAGGAAAACCAATCGTATAATTTCATGATTTGTCTACATGAGAATCTTGATTAATTATGTTCAGCATCATCATCACTCAATACCTCATGAAGGTCAAATGTTGATAGTGAATTGAACACTTACTACATGAGACAATATGTATAGGATTGTAAACATGTTGGTTCTGTGTTTGGATATGAGGAGATAAGAACCAGGCGGTGGTCTTGTTTGTTGTTAGGCTAGTCAGATGAGATGTCTCCACTACAGCACAAACCTTCAGCACACATGTAGACTAAACAAGCAGGAAGAAGGGTGTGGATCTCTCTTAACTGACCTTTGTCCCAAAGTCATTAGTGCCATACAAATCAGCGGCTGTTTGTACGGTATGTGTTGTACCACGGCGTGTGCGCCCGCAGTCTTGCTTAATATCTCCAGGCCCAATTAATCTTCAGATTCCAGGCAGGATTTGGAGTCAGACAAACCCCAGTTGTCAAGGCCACACACACACACACACACACACACACACACATAACCCAATACACACCGTGTAGTGTGAGATCATTCAGCACAAAAACTTAATGTATTGATAATCAGACGTACTACCATTGTGTTGGTGACTGAAACTTGAACCCCATGAAAGTAGAGTTTAATCCAGTTTATCACAAAGAAGAGATTATATTCATAAATCTGACCTCAACATAATGAAAACATACTGACAATTTCATGGGAGTCATTTATAGGCCTGTTACAACATTCTGATTTAAGATTTGATTCCGAAAAGTCTGAATTTCCCCACAGCTTTTCAGACACTGAGGGGCTGTTGTGGTTTATTTAAACCCAAGTTGCTGAAGAGTCCAATCCTGTGCATCATCTAGTAGCTTTAAAGTATTTCAAGGCAAGACACTGCATGTGAATAGGTCACCATTTTAGATAACATCATGAATCTTTGCCAGTTGATTACTTACAGTTAAACTATTGTATTACAACATTTTACAAATGTTTGAATAAATAAGCAAATTTGGCAATATCTAACTAATGTGTATTCACATGTCTTTAAAGACCAAAATGCTGGCTGGAGTTAAAATCTTTATTTCATATTAACAACATCATTCTCCAAATGTTTTTGCCTGCAGTGCCTAAAAGAGGAGCCAATGGAGGATTTGGTTTAAATCTGCATCATTGATTTCACTTGAATGAAAGCAGGAACTGAATTAACTTTGGAGCCTCACTAACAAGAATTCCTTTCTTATGTTTCTTGGCTCCACTCCCTTCCCGTCTGTCTGGAATCCCCCCCCCCCTTGTCCTTTTCTTCCTCTTTTCCTCCCACTGTCCTTTCCACCTATGCAGATCTGCAAGAGTCCATCTGTGGAGTCCAAACAGGTCCATCTCTATGGCCTGTCGGTGCAGCAGAGCATGCCTCCCCACTTCAACCTCCAGCAAGATTGCGGCCACTTCCTGGCTTGCGTCCCCCAGAGCATGTTGCCTTCAGAAGAAGTTTCTCTCCAAAGCGCGCCTGCTCCGTCGCCTTCCCAGCCGTCCACACCCACACCGGGCCAACAGGCGGACCGTGAGCGAGTGGTGGTCATCACCTCCGAGATCCCCACGCAGACGTCGGCCGACTTTGTGCGGGAGTGGGAGGCGTTCCACAAAACCCAGCCGGAAGTATACGAGCGCCGCGTGTGTTTCCTCCTCCTGCAGCTCTGCAATGGCCTGGAGCACCTGAAAGAGCACGGCGTCACGCACCGTGACATCTGCCTCGAAAATCTGCTGTTGGTGCCCCACCACCGGAGGCCCTCCCAGTTCCCCCAACACAACGCCACTGACCACAGCAGCAGCGGCGGAGCAGACACTCAGCGTAACCTTCCCCGGCTCCTCATCAGCAACTTCGCCAAGGCCAAGCGTCGCTCCTCTGAGGACGCCGCCTCCACCGCCGCCGACCCTCGCATCAAACGCGACCACGCCAGACTGGCGCCGGAGATCGTCTCGGCGGCACAGTACCGTAAATTCGACGAGTTCCAGACGGGCATCTTGATCTACGAGCTCCTGCACCAGCCCAACCCCTTCGAGGTGAGTCCAGCACTGAAGGAGCAGGACTACCGCTGTGAGGACCTGCCCTCCATCCCCACCGTCTCCCTCTACTCGGCCGGCCTCCAGAGGCTGGCCCAGCTGCTGCTCCAGCCCGACCCCATCAAACGCATCCACATCCAGGAGGCCAAGCGTGTGCTGCAGAGCCTGCTGTGGGGCCCCAGGAAGGACCTGATGGAGCAGCAGTGGGAGAGAGGCGGGAGGCATGGAGGGGGAGGAGGCTTTGTGGGCGGATCCCGACAAGAAGGCCTCCTCAACTGGCTGGACGTGAAGCGCGCCCTGCTGATGATGAAGTTCGCAGAGCGCTCGCTGGAGCCCGAGAGGAACGCGGAGCTGGAAGACTGGTTGTGCTGTCAGTACTTTTCCTCTGCTCACCCTCTGTCCCTCTGCCACACCGCCGAACTGCTCTACTCGCTGAAGTGACGGGTAAAAAAAATTGTGAGTGAGTGGAGTCGAATGTGTGTTTGAGACCAATAATGTCAAAAATAACGCCCGGTAACTGTGGATGGGTCCAGACTGTGGGATTCTTCGGGGATAAAGTGAACCCCCCCCAACGTGTTTTTGCTACTGCTGTGTGCATGAGAGCCACACATTAATTTAGCCGTCCACAGTATCCAGACTGTCAATTTAGCAAAGTAGTGATCCGTTAAAAGTCACAGACGTATGGACAAAATCACTAAAACATACACTTACAGACAAGAATAACTTTGTGACAATGATGCTGGTAAAAAAAAGGAAGAATATGGACAGTAGTCATAATTCTGTAATACACTTACCAAAGCTTCATGTTTGACACTGTATCGTGTGTATTTTTTAAATACCAATTAAGATGTTTACCCACTGAGAAAAAGGTTAACGATCTATAATCTCATCCTGTTTCAGCCCCGCTTTGCAAAGTAATGCTGTGTAGTAGCTACGTAAATGTGCAGCAACTTTTAATCCGTCTGATATTTTGCTAAAAATTTTAGAAAATGGGTCACGCTGATTTACACTGTTGCACCTTTTTCCGTCATGTTCATTCATGGGCACATAGTGCGGTACTGTATACTGTGTAAACAATACAAATTGCCTTTTTTTTAAACCACAAAAAGGTGCAGAAGCATGCCTATTCATCAATGAATACTGGTGTCTGTCTGTCTGTCTGTCTGTCTGTCTGTGTTGTTTCACAATCCTTGTCAGACAGCTTTGCATAATAAAGACTTAGTATAGATGTATCATCAGCCAGACTGTCTAATACTACTCAATTGTAATTGGATTGAAAAATAAATTGGACCGTTGGAGATGCTTTTACTGAATGACTGCCCAGTTTTACCTTATGCTTACTTTTAGTATATATCTAAATGTATGGTTTGACATTTGTCACAGTGCCTTTTGTTCTTTGTAGGTATTTCAGTGACTCAGACGCCAAATGTAAATATTGTCGATCCTTCGTCCTTGGTGAAACTGGCCTTTCACAGAATGTTTTAGAAACAATTTTTTGTACAGTAATTTGTAGATGATATCGGAAGAGAAAATGAGCCCAAACAGGTCTTTAAAAGCCATGCATAGGAGCCGCAGTTAAAAAAAAATATTTATGATATAATTTGTTATCCTGTAGTAGTCACTGGAATTTCTCTGTTTTATTTTAATATTTGAATTTATCAAGTTATTTGTTTTCTTTTTGGCACAGCAGCAGCTGGGCCTGTTTTTATATTCTCCTGTGTCCCAATGAAGACTGCTGAAAAATGCTTCCAGTTCCGTGTATTTTAACTCCCAACAACTAATTTACTAATAAAGTCCATAGCGGCGAGATCTTAACAGCTGGTTTCTGTCAACAACTAACTGATGTCTCTAATGCGGAAAAGAGAAAAAAAACATGTTCACGACTCGGAACTAATACATTATTGATTTGAACTATTATATGTGTGCCTCACGTATTTGCATCTATCAATAAACTGTGCATATATTTTCTCACAGTATTATCTGTTGTTTTGATTTTTTCTTTGGCTACAACCCCCGTTATTATCATATTCAGTACCGATGAAGACATTTTAGACATGCATTCATTGCATGTGGTAAAATCTATCCAATCCGAGTCACAGTTTTAACATAATTGCACACATTGTGTTTTTATAAAAGATTCTGATATTTTGATGTACAACATGTCCAGTACTGCATACAAAGTAACCTCGTCTTTGGTATGTTCCTTCTTATATTTCAGCTTAGTATTTATATTTCTCTGGGGAACATTGGGCAACACTGTTTGGCATCTATTGTAACTGCAGTATTAAAAAACGTAACTCTGTTAGAAGAGTGTGAATACCACTAGTATCAGGCACTCTTAACAAAAATACTTGGCAGGTCACAATATTGCAACTGAATGCACTATTTCTGCTGTTAGGTGTAAATATTCTTCGGGGCAGGGAATTAAGCAATGTATGCACTTTTCAAATGTAAATGTAAACGGGGAACAAAACCAATAGACTGAGAAAGCCACAAAAAAGTCCAGTCAGCTGAAGGAGAAGCATCTGCTGCTGTAGAGGGGGGGCGGGGGCTTTGCAAGGCCTCAACACAACAGGTTGTACGTGTAGTGGAATCTCAATTTTAGTTTGGAGCCTCAGGCCACAACAGAAACCCAGACGTTCCTTGCAACCACCCACCCCCCTCATGTAGCTTTCTGCTTCACATCACCCCTTCAAAAACCACTGGCTGCTCCCTTGTCATAGGTGGAACTATGTTGCCATGGTGTTTTGACCAATGGAATGGCATTTCCCGGAACACAGTCAGTCTCCGCGTCTCCCTCTTTCTGTCAAACACTCTTTTGCACACACACCGATGAGCAAGAATCCAAATAACCCCTCTGGTAACAACTTTGAGGCTCTCTTCTTTGTTGGTCCAGTGATCACCGGTCAAGAGGTTGAATACTTTATTTGAGCAAATATGCATCCCAGTGAACTTCTGCAGAGCAGAAGACACACACAAAAACGCTGCCCACTACTTAAGCATGACTATGGCATAAATGCAACCTAAACATATATTTAAATTGATGTAAAATCCTGAACAGTAAAGGAGAAAGACCCTCTAATAACACTGTCCAAAGCTATGGCTGCTGTACCTCCAGGTCCATTTGCTTGTTGGTAGAAGGTCTTACTCCCAGGGATGAATGGCCAAACATAGACAAGGAGATACATAGTGCAGATAATTACAATACTCAAATATACTGACTCACTCTTTGATTCTTGAAATCAGACAATTGTTTTTAAACTGAAAGAAGGTAGTCATCATTCATATCATTTTGACTAAAATATCCCTTATGCAAGTATACACTTTTATGCTGCTCACACTGGCACATATCTCACCCATCCTTATGTATTCACCACATAAACAGTTTCAATATTTGTTATGCTCATCGTTGGCTTGCTCAGCTCAGCTGGCCTTAGGGGAAAAGCCACACAGTAAAGTTCCAAATGCCAACATTTCCATTCACATCGTTACAGCACAGCCAGAGGCAATAACTTCTGACAGTAGCCCAGACTGCTCCTGCTCCCACAGCTGAATAAAGATTCTCCTATGGAATTAATATTAATGTTACGAGCAACACCTTTGGCAGCATTGCTCTCTAATTGATTACTGCAATTAAAGTGACATGTTACCCAGCATCCCCCGGGACCACCTGCCCCAAACAGACGGACAATGTACAGTCACAGCTGCGACTCTCTGCACATTTGCTGCTGCCCGAATTTTCCAGTGCCTCCTGTCCTGCTAATGATGACCACATTGATTCACAGATGTGCGATATATTGTAGCCTACTGTAGGGCTGGAGACAGGTTATGCAGGGAAAAAAAGGCTTCATGGTTTCCATGGCTACATGTACAATTTTCCTTCTCGTAGTGCCATTCTCTAGCTCCAATATCAATAAGATTTTTATTACCAAAAAAGCCTACAATTATAATGCAGCATCTAAAATAACTTACTAGAGAGAAAGCTAGCAGGAGGAAATATCAGAATCCCAAAGGAGTAGCTGAAGGGTTAAGGATGTGTGACCAGCTCATCCTCCATTGCAACTACAAAGTTGAAACTATTGCCTGTGCCCCACTTACTGCATCGCCAGTTATCTACCTCTTCGGCTTCCCTCTATCACACTTGCCTTTAAGCTCTTGTCAATACAGCACTTTTTTGTGCATGGGTCCTCAAACGTTTTCCGCCCAGCTTACATGTTCCTCCTCCCCTGGCCGTGCTGCTTTTGTTGTTTAGCCAACAATAAGGTCCATGAATCTTTAATAAAAACAGACGGCAGCCTTACCACTGCCCAAAGTAAGTATTACTCAATTCTATAACCTAAGCTTCATTGAGGCCAATCGTTTTGGAGAGCCACTCATTTGACTCAAAAAGATACATAATACATAACATGACATTTCAAAATATCTCTGCAAAAGTGATGAGATTCTTAATTGACACTGTTGTTCGACACAGCAGTAGCATAAGCATTTACATTCATAAAGCAAGGTGTACTTTTGGTTTATGAAAGAAGGCCAAATATGAACCTATATATTTTAAGAAAATATATAACAGGAGATAACACTTTGTACATAAATCCATCTGCAACAACATTTTTGTTCTGCACTGTAACAGTACTCATGATCTATTTTAGTTGTATTCTGACATCTAGTGGCTCCATTTTGCTACTACTTTTAGATTTCAGAATGAAGCAAGCCAAGGCTCTTTCTCCTCACTGCTTACAGTGTCTTTTATATTTGTATAGCGTCGTTTTGGATTGTTTTTTTGAGACAGGCTTTGCTTTTTAAATTTATTGAGTTGGAAAAAAATAATGATAGTGTGGTTTATTAGTTGTTGGTGTGTAGGAAAAGTCAGAACACCTTTGTTTAAGATCCAGGAGAAAATGTTATCTCACAGGGTTTAAGATGTAATGCTTGGTCAATGTAAGGCAATTGCGTACTGAATTGTATAGCAAAGTCAAAGTAATTTCCCTGCAATTAAATTGTATAAAATCCTCTGGAAATATAGGCTAATAACCTAAAATATATAAGGCATAAAAGAGCGCTCATGTATCTTACATCAAAAGGAAAAGCTGAGTGTTATAATCTGAGTAAAGTTAGAAAGTTTGGGTACTTTATAAAGCCTATAGTCCATATAGGCCAGACCAGATATCGGTACCATCGGCACAAAAACAACCACAGCATGGCCAACAACTGTGTCAAAACTAAGACAAATAAACAGCAACTGAAAGGCACAAATAGCCTAGCATTAAAACAGCATTACATGTAGATCCATGCGGCTCAGAAATACACACAATTAACATCAAGGCTGCATCATACAAAATACATTTTACACCAGCATTGTGTGCGCACACAATAAAAGCAGACATTCCCCTACCTGTCCATGACAATGCGCTGGGGCTGGCGGTGATAAACACCTTTCTTCACCGTAGGCCTACTTTTTGTAAAATTCCACACGGACTTCACCTTCATGTTTGGGTTCATAGTAACCTCCGGAGCCGCACACAACCGGGTGAGTTTACTAATGCTAACTGGCGCTAACTTAGTTTATAGGCTAAAGCACAGCCACAGTTTATTCAATGAATTGACCACGACTCCCATTCTCCTCGGTCACTCTAACCACGTCTGCTCCTTTTAGTAGAACTTCGAGGGAAGGAATGTTTCTTTAAAGTGTTTGCTATGGTGCATCGCACCATTAGCATGTGTACACTGTCCTCAGTGCCGATGTCAGTGACGTTGTGTCAATCTCCAAGCTGATTGGCTAGTCCGTCTAAGCATCAAGATTCATCACATCAAAAGTTCAAAATAGCCTCGTTCGACTTCGAGCCGTCTTGCTCAGACCTGCGCAACTATGAAGCGCATCTTGCTGAGCGCACAACAAAAATGCTGTGCGCTCAGCAAGCCGAGTCGAGTGTCATAATTGCGCAGGTCTTAGCAAGACAGTGACATCTCAAACGAGGCTACTGTTCAACTTCAAGCCATGAAGCGATAGAAGCGCCGCTTCATCGCGCCTGAACCATTAGCCCCTTTTACACAGCCAGTGAAAGCCGGGAATATGCCGCGGAATTTCGGCCCTCCGCCCTGCTGTATAAATGCGACCGTTGCGGAACGAGGGAAGAAAGGTGCGAGAGATTGTTCCGGGAATTTTACTACCTCGGGGGGTAGTAATGATTCCCGACACAATCAGTTCCGCCTCTCTGTTTAAATGTGGACAGCTTGTTGTTGCGGAACAGGGGGGCGTTTGACGTTCCATAGCCTACGTTCTAAACGTGCGACCATGCTAGCAGTTGAAGGACGTGTGTTTAAGCTTAACCACGGCGGCCTGATGTCCCGTAAAAATCACCAAATAAAGGGAACGGCGTATAATCTAGCTGGTCATAAGGTCCGCTGCTCAATCCAAACCCCAACGCTTCATTTTGAAGAGTTTATGAGTCTATCTCTGCCCGGGGGAAGTTGTACAATGGGAAAGCTAGGCTAAGCCAGGCTGCGACCGGATCGCCGCCGCTATTATTATCCTAAGTCTGAGCGTATATCCACACTTTATTTCCGTCTACAGTAACGTCACTTCACACACTGTGTGTATGTGTATGTCTGATTGGCAGATCTCTGCCCTCACAAAGAGACTCGCTCACAGCCAACCTGTCACACAAACACACAGACACACACACACACAGAGGTGAAGCAGTGAGCAGCGGAGTGATTTTTGTCAGTTTGGTTAACTGTCCCAGAGATGTTGGACTCAGCGCGTAGCAAGATCAACCGGCACATCGTGGGGACAGTAAAATACGGCCGTCTTACTGCAAGCTCCAGCACTTCTGCTCTCAATTCACCGGCCAGTGTTGTTGTTGTAAAGCAGCTGACCGGCGCGGCGCTAAATGTTTACGTCACACCTGACGCTGTTTACAAGCACCTCTTTCATTCCGGAACGCTGTGTAAAAGGGGCTACTGATGCGCCAGCAGGACGGCGTTACTTGGTTCTGTGTAAATAACACAGAAGCAAGCAAAGCCGGCATATTGGAGTGATGTTGGTCCGTCAATATGCCGCAATCTCTGTGTAAAAGGGGCTAATGATTTTCTGATGTAAAAATCAAATGCCGATTTTCATCGTGAGCATCGCTTTTGGTGTGAACGCACCTTTAGGCTATTGTAATGGAGGCGAGACACTGCAGGTGAATAGGGTAACATTTTAACTTATAGGCCTTGATATCATCATGAAACTTTGCCAGTTGATTACTTACATTAAAACAAAACATTTTGTATTAACATTTTTCTCTGAACTAATTATGCATTTATGACTTGTTCTTCTTAAAAACATGCCGAAAAGGCAATACTAGCTACTTATGTGATAGTATTTTTTGATTTACAAAATGAAAAAGAGGCTGTATCCATATTGTTTTATAAAAACTTTGGACATATAAGTTGTAAAAATTAATGCTGATTTCAACTCTGGCTATTTCCAACACCTAGTTTTGGGGTTTAAAAAAAAAGAAGAGCAAATATACACATAATTATAGTTATATATTGCCAAATGTGCATATGTATTCAAACATGTTAAAAAATTGTTATTTAAAAATATTGTTTTAATGTAAGTTATCAAGTGGCAAGGTTTCATGATGATATCTTTAAGTTAAACTATTGTTTACCATATTTACATGCAGTGTCACACCTCCATTACAATAACCTTTACTTTAGGAGGAGATAACCACTAAAAAGCTACCAATATAAAAGGTGTATCACATCAAAACCTCGTATAGGGATGAGTAGGATATAACGAATCAAAACTAGAATTTGCACACCCAGATGGTACCAATATCTGGTCGGGCCCATGGAATATATAAAGTACCCCAACTTTCAACAGCTCACAGATTTTCCTAGGGGAGTTGAATTTCAACTTTTTAAGTTGTGTTATTAGACACCTTTAAAAACACATTGGTGAAGAAAGCTAGTGGTAAGGGATTTATTCCCAGATTTGCCAAAAATCTGATAATATTCCCAAACTATATGGGGGACCAACTCCTTAAACTTTTAGTTGTTTTCTTAAAAAAATAAATCTTTGAGATCTAGAACAGCTAAGACATAACTAAACATACTTGTTGCTCGTTTTGTTATGAACTACAGCGGCTATCAACGCAGTCAGAAACGTCATGAACTGCCCAACTTTTATTTTTAGATCAAAAACAAAGCACAGCAATAAAACATTTCAACACTTTAATGACATTCACCCACTGTCTTTAAGTGTGTGAAAATAAATGCAATTAAGCACTTTTGGCTTATCATCATGCTACGAATTAACATTAGTCAATCTAGTTGGATTGGTCATGAAAACTAATTCACCTTTAAAAAAGAAAAAAGATTTTTTACAACACATGTAAAAAGTTGAATTGGTCATGCCAAAGCCTGAGCAGACGTGAGTGAAGAGAAATGCACAGAAACCTTTGAGTTTGTGATGTAAAAAAAAAGAAGAAAAAAAAGCATTCAATCATTCAAGAGTGTTGCAGATGACTTGTCAGTATGCAGCTTGCGATGCAGCGGGGCACCAGGTCCTTGGGTGGGACACAGGTGAGAGATCAGCCCAGGTAGAGGGAGGGATAGGGGGATTTGGAGGGGAGAGTTTGAGGGTTTTTTGAGGTGGGGTAGGGAAGGGGTTTAGGTTTCAGTAACAGGGAAAGGAGAGGATAGGGTAGGGGGGGGGGGGGCTGATTTCGAGGCTTTGTAATCACTTCTTTTTTGGTTTTGGCTCCAGGGGCTGGCCAATCTCCTTCCCACGCAGTTTAATCCCTGATTTCGTGATAGAAGAACATATGTGGTTTTCACAGCTGACAACTATGAAATGTCAAAACAAACTTCATTAATTTTTTCTAGCCAACTGTTTTCTTTCTTACCAAGTGCTCTCTCTATCTTGCCCATGACCTGGTTGTTGGGGATTGCTCTACCGCACTCGTAGTCGGCAATGACCTGAGGCTTCTCGTTAATTTTCTGAGGAAAAAGAAAATTCAATTCTTTGTTAAAACCACAAGGCTCAAATTACCTGTGACCGAAGCTTATCAAATAATTAAAAGGAGAGATTGTCTTGTAGACATTCTAAGGACATGGAAAACAAATCTGTTTCATTTAACTGTGTGCATTCTAAAATGACAAAGTGCATAAAATATAGATCTCAACAAAACGTTGTAAATAAACAAGTCACAATAAACCCACATGACCGTTTAGTGATGTAGTAAAGATTATCTTCTGACTGTCGGCGGGGGCAGGAAAACACTACCCATTTACTTCCAGTATTTGAGCTATGCTAACTAGCGATGAGGGAGCTTTGCACATTTCTCCTCCAAAAATTCACACAATTATTAAAAAGGTATGGTTTCTGTCACCTTGTCCTGAACCATAGATAATAAATAATATGGATGTAGCATCCGGGCTGACCTCAGTTATTCACACGGCATCCAATAATCCTGGTTTGTGTGCGTCGCCATTTTGTGAGATTTTTACTCCGCCTCACGTCGGGGGGAGGGAGATAGCTGACGTATACCTCCGAGGCCAAGTGAGGGACAACGGGCGGAGAGCTCATGAGATCGCGCCAATACATTTTCACCTCTGATAAAATAAAAACTAGCGTGGTCCAAAAAAATTCACCCCCCTCAGTGTTGTCATGGAGATATTACCTAAACATACAGACTAAAATGGTTTTGTGGCCCAGGCTGTAAATAGGTTTAATAAGACTTTGAAAACGGCCTATCTAATAAGTGAGTCAAAGAAAAACTGCTCGGTCTTGGCACCACCCCCCCAGTGGCACTTCCTTGTTACTACAGTTGTGGTCACTTTCTTATTGGATGCTGGTAAAAATCGCTGAGGTTGGGGCTTGTCCTGAACCCATAGACAGTTTGAACCGGAGAGTGAAGCTAAAGATTTTAAAAAAAGTAACTATTCTTTTAAGACTATTCTTATAGTAGTGTACTCACAGTGGCCAGGTCTTTCTGGGTCAGGCCTTTGTCCCCTCTGCCTATCTGAATGTACCTGCCCACATCCAGGGTAACCCTGTCATGGTGCAGCTCCTCAGTCTCCCGGTCAAGTTTGGCCGTGTTCTTTGTCACAAGATGCTGTTTGTTCTGCCCTGCAGACCCTGTGGGACCATCAAAGTAATGTTAGGACATCACACAGGGCAGGTAGACAGGTGTAGGGCCCGACCGATTTCAGCCGGCTGATTATATCGGCCGATTATCGCATATTTCGGAATTATCGGCATCGGCCGTTTTTCTGCCAATTTTTTTCTCAAGCAATCATGTGTGAAATGTATTGCTGCCCTGGAGGTAGCCTAAATGAATAGCATTAATGCTATACCCTATTTACAGCAGCAGCAGGGTGTAGTAATACATTGGATTAATTTACACTTGACAGTTCCCCCTGAAACCAAGAGCAGAGGCATTGGTCATCGGTCAAAACAGCATTATCACAACACACATTAATCTCTGAAATGCTTCTTAGGAACTGTTGTATTTGCTAGAATTGTACTGTAATACATTTGTATTTGCATTAAAGCAGTAATTTACATTTCTTGGATGTCTCGACGTCATCCCCACGTCTCTGAGCAGAGGCGATAGCCTGGAGAAAAAAAAGGTGGACACATTGAAATGTTTAATTTCATAAACATTTTCAGATTCATTGACAGCAGATCGCATTATGACAATGTTCAATGTTCACCCTCTTCCACTTTAAGCCGTTGCATCATGTAGTAAATGAATAATGAATCTGCTTTTCTAGGTGTGACGAACAAGGTAAACAAAAGACGACATGATAGGTCTGCCCGAGCAAAATCTGATGCGTGAAGGCAGAACTTAATTTAGTTTTCGTTTTGGTATTTAGCAATATGTGAAATTACCTTTTTGTACAGGAAATATTTGCCTTGTTATCCATGCTCTGGTGACAATTGTATGCTCTAGCAAAACTCAATAAGTAAAATAAAAAAACAAGAAACCTTTCAGGTGAGCTGGCTAATGCTACCTCAGGTCACTGTTAGCCAGGTCAGTCCTTAGATTATTTTGAACTAACTGTAGCTACCCCGCACAAGGGTAATAATGTTTGGGCAATGTTTGGTTAGCCAAAGACACTAGAAATTAAAATAACAGTGGCGTTTTGAAAGCACACTTTCATGTTGCACAACTGGTCGTGTGTTCTGCTTTGCTACGTAGCTAACTGAACTTGTGCTAAGCTAGCCCCGGAGTTTGTTTTGTTTGTGGTGGGAACGCGACGCTGCTAAATGCGGCACTAAAGGGCAACACACCCAAATGGGAAACCATAGCTGGTCTTTGAGTTAGTAGTATATCTCGGCCGTTATTAACGGTTTGCTTGAGAAGACATACGACCCAGTCCAAAATAAACCCCGAGTGACACATGGTCTATGCTTGCTTAACAGTTTAATATGCAACACCAGACGCAGAACAAATTGCTTTGACTATTATAGTACACACTAGCAGTTTACTCGCATGTTCACCACAATCTGTAACCAGATTTTAGCTAAGGTTTCCGAAATAAAAATAAATAGTCGAAGTGAAGAGTACGTGCTAACCTGCTTGGATTTGGCCTGGGCAGCCGTTGGCCCCTTCTTCCTCAACACAGTCACGGTATCCCAGTCATCTCCCATGTTTTTTGTGGGTTTCCTCCTGGTTAATATTTACTTTAGATACAAAAAAATAGGTTCCAACGCAGTGTGTTCAGTGATCCCTTTTGAGAGGGTAGTGCTACTTTGACGTCTCGGGGCCCCCACTTATAGAAGTATCACACGCGTTCTGCCAAAGCTTTATTTACAACAACGGTGATTAACAGTGACACGATGAGTTAGCAGCGACATCTGTTGGTCAGGACTAGCCTGGTCCTACCCTAGGTCCATGTAACATTGTACTTCATTTCATTTGTACTGAAGTGAAATGAAAATTGAGCGGAAGTAGGTAGGCGGGCGGAGCCAGGCTAGGTCAGGACGGGGCACTGACCTACATCCACTTTTTTTATTGTACTTTTAAAACACACATAACATAAGAAAGGGATAAAAATAAATAATCCAGCTGTTGAAACAGTTTTTTTCTTAACACATTTCACAAAATTGGGGGCGCCCGTATAGTACAGGCATTTTGTGAGAAAATATGGGTGGACCTCTCAAAAATTGCAACAGAAAGCATTTCAACTGTTTTTGACTCATGAATATGTAATTAATAATCTAAGTGGTGGAAAGTTATTTTCTAAGGGGTTTCTTAACCATACCTTTATGTCAATTTTCGGCTTCCTAAAGTACTGTTTTATGGTAGAGGGGATATGTGCCAAATTGTTAACCTTTTCAGAAAAGCTTGAAACTTGGTACACTTATACAGTTTGGGGCTCTGAACATTTTCAGATATTAAGCCATTGCAAAATCGAATCATGGTTGCCATGGAGACCATTTTACTTTCCGCCATAGCCTAATTATGCATTTTTCATCATAACTCCTGAACCAAACATAATACCACATAACTAGTGATGTCTAACTCTATGTTTTCATGGTCAGGGATTACTATGATACCACATACAACATCAGAAACAGTGAAGGTCAGTAGTTAAGGGTGAATCCAATGGTAATTTTTATTTATTTATTCATATATTCTTTTCTGATATCCACACAAATCGTTCATTACTGTCCAAATCAACCGACAACTTTGTTTAACAAGAGATATGGTACAATGCATGTGCAAATAAATGATTAACTATGAAGTCATAATATTAATTTGATTTAATTTTCTTGCCATAAATGTATTAAACGTTTTCAAGATAACAATGTCAAGTTATTTTTGGGTAATTTTTGCCTTTATTAGTTAGAGAGAGAGAGAGAGATCAGAACCATATGACCCGACAGCAGACCTGGAACTCATATGGAAAACTGCCATCCTGTTTGTCTCACAAAGGCCAGCATGGTCTAGTATGATGCAATTTGCACAGCATGGCAATCACCCGGCGTAAACATCCTTTGTGTTTACCCCATTGGTTGATATGAGACGTAGTGACCCTACATGCATCTACTCCGCATGTTCATATGTGAACATGCCCACTGCCACAATTCCACCCCAATCATCAAATTTTATCAATCACTGGTGGAAGGCATTTTCTTATGAAAGCAGCTGAGCCAGAGGTTAGTGACTTGGGGGCTTCCACACTGATATTAGTTGTTGAGGTTCATTGGGCATGTTATGGTTGATGCTGGGAAGAGGAAGTGATAATGATTTTCTATGCAGCCGTTGTGCACATTATGACGGGAAGATGTTTGGATGGGATTTGCATTGAAAGAGTCCTTAATTGCCTGATTCTGCCTGATGCACTTGTTGTGACTCCCCATTAGCTGCAAGGAGATCCAAAATACTATGATGAAGAGATGTCATCAGCAGATGATACCTGCTGGAGATCGTTTATAAAACTCTGGTGTCAATTAAGTTGCTGCAATCTATGCAAAGCTGATAGACGATGTCTGCAGAGAAGACTTGCCATTCTGATGTGATTCTCAGAATAAGATGACTTCTCAAATGCAAAACTGAATCCTTAAAATCCATTGGTAGACATATTTTGCAAGTTTCTGAGAATTGGGAACTTCACCTTGAAACAATATCAGAAATGCTTCCTTTCATGGCAGTATCGGGGCATAATCTCTACACAAAATCAGCTCACATCTACAGTATGTGCAGACAGGGCCGCCCATAAGGGGTAGAAAGTGTGAAAGCTTTCTAGGGCCCAGCCACTTGGGGGGCCCATGGTCTTTGGAAGCCAAGAACCTAACTAGATATCCTTTATTTTTAGATATTTATGTCAATATCTATTCAAAGTTGGGTGTTTACACAGAGCCGCGGCTCCGCTTAAGGCCATTTAAAAAGCAGTAGAAAAGCTACTTGTGTCTGGGTGTGGTTGTGAAAAGTATTTGGACCCCATGAAAAAACAGGTTGGGTACCTTTTGTAGTTCTTCTACATTCTTATAAACAGGACAGGCTAGTTACTCTGTAATTTTCCTGAGTCTACAAACAGGTTTAAATGATCTCTTCCCATAAAGTACATTTTTGTGAAAAAGAATTTCCCTTTGGGGACTATAACTTCTAAAGGCTTTGACATAAGTCTTCAGGTTGACACAGCCAGCCAGGTCTGACCAGTTTTTCAGAAACCTGGCCAATTGACCAACCAGCCGAGTGATACCACAATGAAGCTGACGAGCAGCATCATCCTGTTTTAATCATTGTAACCACCAAGGTCCTGCTTTCTGTATTGTTTCTAAAAATAAAAAATAAAAATAGACCTTAAAAAGTTCTTAATGCAAAGAAAGATACAAGGCACAAAGAAGTTGGAAATAACTGAAGGAACAGATTTGTGTTCAAAGATTAAGAATTTTTTTGTAACAATTTCAGTAATGTTTTCAGTAATTTTGCAGTGATGAGAGCAGAATGAACTAAGCCTAAATGTTGCAACCAAATATAGGCCAACTTTATAGTTTTGAAGGGTAGGTTTTCAGGGGCCCAGCCAATTGTGTGGGCAGGCTGCAACATCTGACATGGCTTCACTCCATGCCAGTTTGTGCTGAAGTTAACAACGCACACAGTTCCGAACTATCTCCAAGAAAGACACAATTACAGGGGGTGCTCATGGCACAGTGGTTATGCCGCAGAGGACCCGGGTTCAAATCCAGCCTGGTTAAGTTCTCTGCATGTCTTCCCCTCTTTGCCCCATTTTAACTCTGTCTCTCTAAATCTAATGTAGAAAAAAATATTAGAAAGACACAATTACTGCTTGGATCCAAGCTTGTGCAGTGTCTCGCACCTTTCTATGGCAAAAGCCATCAGAAACACCAGTTTGGTTAGCATGGATGGACAAACTACTGCTGAGAACACATTCAAGAAGAGGGGTCGGGTGATCACCATCAGTACAAAGATCCTCAGTGAAGATCAAGTGTGAAGCAGTGCAGGTGGATCTTCACCTACTTTTCAAGCGACACATAATTGCTGCAAAAGGTTCACAGGAACTGGGATCCAAGTTAAGTATGAACTGTGCAGTCCTCCTCCAGCCCTGTTTGAGATCTTCTTACTGCTTCGACAGCCACATAAGCCACTATTAGCAGATGCCATTTGGGTGCTCCACACACCTGACCTTCCAGGAGGGTAAGGTCATATTTAGTATGCTCGATGGTGGAGCACTTGTTATGTGCATCATCTGGACACGTTGATATACATACAAAGACAAAGCAGCCGACGTCATAGGTGAGAACATGCTGGTTACCTTGAAGAAAAACAAGTTCCTTTCCAATCAAATAAACAAGCAGCTGTTCATCAACATGCTCAGTGGTCACCAACAGAAAAGGAGCTGTCAGACGTACCATGTCACAAGTGATGCTGATTGGCTCATAGAACAGAAAGCAGTGGAGTTTGCCACACAACAAACGCTGTGCTCAATAGGAAAGGAGCTCCCCTCCAGAAATTAGAAACCAGTTCGTTTTAAGCCCTTTTGTGAGAAGCTGGCCTCTATAACCTTCTCATGTATAGTATAGCTACTGGGTCCGCCACCTACATCAGCAGGAGCAAAGTATCACAGTCAGCGTCCAACAATGGAAGGGAACAATAGATAAACAAACTCCTCCTCACAAATAGGGATTGTGGGGTGCTTGTCCATATCAAAACTGTCCCACCAACACCTCCACAGATACTCTTATGGGTCATCTGATGCACATGCAAGACGGACTGTAACAACCGAAAGTGCACATTCAAGAAGCATGGCATTGAGTGCTCTGTTGCATGTGGTACCTGCAAAGGATCTGGGGGTGCAAAATCATCTCAGGTTGGAGATGATGATGAGGAAGATGATGAGGAAAACCAGACTATGTTTGAGAAAATGTGCTCCAATGCTTCATACAACTATTAAATAAACGTAAAAGTCGATCTGAATACTAAGTTGAGTTTTTTTATTAGTCAATTACACAAGGTTACATTGAAATATGTCTTTTCACATCTCCCCTCTCAAGTTACCACACTCCAGAGGGGGTCAGAGGGCAATGCATATTCATGGTATGCATTGATTTACCCCTTTCACATTGCATTAGTACTGCTCTGGCTGCACTTTGGATTAGTAGTTCTTCTGTGCACCAAAATACTTTCATATTAAAATGTATGTTTATCAGTGCAACAATTTATGTTAATTTGTGCCAGTTTAGCATTCACAAATATTTGTGTTCTTTTTATATTGTTATAGTATTTTACATACATTTAAGCCTATGTCTTTGTTAGAGAACACAATTAAAACTCGATACACAATTTTTATGCAACATAGGCCCCAATTGTAAAGTCACAGCGATGTTTTTGGATTCTGGGCTTATATTTTCGGAAAAACATTGGATTCACCCTTAACTATTGACCTTAACTGTTTTTTTTTGTTTTTTTTTAAGATATTTTTTGGGCATTGTTATGCTTTATTGATAGTGCAGAGAGACAGAGGTGAAATGGGGCAGTGAGGGGAGTGACATGCAGAGATCGACCGCGGGCGGGAATCGAACCCGGATCTGCTGCTGGGCCCGCCAGGGGGGGATGCCCTACCAACTGAGCTAAGGGCGCCCAACCTTAACTGTTTCTGATGTTGAATGTGGTAGCATAGTAATCCCTGACCATGAAAACATAGGGTTAGACATCACTAGTTATGTGGTAATATGTTTGGTTCAGGAGTTATGATGAAAAATACATAATTAGGCTATGGCGGAAAGTAAAATGGTCACCATGGCAACCATGATTCGATTTTGCAATGGCTTAATATCTGAAAATGTTCAGAGCCCCAAACTGTATAAGTGTACCAAGTTTCAAGCTTTTCTGAAAAGGTTAACAATTTGGCACATATCCCCTCTACCATAAAACAGTACTACTTTAGGAAGCCGAAAATTGACATAAAGGTATGGTTAAGAAACCCCTTAGAAAATAGCTTTCCACCACTTGGATTCCTTAAGATTTTTAGTATGTTATTAATTACATATTCATGAGTCAAAAACAGTTGGAATGGTTTCTGTTGCAATTTAATGCCTGGACTAGTAGCTCAGTTGGTAGGGACTCGGGTTCGATTCCAGCCCACAGTCGTTCTCTGCATGTCACTCCCCTCTCTGCCCCATTTTCAACTCTGTCTCTACACTATCAATAAAGCATACAAATGCCAAAAAAAATATCTTTAACAAATTTCACAAAGTCCAGACTTTAATGATTGAAAAAACAAAGGCCTATATTATTAAGTTATTAGAAATTAGTTAAGTTATTTTGGATATGTATTACAATAGTGCAGTAGTATGTTCCCCCAATAGTACAGTGTGTGTACTTCATTTACAATTTTAAACATAGAACATACTTAAAATAAACAAACTTCCACTGTGTGGATATAAAATGGACATATACTGAAAGGATTGGAAAGGCATGATTTTATTAAACATTAGGTTCAACAACACAACAATAGGCATAGATGACATATAAAACAACCTAAAGTGATATACACTACAAATAAAATGTATCATAATGAGTGAAAATGTACTAATACAAAAAAATAAATGTGCAAAAGGTTTGGTTTTCAATTGTTAACATGGTGGAATATTTTGCAATAAATTGCAAACTCAGTTGACATATTGGCCACAGTCTGCCATTTCACCAGTTACAAGACATTTCAGAGGCAGCATCACTGTTTCGTCGTGTGCGAATGGGGGACCAGCCGTACTCTGACTGGGCGTCCTCGAGCTGGTGGAGACGTCCCAAGCGATAGCCATGTTTGGAGCCCTGTTTCCCTGCCCAGGCACGAGGTTTGGGATTCATCTGGAAAGCAGACAAGGCAGAATTTATTGACAAGACCAATGTGCACTGTCCTATGACCAAGCAACAGGAACAGTCCCATGTAGAACATAGGCATTTTTTTTTAAACTAAAAAAATCCTTTAAACAAAAAACAGCAATAGCTCGATTTATTCTTTCCCACAAAGATTATTATTATTAAACTATCTCTGTCTCCCTAAAACAGGCTACTCTTTTTGCAGTGTCCCAAAAGAAAGATTTATTTAGAAGCATTTTTTTATGATGGCATTAGATAGGGCCTACCATAACTGACCTAACTGGCGAATTCTGCGTTCACTTAAGCCCTGATCCCATCATAAACTCTATCCATCTCTCACCTGAACAAAAACATTTGTGTTCATGTGAAGGGTCTCCACTCGCTCCGACAGGTGATTCAACCACTTCAGGTGGTCAGAGATGGACTGACTTAGATCACCGTTGCTCTGTATTAGAAGGAAATAATGTCAAAGGAAAATAAAGCACAAGGTAATGAGATTCAAACTATTTGTTTTTCAATTTTTAATTATAGATGGGGATTTGTTGTCTCCTTAACGTACCCCGGACAAGTTGTCCTTCAGTTCAACGGCAGCGAGGCGAACATGCTCAAGTTTGTCAATCTGCTCTTTTAGCCGGTCGTCAAGCTCCTGCATCATCATCAGGCCTTCATTGGCTCTGGTGCCGACCCTGGTTGCCATCCTGTGTCACAGAAACATAGCTGATATTTGAAGGAAAACCGACATTTTTAACTAGAGTTCAAAAGTTTACATTTATAAATCCTCTAAATATACACTTCTCCAATTAGAGGGAACATGTTCTAATTCCTTTGAGTTCAATAAAGCAATCACCAGAGGGTGACAAAGGCTTCTATCCACATTGTCTTTGGTTCAAATGCCTCAATACTCCCAGAGTGTACTGCTGCTGCGATGGAGGATACATGGTGCGAGTCGTGCGACTAGAAATTTCTCCAAAGATTTAAATACAAGTAATAAGACAGGTAAAAGGTAAGACAACGACCCGTAAAAAGAAAACAAATGTAACGCCCTTCACAATGTCGTTATTAGTCATTGTGAGAAAAAAATCTAATCTTCAGAGAGCCTCGTAAACACAACATCTCAGCAGAACGGTATTCAGTGTGGAGTTTAGTGTCAGTTGTTCACACAATAAGGGTCAATCATAAGATGTTAAACCAACAAAGAATGCTCACAGTTTTACTATAGTAGCCTAGGCTAATCGTCAGTGAATTACCTGCGACTATAGCCAATTATCAAAAGTGCAATGACGCCAAATAGACATAGAGTCGGGTATTAAAGAACAGTGTTTATGAACCATTTAGAAATAGCGCGATCCAGGTGATGTCAGATATACTTTTTCCTCTCTTGGGCGACATGGATTTTCAGGCTTCCCATTTGTCTAAAAATGACTGAACTAACTACAGTTTCTCGATTCTGTTAAGAATTTGTTATGAGACGTAACAAGGCCTATGTCAAAACGAGGAGCCAGATGTTTTTGGCTAACAACACATAGTCGTAGTAGATACGCCTACAGATCAGTTTCTGTACAAACTAAATAAAAGAACAGCACGACCTAGGCAACATACTTCTACTAGTTGTTGTTTGGTCTGGCTGTGCGAGACTTGACTACCTCGAGCGACATCGAAGGGTTGCAATGTCGAACGTTATTTGCGCGTGCAACAAAAGCATCCACGGGACAACTTGTCTTTACAGTCTTCTAACTATACCGTTACTACTAGCCTACGACGGGGCAAAAAAAAGAAGAGAAGTTACCTTGTTTATCTATCGTATACACAAATGTTCGGAGGGAGAACGCAAAACAAATCCTTTGTTTAGGTGCGGGACTTCCTCCCACGGCAGACACGAAGTGAAAACTTTTTCCGTCCGGACAAGCCTCTTTTGTATGGAAAAATGTCTGGAATCTGACACTTCTGACGTCACTAAGCCTGCCTTTTACAGGTGCTTTATTGTTGTGGTATTACGGTAATTATTGAAAATAAAATAGCGAGTTATTACATCGATTTGAAAATAACAAGACACCAACTTTATTACCGGTATGTCCCTCAGTATTTCAATAGTTATAAAAGTCATTCTAGTGGTGCTGCAGCTGCATCAAATCATTCGATTCAACCATATAATTGCATTGTTGAAATATAGTGTACGGAAAGAGAAGGGAAGGCCTTTTAAACAGCACAAACTTGGATCTGGAGTATTTCTAATGGCTTCTTATTGAAATCCAATTTCGCAAACTAGCACAAAAAAGTTTTAAAATGCACTGAGGCATATATCCATTTTGTAGCCTGCATGACCACAAAACTATTTTCACCTGAGTGTTAGAGATACATAAAGAAACAAAGACATTTGTCCCATTCATATGGTTTTATCACATATGTGTTGCAATGGAAACCATTATGTGTTTGTGAAAACCGATTAACTATTTCTGAGCTGGCAGTGCTGAAGTGCTTGGGAGGAAGTGCCAGTCTTGGGCATCAATTTGCTTTGAAAGCTAAAAACAGAACATACGAACGGTGTTCTTCAGAAATTGTGGTGGACACAGCCTTAAAATCATTTACCCATAAGAAGCTGATGCATGGTTTTAATATGACAAAGTGAGAATACAGAATCAACAGTACATTTAAGAAATCACAACTGCTTTATTTTTCTTTCAATAAGCTCTTTTTTTTAACAAGGGAGAGTAATGACCAAATATCTTGAAGGATAAGATCAGGTAGGATAAATAAAATGCTGGATCAGGTGTAGAAAGCACTGGTCCTCTGACAAATGAAATATGCATCTTAAAAGTACAAAAAAAAAAGTCAGGGGAACATTAGGGTGCAGGAACGATGATGAGAAGCATCAGATCTTTTGCAGTAAGGGATAAAAGGCAAAAAAAAACACTCCAAGCCCAATAAACCTAACAAGTGAAAGCAGTCCATTCTGAGAACAGTGACCTTTTTCAACGTTAAATCCTTTATATAGTGCCACAATATCTAAAATGAAATGTGGGTTTCAACCGCCCCTTACTGACAAGGACCGACTGTACAGTTAAGTATGCATATACATATATACCAGTGAAACACTGTCATAAAGCAAAATCGCAACATTTTGTAGTGTCATGGAGCGTTATGATAAGCAGTAACATTTAGCCAGTTATGACATTGGCATTGTGAGTTTTAAAAATGAGTGTCCATTACAAAAAAGAAGAAAAAAAAGAATGAGGATTCCAACAGCTTCACATTTTCAAATAGAACAAACACTTTAAAAGTCCTTCGTAGTCCACTGGAACTGCAGCGCTCAGAAAAAAAAGAAGCTTAAGCAAAGATCATATTTTAATTCAAGCGGTGCCAAACGTGCTTTGTTTGTGATCATTAAAATTGTAGCAGAAAAAAATTGTTATTGGACCCTGATTATAATTAGGCTGCATTTATTGCTCGAGCCACCTCAGAGACCAGAAGCTGAATAATCAAATGGTGATGAGTCAGTTTCTTCAATACTCCCCAGCGTACTGTTAAGTGGGATTTGAAAGTAATTAGAGAAAAGTCTTTCAAAGGCCTTGAAAGAAAAGAAAAAAAGCAAAATGCCCCAGGCAAACAGGGATGCAGAAATCATCACTTGCGTCACATGTTCATTAACAGACAAATCGATTAATTACAACCCAAACAAAGCGATAAGAAAGCAAACATTTCAATCAGCTATTTGGGGGTTCCTTTACAGCCCCCCAACACATAACTTCATAATGAGCCGAATACATTTTTTGCCAGCTTGGTTGATCAAAATCCACAGTTGACGGCAGCACTGTGAATAATGAATTCAGGTACAGTCTTTGTGAAATGTCGCTAGGTTCTAGGTACGAATCCTGCCGGTTTACACACGTTCAGCAGATCACATGCTCACGCGGTGACGTTCCCATGGAAGCAACATGATTTTGGTAAAATGTCCACCTTTATGATTTTTTTAAATTTACATACAGAAAAGAGCAAGCGACAGAATGTAAAAGCAAAGAACAGAGTTTTTAAGAAAATAAATCATTACTACCAATCTAAGCAGTTTCGCCGAAGTTCATGGGCTGGGGGAAGTACCCCAATAAGATGCATTTCTAGGGTGATGCACTTGACCTTTGCCGTGTTGACATGCAATGATGTCCACAAATGGGAGGATTTTTTTCCTGGGTTAATAAAAGAAGTCCTTTACCAAAAGCAGGAATGGGTTATGACTAACATTTTATTAACCAGCAGAAATGCCAAGGAAATAAGACAAAAAAAAGTGTCCCACACTGCATTTTAAATTTGTTTAAAAATATTTAACAGACTTTGTGTATCATAGTGAGTTGTATCAAGTGTCTGTCTGGTAATAAGGGCTACAGTCCATAAACAGGGAGTAAATACAGTTTGGCAAAATGGTATTAAAAATGAACCATCTGTCTTGAGTTGGCCACTTTTACTTTTTCCCCACCTTGGAGAGAAACACAAAAAAAAACAAATATCTTTTCTCCAATCTCCCCTTAAAAGTGACTAATAATAAATTAAAGAGGAACTTGAAGAGATCTGCTTAAAAGACTGTTTGTGTCTATGTATATATTTATATATATTTATATATCTCTATACGTGGTGTGAAATAATAGGGTCCAGTTCTGACAGTTCAAGAGGAGTAATTCATTATGACGTCTTGCTTGTATGCCCTTTGCCTTTGGATAAGGTGGGTCTCAGAAGGCTCAGACATTGATCAAGGGGCTTGTGATGGCAGGCTGGGTGGTGATGAGGAGTTTAAGGTCCATTGTTATGCCTTGCCTTCCTCTACTTGGACAGCCTGGGTTTTAATGGCTCCAGTGCGTGCTGGTTTCGCTTGGGGCTCCTGGGGTTTGCTGGTCATGCCCACAAATGGTGTCTTGCCCTCACCCACTGCCCGCATAGTTTGATTCTGCACAAACAAAGGGCAGAGTTACAGAGACCTACAGCAGTGCCTGGCAAACCATATATTCATGCATTACCAATTGTAAGAGCACACACACCATCTCACTTAGCCATAACATCAAACTTCACCTCATTTACCATAAAATGTGCCATGAAAATCACAAATTAAAAAATAAACATTTGTTTAGTCTCATCTCGGAGACGTTTTAAATATAAATGCAACTTTGACCAACTAGTTTTCACTTCTCCAAAATTGCTAAAACACTTTCACTTAAATTGTTTAGACAAATGCGTGAAGCTTTATTCGTATTTGATTAAATATAGGAAAACGAAAATCATTACTGTTACACTTGGAAAAGAATGCTCCAATACTTATTTTTGATAACCATGTATTAAACATTAATAACTAGTCATATACATTATCAATATTACTATTAACAATATAGAATCATGCAATTACAGATAAGTCTTACATAACTAGAAAATGTACATATACTAACTATACAGCACACTTAAATCCAAAAACACACAGTAATACACACAACAAATAATACAGAGAGAAAGAAAATGGAATAAATTATATTACCTATATTTACAGTGGGTGGCTCACCTTCATGCCATCCTCTGGCCCTTTAGAGGGCTCAGGGGCAGAGGGAGGGGTGGAGTGGGAAAGGTCACGGCCTGGATTGTGGTAAGGAGGGGGGCGGATGAGGACAGGCTTGTTGACCTGCATGATTGGTCTCTGGATGGGGTTAGGGAAAGGGCCTGTGGTTGGGGGACGCATGTGCATCACCATGCTGCCCTGAGCAGGTTGGACCTGATGGTCACGGGTAAGGAGGGAGGGAGATGGGGAAATAAATTATAACATAAATGATTAGCATTGCCATGATTGAATGTTTAAAGTGTAACTGCACCCTTTTACTTGTTTTTTGAGATGGAAGCTGAATTAAAATCACTATGTTGTTAAGGAACACATATATGCTGGTGTTAATATTGAAAAATTGCAACATGTTAAATATCGGCAATTTAAGAAATCTTTTGTATTGTAAATTATTTTAGAACTTTACTAAGATTTGAAAAAAACTTTTTCCTTCGGGTTCGAAAAATGACGTACATGGGACTTTTTTGACCCCATGTACGTCATCGCAAAGCCGGTCACGCTCTTCACAGGTCCATGGCTGGTCCATGAGCTACTACTGTTATACCATCCCTCCAAGGATGTTATTTCGGGGGTTAACACACTTCACTTCTACCGGCAGTGTGTCTGCATTATCTCGCTTGTGCGCGCACGCACACACACACACACATACACGGACTCGTTATTACTTCACTTGATTGACACGCCGCTCGCTCTCCTCGCTCGCTCACACACACACACACACTGAAGCTCACTCACTTGCGCTACTCTGTCTCCTAACAATACGATAGAAACACCCGCCAACAATTTAGAATAAGAAAAGTCCTCCACCTCAGACGACCCGTGGCATATGAGCTCACTGTGTAGCGTCAGTGCCGTTAGACTTTGTGTCACTCGATTTTTAAAGGAAGTCATGTCATTCAGATTTTCCTGAGTGACAGCTGCTAGCAGCTAGCCCGCGTCCTTCAAGACTCCGTGCGAATGTGGACCGGCTGATGTTGGAATGTTTAAAAACAATGGTTCTAAAAGAGAATTCAGAATCCATGGTCTGAATGCATTTTTCAAAATCGTCCAGTACGCTCAAACAGGGGGTGCAGTTACCCTTTAAGGGTAGTTTCAGACTTGGTCCAAGACCTTGAGTTCTGTCACGGGTTTGTTTCTTCAACTGCATCGCAACAGTGTGTAGAAAAATACTGTTCTGTATTCTCTCATCGATAGGAAACCGAGTGAAATGTTACTTTGACTAAAGTGTGTTACTTTTTAAACATTTATAATTTCTCTGATTTTGAACATTGATGGAAACATTTGTGATGTTTTCAGTACACAACTCAACAGTATATAGACATTGCAGGGTTTTTCCTGGCTCAGAATGGGCCTTTGGGGGGTCAGTACGCGACCGACTTTTTTTGGGGTCGCGACAGTAAAGGAAAACGGTTTGTGTATTTTAAGAGGGGTGTTGGGTTGGGAGAGGGGAGTTTCTGTCCAGCTCAAGAGCATTTCAGTCAGCCTGTCAATCACTGCGTTACCATGGAGCTCACTGACGCTTATGAAATCACAATAAACAACCTGTAGATATGAAGTCAAAATACTAATAATGACTAGGCCTAACTGTTTAATACTTTAATTGTTTCTAATTGATCTAAACCATGGAAGAAGGTAGGGCTGCTCAATTATGAAAAAATCATAATCATGATTATTTTGAGTAATCACATTGTGTTATCACGATTATTAAAGCCAGTTAATCATTGATTTAAGAACATTATGCATTTATTTTACTTTTAACAAGGTTTTTTTCAAAAAACACCATGACTTTGGACTTTAAACAAAGGCCTAATTGAACTGAAAACAGGGAGAATAGAAATAGGCTAAATAAGTGAAACATATTTTTAATAATTTAATAAAAATATGTCAAAATAAAAATAACCAGTTGTAAATGGTGTTGATAGGGCACGTCTTTTGCTAGCATTAAATGTAAGGGCATGATTTATTTATGTCATGGAGCTGGCTGGATAGGCAGTTGCATTGTAGTGTTGACAGTTGTGGTGGCAGGAGTTAAGGAGCTTTAAACTTCCTGTGTTTTTATTCATTGATTGCTTGGTCATAGACCACTATGACTCGACTTAAAGTGAATAAACAAATTGGTCGGGATGTTTAAAGGTGCAGATCAGGTCGTATATCACTTTTCTTTCTCTCTCTCTCTGTCTCTCGGTCGCGTATGTCATGTTACTCGCGTGTCCGCGCGTGACAAATCTTGCACATTATTTTAGTTTGTTGTGAGTCTGAAGTGTTTTCAGACAACACAATTAGTTTTACCTTTATTCTCGTCATCTAGAAGTTTTTCAAAACACCCGGCAATGCGCAACATCTCCCTCGTAGCTACTCTCTGGACTAGCCGTTAGCGAAACTATCAGGTGAGGGAGGGGCCGAGCGGAGCTCACGGCTGAAAGGGTTTGCTGCATTTATAAGCCTGCATGCCCCGGCGAGCGGAACAATGATAGTTTAATAACGATTATCCCCGACCTGATTTCTTTTTTTACAACTGAGATTGCAAGTAATATGACTGGAATGGCGCGGAAATGGAAACACATTTGGAGCCGTTTTAAGTAGATTTTTATTTATTTATCTATATAAAAAAAAAAAAACACTTTGGCGCTGAGGATTTTCCTTTGGGGGGCGCTAAAATTCCTTTGGCGGGCGCCAACATTTTTTGAATGCAGGAAAAACCCTGCATTGGTGATGTTATTATGTGAAGTTTTTAGGCAAAGACCAATACATTTTGGGCCTTGAAGTAAATACAGCTCAACATAAATATATGTGAAAATAAATACCTGTTGAGTATAATGTGGAGGCAGAGGGCCACCAGGACCAGAGGGCTTCCCACTGGGGCTGGCAGACCCAGGCCTGAGGAAGAGAGGGGAGAAAAGAAAAAGACAGTTTAACAAATGACCTCCTACTAAAATTTGCATTATGTGATACATCAAATCTCAATTGATGAATGAAAGAAACGCATGAGACTTTTTTGACAATGAACGTGTATTGTTTGACAAAGTATTTCCACTCACCTGTAGGATCCTACAGATATGCCTGGTGAATGACTGGGCTTATCAGAGAACTGGAAGCCTTTCATTTCCATCTGCGAGCCCTGAAAATAGGGCAATGATTAAGAAACAATGCAGAAAAAAAAATGTTGACTTCTTATTTATAGAAAAAATATACGCGGCATTATACACATTTATACTGTTGTTGGATGAAATGGATTTTAACTTCTGTTATTTCACTAATATTTGAACTGAAAGGTTTTTGGTTGAGAAACATAAGATCAGTAAGTCTTCACCTCTCGGCTGCCAGGTGGCATCATTCGGCGTGGGCCACCGACCGAGAGGTTCTGTCCCTGCTGCAGCTGGATGGACTGGGGGAGGATGAGATGCTGCTGAGCTGAGCCATAGCGCAGCTGAGAGCCAGGCAGGGGCATGGTCACCTGGTGGAAACATGCATTTATTTTAAGATTTGATGGTCTGATTATGTCATGAAGGCTTATACATTCTGTGCATACATAGATTCTACAAACAATTTTGTAAATTCTTCTGGATTCTGACAAGCATCAAGAGGAAAATAGTATCTTGAGCTGTTATGTATCCGAGCTTCAGCAATCCACTAACCTGGATGAGCTGAGAGTCCATTAGCTGGGAAGAACCCATACCACCCTGGTTCATCTGGCTTTCGTAGACTAGCTGCTGGTTGCCGTTCATAGGCTGATAGTGCGAGCCAGACTGTTGTTTGACCATGTCACTATGTGAGGGCTGCATGCCAGGGAAAGGTGAGTAGGGCCCTTTAAGCCCTCCTCCGGACAGTACCATGGGGTTCTGCTGGGACAGGTTGGGGTGCATGTAAACCTGGGATCTGAAAGAAGGAAGACAAAGCAGAGCAGCAGAATGAGTAAGAGGAAAACTAGAGAGAATAAAATGAAGCAAATGAATGGGACATACGGAAATTCCATGAAGAATGTGTAGTAGTACCTGAACGGGGGAATAGAGTTGAACATATCTTGGGACTGAGAGACCGGTAGACCTCTCTGAAGTCCCAACTGAGCCTGAGCCTGTAGAGACGTGTGCAAAGACATGGGAATCTGCTGTGCTGCCGCCTGAATGGATAGAGAAATGCAACGTAATGACAATTCCACTGATACACAAATAAGCCTGAGTCTCTGTCTATGCACTTGTTTTATCCCTTTACCTGTTGGTAGGACTGCTGCTGGGTCATGGGTGGTACGAGGCGCTGCTGGCTAGGAAAGACATGACCATCCAGATACAATGGCGGAATATGATTACCTACAGAAGAAGGGAGATGAACAACAAGTTTTAAGTTTAATTCTCATCAAAGATTAAGACTTTTTCAAACAGCAAAGTAGAAATGCTGTTTTACCTTGCATGGACATGGAAGGTGCTATTGATGCCACCGGCATCGTAGGCATGGAAACCCCTCCAAAAGTACTGTAACTGACGGATGAGCCTACACTGCAGGGAGGCTGGCCACCTGAAGGACCTCCACCTGGAGAGCCCTGCTCAGGGAGGGACTGGGAGTTCTCCCATGCCTTGCGAGCTGATTCCATCTAAATTAAAAGAAATGCATGTGTGAATAACAATCACTTTTGCCTTTACTTTCCCACAGCATAAACAGATGCTAATTAAGCCTAATTTGCTAAATGGGATATTAATTCAAGTACCTTGAGAGTGAGGTCAGCACTGGGGAAGGAGAGGGGGTTGAGGTTCATGCCAGGCTGCAGGTGGTTAGAACGCAGCATGGGGATACTCTGATTGAGAGCCGACTGTTTATAGCAAAGAAAAGTTCAGGATCAATCAGTTGCACATCAATATATTTTATTTAAAAAACTAAAATACTTTCTATTAGTAAATAAACAAAAAAACATTAAGCATTTCACTACGTATTTGTCACACTAATCTTTGATGCATTTGGATTGGCACTTTATATATTTTTTATTTTTACAAGAAACCAGAAACAGATATAACCACTCACGTTGGTGGTTAGTACCTCCTGAAGCTTGTTGACAGGATTGGACACGGGCACTGGGTTGGAGACCGGAGGTAGGCTAAAATCGGAGTCTTTGGCACTGACACCAAACTCAATAGGAGGCACAGGCAGAACAGATTCCACATGGAGGTCCACACCATTTACTGGTGTGATAGGGCCACCTTCCAGACGATCCACACCTTCTGAACCCTTACGGTGCTTTAGGGAGCGTTCATTGCCAATGGGTCCTGGCTTGTGCTGTTCTTTACTCTGCTCTGGGCCAGCGTCAGAGTCCTGACCATGAGAAAGAAAGAAAAAGCCAGCAGTGTTTTAATGTTTCTGTGAGGAATCAGATAGTGTTGTCTGATTTGTTATTTGATAATAATGAGGCAAAACAGCATTGTACTACCTCAGAGTTGGGCTCACTCCCAGTGTAAGACACCTGATTAGTCCATGAGTCTCCCCCTGAAGACTGTACTGAAAGAGCTATAAAAGATCAAAGAAATTAACATATGAATAATAGTTAATATCACAAAAAAAGCATCTTTAAAATGTATACATTTCGACAAACACATTTCTACCATGACAAACATACATCAAAACTTTAAAACGGATGCACATTTTAAAATTATTCTTACCAAACATCCTCTCTTTAATGACATTTTTTGACTGTTATATCCATAAAAATAAGTAAAAGGTTAAGAAATATCATGAAAAGACACAAAGATGGGTCTGCCCATTACCTGAACTGTTGGTCTCCCAGATTTCAGTTCCCAGGTTGTTAGAAGACAGTGCTTCCTCAGGTTGTTCAATGCTCATGCTTCCCTGCTTCTTGGCAAAGCGTGGCGGTATCTTAGATGGGATAGTCCTGTTCTTCACAGGCACCTAATGGAAACAACAATAAGAATTTGTTTTAACCATCTACATACTTTATTTTAATCTGTAAATTGCAAGTTAAATTAATCTTGGAAGTTTACTATGCATCTGGACTGAGCATATGTTAACTTACAGGCGCTCCCTGTTCTTTCCTCCTCCTCTCGTCTTCCTGTGGGCGCCTTTGCTTTTTGGACAAGGCATCCTGGTATCCGTCTGGATTCGAACCTGCATCCCCCTCAACTACAAAACAGACATAAAGCTATGAGAGTCAGTGCATCATCATCTGTTTTAGTTTAAAACAGAAATCAAAATCTAACCTAAAATGTAGAAATACATAAATCTTTTCCAATGGGCAACACTTCACCCCTCAGAATAATTGTTTTTATTATTTATGAACACGGACAACACATTAAAAAAAGTTGTACTTACTTGGGTAGCTACTAAGCTCATAATGGGACAGAGGTTCAGTTATGTCAGTCTTAACAGGTCCTTGCTTCAGCTCCTTGTCTAACTTCTTCCCACAGGCATCACTTGGCTCCCTCTCCTCCTGCTGCTCTATGCTGTAGACTGGGCCACAGTCATCGGGGCCCCTGCTGAAAACAGGAAAGGGAGAGATAAGGGGGTTGTTATTGGATATTCTGAGCACCGTCAAAATATCTACATAAAAAAAAGTAGGCAAAGTAATCAACTTCCGGAAATCTCATCTTAAGGCCAGGACACACCAGCCCGATAATCGCCGTCGTCAAAAAAAAAGACGAATCTGTTTGGTGTGTGCCGTGACGTCGGCCGACGTAGAGGTCGTCGGGCTTGTTTTGAGCCTGTCGGCCGCCAATCGGCAGCCGACCGTCTTTCATTTGGAGCAATTTGATTGGTGGAGGGCTAGCGAATCAGTGAAGCCCGGAAGTGAGGCGGGTAGCACAAACAGCTAACAACAGCTAGCCATCGTTTGAATGTGTTTGTTCGTTTCGTTTTGAGAGTACTCACATGCATCAACCCTTGTTGACTGCTCGACACCATGCTCGACACTCTCTGCTAAAAATTGTGCTCTTATGGTCCATAAATATAAATACGTATTTCTATCTATGTTTATGCTCTAGAGAGATGTCCAATCATTTCCAGCTTTCGTATTTTTTCGGGCCACAATACAGATTAGCGCCGCCTGCTGTTGTGGAGACATTACGTCCCGCGAGCGTACGGAAAATAAACAGTCGTCTCGGTGTGTTCTTTGGCCCCGACAGGAAGACTGGAGCTTCCTGAAACGGCCGACTCCATTTTCTGCGTAGTCGGAACATGTCGGACTGGTGTGTCCTGGCCTTTAAATATATAATGAAAGCTAGGTATCAAACTGCAACAATTACAGTTTCTCCGTATTGAGCAAGCCTTCACTTTCATACATTTGTCAAAGTATGAAAGTCAAAGTATATTTAGGTCAAATCAATAAAGGACATACTGTGCTGTTGGTTTCTAAGCTACTATAACAACCATAAACACTAGAGCAATATTACATATTCCCCAAGCTACCTCATTCCCAGTAGCAATACATCAGAGTACAGAAAAGTATAACCTACAATTAATTCAGCTAATTCACCTCACCTCTTACAAGAGCCTCCATTCTGCCAAGTGTCACTCCTGTTAGAGGAAGAGGTGGGGGGATTATCGGGTGCACGTGCCATCTTGCTCGCTTCCAGCAAGGATGGCTCTCCTTTCCTGTTCTGCCGTTCCACGATTGGTCTCTGGCTGGAGAAGCTTCTCTTGCAAAGTTCCCTCTTCTCTCCAGAGCCTGGTTCCCCATGAACAGAGTCGGAGGGTACATCACCATGTCCATGTGCAGCTGGGCCTCCATTTCCACTGCGCTTCTCTCTCCAGTCACCAAAGTCACTGTTTTCTGATCCTGTCTCCCATTCCTCAGTCTGACCATGTTGGCTAGGCCGTCCACCTGCGTAGTGCTGGCTACTGGGCCAATTTTCTTCTCCACTTCCTTTGGTGCGAACAGGCCAGGGGTTTGCAATGTCTCCATTGATGTACTCATCACTGGTCCACTGGTTTGAGCCAGGTTCACGTTCTTGTTGTAGGCGACGGAAGCGTGGAGGCTTGTCTTGACGGGGTGCACGACGTCTCCTTAACATCTGCCTGTCAGGGTTATCATTGTCGAAGTAGTATTCTCCTTCACGGTCCTCTGTGCCATTTTCCACAAATGAGCCAGTTAATTTAGGGGGGAACTTAAGAGTGTCACGTTCAACAGTGGGTCTGCGGGAGTAGGTAGTCTCAGCTCCAGGACCATAACCATTTTCTTGCATGGAGCCGCCACTGCTACTAAACTGGGGCCCACGGCCCCTCCATGTAGAAATGTCCCTGGATCCTCCAAAGCCTCGACTGTAATTTCCAGTGGTGTTCATTCTGGGGGGCAGCATGCGACCTCCAAACCCCCTGCTGCTCCTGGCCTTTTCCCTGGAATCTAATGCCGCCTGGTCTTCTGTGTACACTTTGTTGGATCTCCAAGAGTCTCTATCAGCTTTACGAACCTCTCCAGAGTCTGTGTAACCTTCTCCATTTTCTGATCCCTTCTCGCGACGCCTCTTGGGCAGTTCCTCATACTCAGAGGTTTCGCTTAAGGTCTCACTGACATTTCGCCTACGGGGCTTACCCCTCTGGAAGTCCTCCACCTTGACAAGGTCCCTAGGCGGTGGTCGGCCTCTGCCTGTGCGCTGCACACCACTGTTATTGTTGTTATAAGCCCCACGGAGATTGTCTCCACCACGGCCACCACGGGTTCCACCTCTAGAGCTAAACTCCCTAAAGCCTCCGCGGCTGCGGCCTCTACCTGTTCCCCTGACAGCACCAAAGGCCTGTTCTTCATCAATAAAGATCCAGTTATTGCGCCGTGGTGCATGGGGCTCATGGTTTTCATGGTCATCTCTTGGTGACTGGCTCTTGCCACTATCCCAGACGTTCTCCTTGGGAGAGTCATCACTGTGGGTGCTCAGAGGCCTGTCTGTTTTGGTGGGAGCCGGTGACTGCCGCTGCCTCTCTTCAGGCTGTTTCTCAACAGCAGGTGAGGCTGAGCGCCTGTTACTGGCAGGCAGGTTATCTTTCTTCAAGTCATAAACATTAGTTAAGACTTCTTTTTCCAGGCGATAAGGGACGGTCTTAGGCTCCTCAGGCTCGGGTTTAGGCTTCTCATTCTCCTTGTCTTCCACTTTGAGAGCCTTGAGAACTGGTTTTTTGATAGGCCCAGTTCTGCGAATCAAGGTGCGCCCACTGGTCTCAGAAGGCTGTCCAACACTATTACTGGAACTGGAACCTGGTTCAGACCACTGGCTTTGAGCATTGTTTAGCCCTCCATCTTGTTTCTGGCTTCCATCCATTTTCCAATTGTCCTTGGAGCCTTCCAAGGTCTCATCATGAGATTCAGGGCCATCTTTCAAGTGCTTGTCTCTAGAGTCTTGTTTAACATAATCACTATCTGGATGATTCTGGGAGTGGCTCTGAGCTGTGGTCAGCAGTCCATGGTCATGGTGTTGGTGCTCTCTGTCTCGGCTCTGGTAGGCATGATGGGGGAGATCATCTTGAGGGTGGGGCAAGCATTCATTTGCCCTGTCTTCATAGGAGTCCTGTTGGGAGCAGGTCATACCACTTCTGTGGAAAAAGAAGACGCATAAAAGATTAAGTCAAAGAAAGAAAATAAAACGATTATAAGCAGCGGTTTCATATAATACTGCTTCGTGAGGCAAGATCCAGTAATTTACTCAAAATACAACAGAATGCCTTAATTTAAGAACTGCCAAATTCACAGGCTCTAAGATGTTCAAACACAATAAGTGACCTGTCATCTGGCTGGCCACTGTCCGAGCTTTCATGCTGCCTCTGGTAAGGTGGAGTGAAGCTGCGCAAGGGGTAGCCATCTTGGTTCCACACAGGGTAAGGCTCAGTGGAAGGGGCTCTTCTCTCCTGGTGGGGGTTGGAATGGCCTCCCTCATCAGAACCAGGGCTGTTCAAGTGGTCTTGATGCATCATGGGTTTCATCATTCCTGCTGAAAAACCAAATGTTAACAATTTAAATTGTAAGTTTTTCCTTGGTAAAAAAATATATTTTGTGATACCAAGGTATGATGTCATTCCTTAGTAAGTGCTCACCTGAAGAGTGGACAGCACCGGGGTAGTAGTCCACAGGGGATCGTCCTTGGGCCATGCGAGGATCCATGAAAGGTGGCATCATCATCCAGCGGGGATCAAATCCAAGGACATGTGGGGGATAGTAGCCCCGTTGGGCGTGGCTTGAGCCAGTCGGGGCAGGATGACCTGACTGCTGCCAGTGCTGCATCTTGTATACTTGTTCCTGTCGAATGTATAGAACGAATACATATGTAAGAGACGGTGGCCACAATCTACAGTACTTGTTCTGTGCAGAATATGGGCATTTAAGTTATTTTAAGAGACAAAATGTGAACCCATCCTTTTATTCCACATTCACGATTGAACACAGAATACATTAAGCTTCTCAGTGAGGCAGGGCTCTAGACTGCGACCAAATGCTCGGATTTTGCGACAAATTTTTTTGAGACAATGCGAGTACTTTTTAAATCTAGGGGCACACGCGCGACCGGAAAATTCGCCGAGATTTGTTTTCATTGAGAGAGAGAGAGAGAGAGAGAGAGTGAAATTATCAACTGTGCGGATCACGCGACATACTCTCCTCTCGGTGTCCCGCTGTCGTCACGTCTTTTACATGTTGCCAACTGGCGAGTTCTTCCGCTATACCTGCCGACTTTCCGCCATAGCGATAAGGCTGTTAAAGACATGCGACACATCTTGCAACTTTTTTTTAACCGTGCTCATGAGAGCCGAGTAGCAACGGCTTCAGTCTACTCCTTACCGCCGACAGCACTCACTCACACGGGCAGTCTGAGCTGAGTCTGAGCAGCCCCCCGCCTCCTGCAGACAGACAGCACCGTGTGTCAGGTGACGTTTGTGAACACGAAAATTATTTTATAGGTCCACTGCATATCTTTAAAAAAGCTAACCTTGTAGTTATATGGCAACCCAAAAAGTTTGGAAAGTGAGTTTGTGTATGTAAATATGCCTAGTTAATTTGTAAATTACTTGGTCAACATTTTCTATTAATTGTGCCTCTTTCAGAATTGCATTTAATGCAAATTAGTTGATAATGTCATCTAGCTACTACTACTTGCTTTTGGGCCAATAACTATTTTCCTTATAAAAAGGAGTCAGCAAAAATAGAGGAGGAAAAATATCAGAGGGCTCGGATGTAGAAGGGGCTGTGGTAAAAATGGGCAAAAATTAATAATTTTCCTAAAGGAATGTCTGAAGGATTTCAAATGGTGATACAGAATCAAAAACACAATCAACTGTATCATCTGTTGTCAATCTGGTCCAAAACATATACAAAACATACACCTACTGATATAGTATTGCCAGCACAATACAATATCAGTAGGCCTTATTTAGTTAAAATTGGGACTGTGTGCTCCATGCCATGTGCTATGGCCGTGAGCCTTAATAAATGAATTAATGAATGAATGGAAACATTTGAATAGATGCGTCGCAGGTCAAGGTGTGCCCCTACATTTTCTGCTTGTGCCTGTAAAAATTCTGAGTTAGGGGCGCCAGGGCTCCTAATAAAAAAAGGTTAGTCTGGAGCCCTGCAGTGAGGCATTATTTACTTATACATTACAAATGATCAATTATTCTGTGACAAAGGCCTCTGTATGCCCAACCAACTCTTGGGGTGAGGGGAAATCTGGAAATAAATGCATCCATCCTGTTTATATTGCATTTTCTTACATAAGATAACCAAAAAACATTATATAAAACTAAACAAAAAGAACTAACAATGGACAATCCAATAAAAGACAAATAGGTTAACACCGCTCATAAAGTTCACTGCAACCCTTCCTTTTGTGAATTCTCAAAAGCTCTCCCTTATCACAAGCCACTCATGGATTGACGCTTTAGTCTGGGATTAGGACTATATACAGGTCCTTCTCATATAATTAGCATATTGTGATAAAGTTCAATATTTTCTGTAATGTACTGATAAACATTAGACTTTCATATATTTTAGATTCATTACACACAACTGAAGTAGTTCAAGCCTTTTATTGTTTTAATATTGATGATTTTGGCAAAAAAGTAAAGAAAAACCAAAAATCCCTATCTCAAAAAATTTGCATATTTCATCCGACCAATAAAAGAAAAGTGTTTTTAATACAAAAAAAGTCAACCTTCAAATAATTATGTTCAGTTATGCACTCAATACTTGGTCGGGAATCCTTTCGCAGAAATGACTGCTTCAATGCGGCGTGGCATGGAGGCAATCAGCCTGTGGCACTGCTGAGGTGTTATGGAGGCCCAGGATGCTTCGATAGCGGCCTTAAGCTCATCCAAAGTGTTGGGTCTGGTGTCTCTCAACTTCCTCTTCACAATATCCCACAGATTCTCTATGGGGTTCAGGTCAGGAGAGTTGGCAGGCCAATTGAGCACAGTAATACCATGGTCAGTAAACCATTTACCAGTGGTTTTGGCACTGTGAGCAGGTGCCAGGTCTTGTTGAAAAATTAAATCTTCATCTCCATAAAGCTTTTCAGCAGATGGAAGCATGAAGTGCTCCAAAATCTCCTGATAGCTAGCTGCATTGACCCTGCCTTTGATAAAACACAGTGGACCAACACCAGCAGCTGACATGGCACCCCAGACCATCACTGACTGTGGGTACTTGACACTGGACTTCAGGCATTTTGGCATTTCCTTCTCCCCAGTCTTCCTCTAGACTCTGGCACCTTGATTTCCGAATGACATGCAAAATTTGCTTTCATCCGAAAAAAGTACTTTGGACCACTGAGCAACAGTCCAGTGCTGCTTCTCTGTAGCCCAGGTCAGGCGCTTCTGCCGCTGTTTCTGGTTCAAAAGTGGCTTGACCTGGGGAAGGCGGCACCTGTAGCCCATTTCCTGCACACGCCTGTGCACGGTGGCTCTGGATGTTTCTACTCCAGACTCAGTCCACTGCTTCCGCAGGTCCCCCAAGGTCTGGAATTGGCTCTTCTCCACAATCCTCCTCAGGGTCCGGTCACCTCTTCTGGTTGTGCAGCGTTTTCTGCCACACTTTTTCCTTCCCACAGACTTCCCACTGAGGTGCCTTGATACAGCACTCTGGGAACAGCCTATTCGCTCAGAAATTTCTTTCTGTGTCTTACCCTCTTGCTTGAGGGTGTCAATGATGGCCTTCTGGACAGCAGTCAGGTCGGCAGTCTTACCCATGATTGCGGTTTTGAGTAATGAACCAGGCTGGGAGTTTTTAAAAGCCTCAGGAATCTTTTGCAGGTGTTTAGAGTTAATTAGTTGATTCAGATGATTAGGTTAAGAGCTCGTTTAGAGTACCTTTTCATGAAATGCTAATTTTTTGAGATAGGAATTTGGGGTTTTCATGAGCTGTATGCCAAAATCATCAGTATTAAAACAACAAAAAGACCTGAAATATTTCAGTTGGTGTGCAATGAATCTAAAATATATGAAAGTTCAATTATTATCATTACATTATGGAAAATAATCAACTTTATCACAATATGCTAATTATATGAGAAGGACCTGTATAGGTTGGATGGGGCATCATCTGGCGCTTACCTGCGGCTGCTGCTGATGCTGCTGCGGCTGCTGCTTTTGAAAGCGGGGCGCGATGGGTTTTGAAGGATGGCGTCCGTTGTAGTCTCCTGAGGGGGAGGAAGCCTCCTGGCTATCATCCTCATTGCCACGGTAGTTAGACAAAGCAGGTTCCTCACGGTAACTATTGCCAGGAGAGTTGTCTGGGGGACACTCACTGTCATCTGGAAATAATTTAAACACAAACCATACTTAAAGTTTGCCGTTAAAATTTAAAATCACTTTAATAGCATATCTATATATAATATGTGGGCTTGAACGTACATGTCTAATTGCAGTTTCTTACCTTTTGTGGTGTACTGCCAGATATCATGTTGGCCCTTACTCTGCTCTCTCTTTGGGGACAGTGGAACTTCTTTACCCTCTCCATCTTTCTGGTCCTCCTCTGTCCTTGACGTCTGCCTTTCAGTCTTCCCAAATTTCTCATCCAGCCTTTTGAGTTTTTCGGCACAAGCAGCCAGGCGTTCCTCGCGGGCACGCCTCTCTTCCTCCTCCCTACGTCTGCGAGCCCTCTCCACAGCCTCCGACAGCTCAGGTGATACGTACTTTGCCCGAGCTGGAGCTTGAGACTGCCGCTGGTGATCTTCCTGGTCAGCCAGAGGCTCACCTTGGATTTTCTGTTGGGCCTAGAGATGGAACAGTTGCAAGTTCAAGGGGGTGTACTGTATGTAATGTGGGTTCCCTTCTTTAAAAAAAAATCATAAATTGATTAAAATTGTTCTGATTCATATTGAAGAAAATTGTCTACAAGATGTTGCATTCCACTCCAGGTCACACTCCATATTGAAAACCTCAAAAGTATTTTGAAGTGATAGAAAATGTCTAATATGTATGGCTTAATATGTGACTAACTGTACAGAACTGTTTGTTTTAGGGATTTGTCTGTAACATTGAAATGTGCAAAAGAAAATTATATGTCCGTCATATAATTTTCATTTGCCAAGAAAAAGACTTGACAGGTAAAAAGTCGTTACATATCTCTATGGTTACTGCAAGGTCATCTCTCCAAATACACAATGAGGGTATGTGAACACGCACTTCTATTCATATGCGCTGTAATGTCGCCTAATCCTCCACATTCAGAGGGATCAAAAACAAGATGTGTTTTAACTGTAACATCAAAATGAGTCCATCTTAGTTAAGTAATCTCAAAAGGGTGGATGAAAGTGTAAAAACACAGCATAGCGTGTAGTTACCAGTGGGTCCGTAGAGAGATATCGGCCATTGGTCTTCCTGGGATGCTCCTGGTGGTGATGTTGGTAAGAATTACCGTCCTCGGTGCCCTCCTGAGGGTAAGGCGCCTCACCTGAACTAAGGGAGTCACGCTGGATCTCTCTCTCCCTCTCCCTTTCCCATTCAGTCCTAAAAATGTAACAGATCAAAATTAAACCAGGAACCCTTTAAATGTTGACGAAAAAAAAGAATGTGAGCTTATTTAGAGCAATTATAACGAGGGGGGTAAGACATCTCACCTGGACAAGTGCTCTTCTTCATCATCACTAAACTTGAGCTTCTCACTATAATCAACTTCCTCGTGGAGTCCTGAAAAAACAATGTAACAGTCAGCAGTGCTTTGGCATTGGGAGTAGTGCATTAGGAAAAGACACTGGTATTCCATCAGCATGTTCTCATCTGGTTAACTCGAAAACCAGTCTGGATGCAATACCTGCTGTAAAGTGATTTTAAATTAAGTCACATTTTAAAGCAAAAAGGATAGAATTATCTGTTAAAACAGACATTTAATTATTGTGTTACTGACAACGTTTTGTCTTGAAATCAATCAGCTGCTCAGTGCAGAAAGGTCACAGCAGGACTACAAAACTCAATCTCTCCTGAACATGTTCAGGTAACTTCTTATTCTTCAGAAGAGAAATACTGGTAACAATCATATGGATGAGTGAACAGAGCAAGTCAAGTAGCTGCATCCTGATCAGGTCCGCCAACACATCCTACTTGTCGAATAACACACAATTCCTAAGGTCATTTGGTTTCTACATTGAAGGGAATAGCTGCTTTGAACCAATAAGCAATGAAATCTTACACAAACTAATGTTACAAATGGAACTGGAGTTGATCAACAACTATCTGCGTCAGAGAATGGTAATTAATACTGAAATATGAGTATTTCAGCATATCCTTAACACGAAACGTAACACCAACTAACATCACACAGTCGTCTCTTAAAGACCTACTTCACCGGTTGGAATATGAAGGTGTATTGAACTCGGAGATCCTATGTAGTATAAATGTGCAAAACATTTTTTAAATCGGATCATCCTAGCCTGAGAAAAGGCAGAAAGAGTGTTTTATGGTCTCACTGTCTAACCCTACATTTTCCTTCTTGTGACATCACAGTAAGGGTCAGGATTAACAGGACAGCTGGGCCAAGGGAAGACTGAGGAAAGAAAAACCTCATTCATTATATTATAATAGTGATTTTATAATGATAGAACGCTGGTTCCGTATGGGTGAAGTATTCCTTTAACTTTTATTTGGCCTCATTAAATGAAGGGCTTAAGGCAGTTAATCAAATGAGAAATACTGACCAGCCCATCCATCCTCGCAGTCATTGTCAAGCTCATCCAGATCCTTCAGGTCCTCTGGATTAATGATGGTTGGGCGAACTGGCCTGTCAGTAGGTCTGCGGATCGGCTGAGAAGATAGTCGAGGTGCAGCACGGACAAAGCGGTTCTCTCGCTTCACATCGCCACTGCAAAAGAAGATAATCAGAAATGGCCAAACTAGCAATCTACAGATGCCACTAACCTCTAATTGATGTGGATTAATGCTCTCACATTGTAAATGCACTTACTTGACAATTTCAGGTTTGGCGTGGCTCTGTCTAAAAGTGGGTTTGCTTTCTAATCGGGCTGGGGCTGCAACGGTGGTGGGAACATGGTCTGCACCTGGGGTTTCACGTGTGTCTTTAGAGCACATCTGAAAACCAGAGGATGACACAAAATGTTCATACTAGAAAAACAATGAGCCAAAAGAGGGATTCAAGCCATTTTCTAGTATATCCAATTTTCTTTTTGTACAATAAGTGGTAAAATAAGTTGACTGTCTTTAAAGCTTTCTACAAAAAATGGCCAAAATAGTAAATAGTACTTACAAATGCAGGCAACATGTCATGGTAGACAGCATTGGAAGTGTGTTGAAGCTGGTACTGCAAGGCAGCAGGGACGGTTGTTCTGCGGACAGGCTGGGCCGGTCGCAGGGATGGCTCCTTGGGGTCAAGGACCGGCGACTGAGCCGTCACTACACTAGCAGAGGTTGGTGCGGTGGCACAGGGCGGGTGAGATGGGGCTGGAGGGCTGCCCGTCTCACCCAGGGCAGAGATCTTAACCTCCGGATCTGCTGGCAGGCCCAGGGTCAGGGATGAGGGTTGAAGGTTCCTGCCACCACCTTCCCTCCAGCTCGTCACATCTTAAAACAGGGAGAGGAAGACAAAGTGTTTAACCTTGATTACATGTCTTCAATGATGTGGTGCTCAAGTCAATCAATTATCTCTATCACTGAAATAGAGTCTGGAACATCCTAAATTGTCCACACGAACTTTAGCTAATAAACCCTCTGTGACTCAGAGAGAAATGAATTCGAGTTCTACCTCTACCAAAACACATGAGTACATCGGGTTATAAACTGTCTTCCTTCTCTTATTGAGAGTTGTTTGTTGGTCTTTCCAACATGCTGTTGTAGTATCATTAGCTAACCGTATCATTAGCTTCCAGACGGCCAAAACACACATAATAATGTTTTTCCCAGCTGACTTTATCTTATATATTTTTCTTTTAACTATTACACCACCAGGCACTTCCAGAGAGTTGAGACCTACTCTGGGGGCGGAGGCTTGGTCCGGGCCCATACGAGGGATCGAAGCCGCTTCTTTCCTTGCCAGCCTTGTCCTGTTCTCCAGCTGCCTTCAGCGTGGGAAATTCCTCGTGAGAGAAGGGCTGAAGTCGGTTTGAGGCCCTTAAACCTGAAGTCAGTGAAAGTAGTGACATAAAGAAAGATGTTTGTCTGACTTATGCGAATGGAAGACTATTGTGCAAAGTGTCAATGACATGCAGGGGTCACAAGCTTGACAGCATAACATTCACCATTATCATGTTATTTTATTGATTTTTTTATTCTCACACTGAATTATAGCTAAATCTGGGATGACTCACCATCTTGCTCTACTGCCTTTCCATTTAGCTGGGCCCATTGCTTTGGTCCACCTGTGTTTGTGTTCTGTGGAATTGAATAAAAAAATATATTTGTTTTAAGCATTTAAAATTCGGATACATAGAAAGCTACAAGCTAATTTGTGCGACAGGGGTATATGTCTACTGTGCTGATGCAAGTCACGCAACACATTAATAGTGTTTAGTTAATTTATTTCATTAATAACTGCTCCCCCTTAAAATTAGACTGACTGACTTATTAGTTAGATTTTGATTTTTTGCTTCAGGTCGCGTTTCTGCCCGTGAGACAGCTGCGTCAAAATTAAAATCAGAGGATTTCTGTACATGGGTCAAACACCTGGGTTAAATGGGTAATTTTGTCATGAAAAGGGTATTATACAGAAGGGGCCTTTTTCTTGACCTTTTAATTAAAATGAATATATCTGAACTAGATCTGCAATATTAAGGAGTGCTTCTCAAAGTTCAAACCAGGGAGGTACGTTTCAACACAATGCTCATGATGGTAGAAGAAGGCAGGAGATATTGTCCCATGTTGACTATCACCAAAAGTATACATACACACCTCCTGGTTGGCTACCGGTGAGGGCTTCTGAAGATTGGAGACAGATTTCTGTAAAGCCAGCGGTGGCTGCAACTCCGGCAGCTGTGGTATTGATGCAATAGAACTACAAATTGTCAAAAAAGGGGGAAAGAAAATGGTTAAATTTGTGATATTTGGTCAGTGCAGGAATAATTTTGATACAGGGCAAAGGCACAGACGACTGGAGCTCTAAACTGTATCCGAGTAACAAACACCATCTCTAATAAGAATGTAACAATGTTTAACAGTCTACGTCTTTGTGATTGAAAACTACAAACTAAATCAGCTGTCAAGATACCACTGTATTAAAAAAAAATAATTGATATTATGATTAGATTTGAGGGTATTTTGCAGCATGTTAACCATTCTACCCTTACCTCTTTTGTTCGGGTTGTTCCTGCTTGTTCGCCCATCCTGTACCGTCTTTAGGCACAATAATCACGTTGGGATCGTTTCCTTTGTTTTCGGACTTCAAGCTCGGCAGGTGAGCAGGCGGGGGCATGCGCCGGGCTGCGGCCACTTTGCCAAGACTCTGTAAGCCATGTCGCGGAACTGCTAGGGGGAGAAAACACCGGAGGATAAAGCAAGGGTGGGGTAGGAGGATTGCCAAAAGGATTGAAACAGGTTAACAGATGTAAAGAAAGTGATGAGTATTGAGAGGGAAAGAATATCAACCTTACCTGTGTTTTTCTGAGCTTCTATTGATTTTCCCTTGTACTTGTCAAATAGGCTGAGAGAGGAATACTTGCTTTTCCCATCCTTGGACTTGGTTATTTGCCCCAAACGATCGGACATTGCGATGTAATGTCATCTAGTATGGAAATTTTTCTTTGCGCCTCTTTCCAGTGCCTTCTGATTCTGCACAGAGAAGAAGAAATTGTGTAGATTTGGTCAACTTTGAGATTCTTGTCATATTGCTCAAGAATGAAAAGAAATAAATCATATTTCATCACATTAAAGAGGCTTACGTCAAATCGGATTACTTTTTTGTTTTATACATTTAAAAAAGCGTTCTTACATTAGCACGTGTCAATAACAACCGGCTGATATAAAAAAATGACTACTAAAGAAACCTGTTCACAGCTTGCTCAGTGAATTATTCTGAAAAGCCAGGACATTGCTTCTAAACGTACTGACAGCTGAATAGTTCTTTCAAATGTCATTTTCAAGGTTTTATACACAGCACAGACTACTAACTTGCATTGTGCTGATATCGTAACATGACTTTCAGAGGAAAAACAACCTAAGACCAAGGCTCATAAGAGTAAATATTTGTGTGGCTACTAGTCATGGTGGCTATTCTTTTTTTGATTACTTGGATTAACTGATCATTTAACATTAATTAGCTAGCTACACCTGATAAAATAAGCCCGAAGAGGGTTGTCAATGCAACAAAAGAAATTGAAGCTTGAAAGCTAAAAATAATCCATTTAGCATAAGTGGGCGGCCTTCATCGCCCATAGTTTGTGCTTGATGTGTGGGGCACTGAAGGGCACAGTAAAGTTAGTGACATGACAATGGAGCAGTGCAGTGGGTTTGAGCGCTTTCTGACCATATTTTCAGCCAAAACTCATTTACCCATCCAGTTTTCTGCAAAATAATTGTGCAGAGAAATTAAAAGAAAGATTAAGCTCATTTTTCTAAGACAGTTTCAACTTTTAAATCAGACCTGCTGTTTCTTTAATGTGAGCATATGAAGACTGTTTAATTAAATTAACAATTAATTATGGTTGCAAGGTTTGTTCTGATAGTCTGTGTTTCTAATTCAGAATAAAAACCACAGAGTGACTAGTTATTTCGTCACACAGGTGCAGAATGTATATGTTGCAGTCAGCTGGGTGCTGTGTATAGTTTTGGCAATGTGTACATGTGCAACTTATATAACAAAAGATGTAAGCCACTGTGAGGTGACGCATCAGTCAGCCTTTGTTGGTGCTAGTTCTTCCGTATGTCGGGGCCCTTGGCCACACAGTGAAACACAGGCATTTCCACTGCGAACTCAACATCATCAAAGTTGCACGAAAAATCGCTTACACTACTATGGGTCTGATTGCGGTTGCTCAAAGCAGGATAAAATGAAGCCCCTTTCCAGTATATTGCCTCCGAGTTCTCTGAATATATTTTTTTGTTACTTCGAACACCACAAAATAAATGTGGCACAGCGGCACAGTGTACTCGCTGCATACATCTCAAAACCTTGACTGTAAGTATCGGTATAACTAGTAAACACCGACAAGGGGCAATCAAATATTACAGAAGTTTTCCTTTTGAATAAGCAATCAGGTGACCTGTTAAGCACTCTATTTAAACCAAAATTTAGCATGACTGACCGAGTTCTTGTTGGCAGGAAGTAAGTCGCATGATGCTGCCATGACAAGAATCCGCTCTCTTTCCGGGTTTAAACTCCATTTCCATCTATTCTTCCCTTACTGTTGAGCTAAGTTGTTACTTGTGTGGTACACTTTTCAGTAAGTAGTCAGGTTAAGCTTTATTATTGCTATGTGCTTATCCATAGTTCAAACATAAAGTGACATACTTGAAAAAAAAATGGTTTGTACCAACATCCTTGTTTCCAAAGGAGAATGGGATTATTTCAGTGGATACACTGTAGACCGTGTAAATATGAGAGCTAATCATTTATATTTACCAGTTGAGCACTTTCAAAGATTCTTTTTTGGACGGAAAGCATGCAATTTATCAAAATGTTTATCACTGAAATGTTCCACAAACATTAAAAACCCAGTCTGATGATCTTCAATTAATTATCTGAACTTTAAAATTAACAGTTTGACAGACAATTGCATCAGATTGGATTGAATCAATCGAGTTTACTATTGTGATACATGGCCAAACATGACAGTTTTCCAAGTGATTGCACAATACAAGTACCAAAACATTACATGTGAAGAAATGTGGAGAGTGTGACAGTAGGACACATAATACATTGATATTGTGGGCAACATTGTATTTCTATTCTTTTCAGTTTATATAACGGTAGCTATGCCGCAACAGCACCACAGCGAATGGTTTGAATATTTTATCCATAAATCTATGCAGAGAAATATCGTCGTATGAGTCCAATACAAGACAAGCCGTAACGTACTGGAGGAGGCCGCTCAGTTAAAGCTCCGCATAGGCGTTATACCGGGACTTCAAAAGAAAAACATCCGTCCATCAAGGTCGATTTGGTTAATTTGTATGAAAAGGATCACACCAATGCATTTGCTACCAATTTAATTGCACAGAAAAACACAGATTTTCTACAAAGACCACCAAATTATGATGGAAATGTCATTAATGAAACACGGACAACGTTATCAATTGTTTGGGTTTTTGAATGCGTCTCAGAAGTATTTTTCACCAGACAACACAAATAGTAAAGATACTAAAGATGAATATTATCATTTTAACAATAACTATGAGGCTTTAGACCGCAGAATAACGTCGTCCGACCTCCCTAACTGAAGTTGTGGAAAGCTAATGCTAATTGTAGCACCTGAAACTGACACCAGACACTCCGCTGCACGAAAACCATAACACTATGTCCCAATTGCTGACATTTAACAAAAATACTGTAATGGTTAATATAACAGGGTACACAGACCACCAACCAAAATCTAACAGCAATTAAAATGTCAAAATAAGGTCCCTATGTGTAACGTTAGACGCTAGCCATCGCTGTTAAAATATGCTAACTGGGTGCCTAAGAAAATGGCAATGTAAACATCAAGTGCTAGCAGTTGAGGTGCTGCACAGCTGTATATCTTCATAGTTATCACATATTAGACTGAAATTATGGGAGAATTGCTGCCTGGGAATTTGTTGGAGCTAGCAGGCAAAAATTAAAAAACACAACCACAACGCTATTAGTTAGCATTAGCCAGCTTCGACAGTCGCAGCTTGTTCGCAAAGTAGTGAAAAGACTAAATTTTTCCAAAAATAACCTTGACAGGCCGGGGGGTTCACTGTATTTGTGCTGGCAATCAGCAAACACATTGTGTGTTTGATGGAATCTCTACAAATCACTCATGTTGACATTTTGAACCTTCCTAGGTTTTCAGTACGGTCGGGCGAGAAGGATGGCGATGTAGGACAAGGCGATTAAAAATGGCTGCTGCACAGAACAAAGCAACAATAAAACAGGGCAGCGGAGAAGAGTATCAAGACCAAAGATTTTACGCAACCTTCCGCACCCATAACTCACCAATTCAACGTCTTAATGTATCTTCTGATCAGTTATAGTTATATATTTCCACAAAATGTTGCAAAATAAAAGGATGGATGGCGATTGTAAAGCCCAATCTTCACAGGTTGAACCGATCGCAGGGTTGTTGCTGGGGTCCTACCCGGCCTGGAAATGAAGAGCGCTGGGTGAAGGCAGGCTCGGCTCGGATGAGAGCGTCTTACGTCACAGAACGACGTCGCTAGGGAAACATAACAACAGGCGCACCTGCTGGTTGATTTCGGCAAGTACAGAAACTTTAGACGCAATATTCAACACCATTTACAGGTGAAACTCGAAAAATTAGAATATCATGAAAAAGTTAATTTATTTCAGTAATTCAACTTTAAAGGTGAAACTAATACATTATATAGACTCATTGCATGCGAAGTGAGATATTTCAAGCCTTTATTTGTTATAATTTTGATGATTATGGTATAGGCCTACAGCTTATGAAAACCCCAAATTCAAAATCTCGTAAAATTAGAATATTACATGAAATCAATAAAAAAAAGGATTTTCAATAGGCTACAGAAATGTTGGCCCTCTGGAAAGTATAATCATGCACTCAGTACTAGGTTTTGGCCCCTTTTGCATGAATTCCTGCCTCAATGCGGCGTCTCATGGATGCTATCAGCCTGTGCACTGCTGAGGTGTTATGGAAGCCCATGTTGCTTTGATAGTGGCCTTCAGCTCGTCTGTATTGTTGGGTCTGGTGTGTATCATACGGTGGCCCTGAGAGCTCACGGCACTGCAACATCAGAAAACACATGCAAGAACACAAAACGCAAGCAAATTAAGAAAACATCTTCATCAATTTGACAACACATGCGCACCAATTAGAAAACACATTTTGTCTTCTTGCATGTGTTTTCTGATGTTGCAGTGCCATGAGCTCTCAGGGCCACCGTAGTATCATCTGCCTCTTGACAGTACTCCATACTAAGATCATCTATGGGTTTCAGGTCAGGAGAGTTGTCTGGCCAATCAAACACAGCAATATCATGGTCAGTCAACCAGTTACTAGTGGTTTTTGGCACTGTGGACAGGTGTCAAGTTTAGCTGGAAAAGGAAATCAGCATCTTCATAAAGCTAATCAACAGACGCAAGCATGACGTGCACTAAAATCTCCTGATTGATGGCTGTGTTGACTTTGGACTTGATAACACAGTGGACCAACACCAGCAGATGACATGGTGCTTCAAATCATCACTGACTGTTGTAACTTGACACTGGTCATCAAGCAACTTGGATTTTGTGCCCCTCCACTCTTCCTCTAGACTGTGGGACCTTGATTTCAAAATTAAACGCAACATTTCATTTGTATCAGTGATGATTTGAGGTGCCATGCCATCTGCTGCTGTTGGTCCACTGTGTTATCAAGTCCAGAGTCAACACAGCCGTCTATCAGAAGATGTTAGAGCACTTCGTGATTCCGTCTGTTGACAAGCTTTATGGAGATGACGATTTCCTTTTCCAGCAAGATTTGGCACCTGTCCACAGTGCCAGAAACCACTAGTAACTGGTTGAATGACCATGGTATTACTGTATTTGACTGGCCAGACAACTATACTGACCTGAACTCCATAGAGAATCTATGGGCTATTGTCAAGAGGCAGATGATACACACCAGACCCAACAGAGGAGCTGAAGGCCACTATCAAAGCAACCTGGGCTTCCATAACACCTCAGCAGTGCCACAGACTGATCGTCACCATGCCATGCCACATTAATGCGATAATTCATGCAAAATAAGAAACCAGACCAAGTATGTAGTAGATGAATGAAAATACTTATGAAAAGAGCGACATTTCTGTATTATAATTTTTTTTTTATTGGCCTTATGGAATATTCTAATATTTTGAGATGCTCTATTTCTGGTTTTCATGAGCTGTAAGCCGGAATCCTGTACATTTAAACAAAAAAATGCCTGCAATATATCATTATATGTCTAATATATCTAGAATATATGGAATTTTCACTTTTTGAATTAAATTAGATTTAAAAAAAGAGCTTTTCCATGATATTCTAATAGCCTAATATGAGTTTCACCTGTACATTGACTTTACATCTGGACAGTTATTACCTGGTTATTACAGGACAGTCGTTACAATTACAATCCTCAGTCACAGGCTCCTTTCAACAATAAAATACAATTTAAAAACAGGAAAGAAAAAGAAAAATGTAGAAAGAGGACAATACAATTAAATAGTAATAATAGCCTATATTTAATTTATATAGGCCCCAGCGCTTTTCTCGCACTCAAAGCACTTTACAAAGGAGCACAACAGTAGGCTAAACAAACAAAAGGAAAATGTAAAGTTGATGGGGCTTGGGATCCAGGGGATCCAGGTTCTATTCGTTCACACACAGTAGGCTAGCCTATTGGTGGTGGTAAACTACGGTAGTAGCCACAGCTGCCCTGGGGTAGACTGACGGAAGCGTGGCTGCCATTCAGCGCCTACGGCTCCTCCGACCACCACCTCAAACAGTCATACACATTCACACCAGGCAAGGTGGGTCTAGCCCAAGGACACTCCCCAAGATAGATAGGTCAAAAGTGGATAGGCCTACCTGTGCATGGAATTATAAAGTGTAGCCTGTATAGGCTAACTTTTTTTTTAAAGTGTAAAAGGTGGTGCCTTATAGGCTATGTTAAGGCCTGCCCAATCTGATGGCCAATAAAAACAAAATAGGGTGAGTTGCCCTAATGTGGGTGGGACACGGCCTATTGCCTAATGTGGGACACCTAAGGTCTAGAGCATTTATCTCTTATTTCTGACACATGTAAATAGCTTATATAATATTGTTGTCAAATCCAAGCAGGGGTTCCCTGTGATTGAAATCACATGAATTCACAATTTTGATTATAAAGATAAGAGAGGGGAAACAGTCAAAAAGGAAGTAAACCATGTGAAGTCCAGACAAAGGACAGTGACATAAGTTTGAGAGGAACTCAATGCTAAGGCTAAACATTTTTCATTGACAAAACAATGTTGCAAATCAAATCAAATCAGTTTTATTTGTATAGCCCAAAATCACAAATACATTTGTCTCAGTGGGCTTTACATTTCATACAATATGATATATGATACAATATGATACAATATGACACCCTGCCCTTACACCCTTAGCTCGGCTGAGAAAAAACTCCCAGGAAAAACCCTTTACCGGGAATAAAAAAAAATTAAAGAAATCTCAGGGAGAGTCGACAGAGTAAGGGATCCCTCTCCCAGGACGGACATACTGCAATAGATGTCATAAGTAGAGAAAATCACGAAGGAATTTGATCATTGACCAGGTGATTACATGGTAATACTAAGTAAAGTGCGAATAGTGTGGATGCAGGAAGACTTCAGATGCTGCCAGAGGATCCACACCATCTCGTCTCCACCAGGGAAAACTAAGGTTTCCATCGCCGGGATTACATCCCACGTCTCCAGGTGGCGTTCTTAACCACTGCAACATCTTTCGCGTTGATGGTCCATTCTCAGATGTTACCGGAGGGGGGACCAGATCCACACCGTCTCGTCACGACCAGGGAAAACTGGAAGAGGACAGACAGGCAACCAGTGAGCAAAGCAAAAATGAATTTAAAGATTGAACAAGCAAGCGAGTAGAAAGAGTACTATCCTGATGGACGGTGAATCAGTGCTGATGTGAGGCAATAGCAGGCGGGGAGCATCCGTTCCTAGGACAGCTGATTCCGCACAGAACTCGGAGTCAGTCGAGTAGCATGGAGAGTGCTTGGTAGACAGAGGGAGAGAACCCCCGGGGCAACGCTCAGCCAATCATGGAAGATAGACAGAGGAGAACAAATGTCAGAGAAATGGTATCAGTTATTGTTGCCATTTGTTATCAGATTATGTTTATGATACAATTATGCATCAAAGTATGCAATAATATTGGGAAAATGTGTTAAGTGTTTTTCTTCTTTTTTCAATCTTTAGCTGTCCTACATTTGGAAAGGTGTTTCCAAAAGAGGGACAGCATGATTTACCTAATCTGGGACTGTAATTTAAATTGGGGAAATACACATGTAGGAAAATCAAATGTGCAATATGAATTTTATTCAAGGTTTACAGATCCAATACTTTTATAAAGAAAGCATCCCTGAAGCAAATAGAAATGAACTCAATCCGGTGCCTAGGAAATAGTCATTTTCTCATGTCCTATGTTAACTCAATGCAATGTATTACAGGTCAGGCTATAATGGCAAAGCGCAGAGTTGGGATATGAAGCCATGGCAAGAAAAGTATTGTTCAAATTGAAACCATCAAACCTGTGTAATGTACCTAAGACCATGAGTGTTAATGAGCAGATAAGTTTGACTTGAATTAGTTAAGGGGATATTGTTTTTTTCTGCATAATAGACTGTCCCAGATTAGAGCGACACACTGTCCCTGATTAGAGCAAACACATTTTACTAATATACGTGCCATTACTTCTCTGAGTATGATATCTGAATTATTTATTCTCTTTTAATTAGCCAACATCTTGGGGATTTCAGAATGGTATCATGTATGGGTCAAATGTATCGGCTTCATATGTTAATATCGTACATAAATTGAAATAGCAAAAATTGTCCCACATTAGGGCAACTCACCCTAGGCTAGTGCAAAGACATTACAAAGACATTGTGCAAATAACATGTCAAATGTGTGTGTGTGTGTGTGTGTGTGTGTGTGTGTGTGTGTGTGTGTGTGTGTGTGTGTGTGTGTGTAACATTAAACAATATACTGTATATAGGCCTAGGCCTATATAGGAGGCCTATAAATATGCCTATGTGTGATTTTCTTATGGCACACAGTGCCACACACACACACACACACACACAAATTGTGAAAATTGAGCGAATCGTTAACAAAAAAAATCCTAAAAAACTAAATAATGGAGCTGGGAACTTGTTCTTTGGCCTGAATATTCCTGGGACGTGTGAGCCTCGTCTGGTGAAGGCATATTCTTCCTCACTGACAACAGTGGGAGGGATAAACAAAAAATTGCATATTTTGAGAGGGGAAAATATATTTACATATATTTTTTCATACCATATACTTATTTAAACCATATACTTTCCCTTTGACCTTAAGTGATATGTATTCATAAAAATTACACTAAATACATATTTCATGCAAATTCCAGGAGCACTCTAATAACTTACCATAGCGTATACAGTCCAGTCCATGCAGTTGTATTCGACGAAAAAAAAACTATACACAATCACTACTGCGGGTGAAATTCATCCGGACACCTGCTTGCTGAAAAAAAAAATTTAACCAATTCTACTTTCTAAGACGTCATTGAGCAGCTTGAAGGTAGGCCTACTGAAGGGTCCAGACTATACCAGCAAGTTGCTGGCAGCAACACAATGAAAATCATGAAAACACAATCGGGCGGGTGTTAAAGTCGAGGGGGTTAACCCTGATCCCATTTATAGGATATGTCAACCGGTTTACATTCACATTCATATCCTGTTTTTCTCTTAATTCTCAAGATGTTAAAAAATATGGCACATCCAAATTTGTATACACATGTACTTCACAATACAGTTGTTCATGGAGCCTAGTAAAAACTTACTTACGTCTGGAACTATTTACATTTAAAAAAAAATTGATTGGCTTATTTTTCACTGCTGTTTGCTGTTAGATTGAAATGGGGTTTTCTTCAAATCCATTTTCTAGCAGCAAGTTAATGCCAGCCAGGTAATAGTCACCAAAAACAACCAGAACATGTCCAGTGCTCAAAAACTGGTTTCTGGAGTCTGGAATAGGCTACTATAGTGTAAGTATGCACAAGCAGGTTCCTGTAGAGGGAGCCATTGTCTAGACCTTCTTCAACTCTGCATTTCAAGAGGCTGTTTACATATCCCATTGATCCACCAGCTACTTGCTATGGTTTTTTATACCCTGTAAAAAGTCAGTGATATTGATGTTGCCCTAGCACGTTTAAATAAAAGTCCCCTTTACATTGTACAGATGTAAACTAAATACAAAAAATAATTAAATATTAAACCCAAATTAATGTGGCATAAAATATATAAACAGCAGACATGTATAATTTAAATAGAGCCTTTAAGATGTATGTAGCTAATATGCCATTTAACAGATAATTCCATCTACTAATTTGGGCCAAATCAACAATAATTGTGGGTAAAAAAAAATGTTCACCTATTTTTATTTGGCTACACTCATGCTTTTATTAGCTTTAAGTGTGTTTAAGAGTGATCTTTTAGTTTTCGATCCTAATAAAGGGAACATTCTGAATATATTATTTGAGAAAATGCTTACACAGGCCATCAACATAATACCCATTTAGCGTTATAACTTGCTCGTATAGCTTCATGCACCTGCAGCATACACAGAGGTCGGTGGCGCTAGTACACTGTGGCGTCTAATGTTTCCTCTATCTGCTATATGTAACTCAGAAACAGCATAAAGACACAACAGCGGGACGTGTGGTGTCTGTTGTGAGTGTGGACTCTGCAGATACACCTGCAAAGCACTATCAGCACTTTCTCACAGGGATATTTGAGATATTTATGTTATAGAAGCCTTGATTTTTTTATGAAATTGCACTGCAACTAGCTGGAATTTCATGATGTTAGTGATCTTGTTTTGCCAGGGGCCAAATGATCCTATACAAACCTATATCTAAAGCTTTATCACCATCACTTTCTCTTTTTGTTAAATACCCTGCATATTTGTATGTGCATAGATAATAATATCTATTGTGTATATGTGGAAATGTCCCAGTCAATACTCATCAGGGAAACATGAATGTCCTGCTACTTGATGCTTTAACTTCACTAAAATGTGTACTTTCTACACCATTCAAATATTTGAAACCGTTGGTTAATAGTGACCTTTCAAAATAAATCTTTACATTAATGATCCGTTCATAACATACAATAAAGTGTTTAACATTTAACCAGACGGTTCTCAAGCTTTTTGGCTTCTGACTCCATACAAAAAAAACTATTTGGTCCAATGGTTCATCAAGTTTGCTGATGTCTCACAATGCACAAGTAACCAGGTAAAACATTAGAATCCCGGACTGTTTAAACTTTAGAATGAACGATGAAAACATGCAGACTCTTTCTGCCAGGGAGTATTTCTAAAAGCAGTTTCTGTTTCTGCTGTTCAAGCTTTTCGTGAACAGACACCCTTGCACTGGTTTTCGTTTCCTGTTAGATATTTCTGCAGTAGAAGAACTTGTGTCAAAGGCTGTGAAGACATTCACGACAGCCCGGGACAATGTTATATCATTGCATGACTGTTTGCTCTTTCCCTCAAGTAAACAATTAAGTCTAAAATGATTTTGATGTAATTATACGCAAAATCATATGGCTTTGACTGAAACACTTTCTGTTGATAATAAGACACTTAAGCTTCATGTCAAGTGAACCTCTACTTTGCATACTGCAAACCTGAAGCAGTGTAGCTGCTCAGGAACGGCTAAGATGTAACGGATGTGATCAAAATGACAAAATAACCGGGAGAAATATATTTGAGAAGAGAAAGTCAAATGGAAACTAGTTTTATCTTTAAACTTAAGTAGGGCAAAATCACTGAGGGTTTCATCAGACAACACCTCTTTATTCTCTTGCCGACCAATGCATGAGGTGATGTTTGAATCAATCAAAACAGTTTCTTATTAATAGGCAAGTAATCTCCCTAAATTATTAATAATCGTCATTCATCAAATTATGCTTACTAGTAATTTTCCCAATTCAAGTTTGCGCACGGACTCATCTAGTTAACAATGACAAAACCTTCTATTGTAGATAAAACGATGCAAAGCAAGCAGCAGGCAACTCTCCTTGAAAATGAAAAAAATAAATCATCAAATTTAAAATATTATAGACATTTTTACGTTCACACATACAAATAAAACAAAGGCAATCCATATTATTACTGACAGTCCTTCTCATTTTTATTGATGAGATGGAAAAACAAAGTAAAAACACGGTATGCAGATCCCTGCAGATGTATTTACACAACAAACCAATGCTTTGCCACACATATGGGAAAGAAGGTGTCATTCATAGGTCCATAAAAAAATAACATTCAGAAATAAATGTATGTTCAACTGATATTTTTTTTACAGCATTCAACGCAGGCGCACACACACACACACACACACACACACACACACACACACACACACACACACACACACACACACACACACACACACACACACACACACACACACACACACACACACACACACACACACACACACACACACACACACACACACACACACACACACACACACACACACACACACACACACACACGGTTCAGTTGTTATGTGGGGCACAGAATCAGTATCACCGACAAACCATTAACATGTGCAGACAGCAGCAGCCTGAAATGAAAGAGCTGAAGAAAAATATTTAATTCAATAATAAATGGCATGTTGAAGGCAAGCATTAGGCCCACGTCAGAAAAATAAATTCTGTCCAAGTGAAAAGTTTGTTTTACGCATGCAGCTAAGGTCAGCGGCATCAAAGCATCCTTTTTTGATAAATATATAGCAACAAGAAGAGAATCCCATTAGAAATGTCAAAACGCGTTAGTCACGCCCAATTAGAAACAATAAGGATTATCCAAGACAAATATTTTATATATTTTAAAGTTAAAGTTGAAGTTACATCCAATATTACAACCTTAACACCAAACTCTATTCACTATCCCAGACCACAAATATTTAAAAGAACAAAGAAACAGAAGTTAAATAAGGAAAGGAGGTAAAGGCACAAAGATTCAAGACAGATTTTGTTAAAGAAAAAGTTCAGTTAAGGATGAATGAATAAGCATTATGAAAATCTTTAAACATCTTGCGTTCAGCCTGTCTTGGGTGTAACATGCAAGGAGATAGCATCAGTTTCCAAATATTTATGCTCGTCTGTTCACTCCCCGGCCGCGATAACTAAAAAAGTCAGCCTCTTTTAACTGCACTAGACCCCTGACATCGCGAGGTTAGTGTATCAAATGAATCACAGCTTCATCGTATCAAAAGCTAAGCGTGCTTATAGAAATAAGTGTCTGGCAGGTGCTCGACGAGAGCCACACAGACTCCATGAGGCTGAAATGGAGCAGGCCCAGTGAGAAGCCGCACACCATGTCGGTGAGGTGGTGTCTACCCAGCAGCACACGCGACATGCCCACGAAGAAGGCCCAAAGCACCAGAAGGATGCGAAGCGGCACGGCCAGCACCAAATGGGACAGCAGGAACTTGGAAACCATGGCTGCCCGGCTGGCGTGAGCGGCGGGAAAGGCGTAGGTGTCCATGGCGATGCAGTCCATCAAGCCCGGCGTCATCTCGCAGGGTCCTCGGCGCTTCACCAGCCTCTGGACCCCAGCCACTGTCATGATGTCAAGAAGGAGGGCTGTCATGGAAAATGGAACGGTGAAATAGATTATAGAGAGGCAAACAATCTGTGTTGATTATGCCATGACCTAGACAAGTAAGAAGAGTGCAGTGTGTAATATCTGAATATTTAGTGGCATCTAGTGGTGAGAGTCCTAGAATGCAATGCTCCCTACGTAAACCCATCCTTTCTAATAATAACATAAGCTACAGTGGCCTTCAAGGACAGGAAGCTAGTTACTAAAGATGGCATTATCCACCACTGCCTCAAGTTTTTCCACATTGTCAAGTGATGAAGTGAAGATGTATTTACTTTTTTATTCTATAGTACTTCTTATTCGTCTTCCAACAGGTGCATTTCCCCAGGACACCCACTTTAAAAATGCATATGGCCATTAAGTTTGTCCATTCTGTGCTACTGTAGAATCATTGCAGTGCAAAATGGCGGCCCCTATGGTGGCAAGCGCCTCTCTTATGCCGATATAAAAGGCTCATTCTAAGGAAATAAAAGAAAAAAAAAACGTTTTATTTTCAAGTGATTATACATTATTTAAAACACACTTATGAATATTATATTCCATTTCTACCAAGTCTGTTCTGAAAAATACCAACACATTCTACACACAGCACCTTTAAATACAAATGTTACTTGAGTATAAGTAAAGATGTAATATCAGCGTACATTTATAGAATTAAATTAAAAGTACTCATTGTGCAGAAAAATGGTGCCTGAGAGAAGAGATGGGAGGATATTGAGTCAAATGTCTCAACAACTAATGGGTGGATTAACCATGCCATCTGGTACAGACATCCATATGGCCCTCCAGGATAAACTGTAGTAACTTTGTAAACTCCATCATCAGGTCACAATTTGTATTTATAATAGTTATACGATTAATTTACAGATAATTAACCGAATATATCACAAACCTTCCTCAGTGAAACAGTGTCATAGAAAAAGTTACTTCTTATGATATAGTAACTCTTCACATAAAGCAGAGAACAACTATAGAACATGCAAGCAGATATCTTTGGTCACCAAGAATAGCCAATAAGGCATACAATACCGGTACCATTTGCTTTGACTCCTCATACCAGACATTTGCAGAACCCTTTTTATAGCTTCATAGCACTCCCAAAAATATCCCCACCATTGCCATCTTTAACTTCTGTTCAAGTTGGCCATCCTAGCGCATACTCAACCAGCCCTGCGCTAAATAACTGTCAGTTGTCTGACATATTGGTTATGCTGCCCTACTTCTAATTCCAGTCGCCCACTCACTATCCGATTAATTTATCCCAGCTAGTGAGGATGGAGTCATATTCATAACAAGTTCACTGGGGTAAATAAAAAAAAATATATATATACTGTATATACTATGTATCAACGCTAAAGGAAGAGACAAAGGAAAAAACAGAGCTGGGTATATATATGGTAGGAAATAAGAAACACTGTTCAGGCCATGAGCAAAGCAGACAATGAAAGTGGGTATATGTGAGTAAGGACAGATGTGGTGCCCTTTGGCAGTCTCCGAAGTACTGCGGGGAGGAGGAAGAAGGTGAGCCAAACGATGGTTCATCATATTATCGGCATACAGGAAAGGCCTGTTTGTGGTGCCTTTGGAAAGTGGGGTTAACAGTGAAAAAGTCTGGTATTAGTTTTTGCCTGTTGTGTTCTCTAAAATACTTGTGCTGACGGATTGAGAGGCTCTTCCCAGTCAGGATTCTGTTACACAGTGTGTGCCATTGCTGTAGAGAGGAGTAAAACCTTGTCAGAACAGACAGCACAACTGCAGTCAGCATTTTATTATAATAAAATGTCTGCAGTCTCGGGTCCGAGTCAGTCAGCACACTCTCAAACCCTCTCTACCAGTGAGTCAAATATAGAGGGCTAAACTTATTTTCTGTTCAAGGGGGGAACTACCATATTGAGAATGGAAAACTCCGTCCCTAAGATGTGCAGCAGGTGTGGGCAGATAATTGGTCCAGCTGTCACAGATCAACTTGCATTGTGAGGAAATCCCACCATGCCTATTGTTTCACACACAACCAAGCAAATATAAAGAAGTACTACTGGGACAAGGCTTCATGCCCCTAATGTATCCTTTCCAATTTGAGTATGTCAGTGACAAATTATCCTATTGTTGTCTGTCGTCCGTACTTTTTTAGGTTGATAGCCTTAATGTAACAAGAATATCATCTGCAAATATGGCATTTCAGGGCCAACACCGACCAGCCCATCTTGGACCACTTGCTACTCTTTCATTTACCTAAAGTTCTTAAGCTCTATGCAGATGATAACAACATTTAAACATTTCCCAATCAGGACCAGTGATTTACCATCTTTTAATACTGCACACCTGTCTATTTGTTCTTTTGTTTGTTCAGTACTTTGCAGGTAGCACACATTGGATTTTCATAAGAAGTCATGACGTCCATTATCGTAAAAACATGCTTTAACTATAATGGTATTATAAAATGATATTGCAAGTCAAGAGCTGCACTAAGGTAAGCCCCATGCATGGAATATCACGCTAAATACAGAGCCATCTGTTTTGAAAAATGTATTAAAGAAAACAGCTGCGTGAGCACGGCCTTACCACCTCTGTTTGTTACTGTCACCATACATGCAGGCCTTAACTACAATACAGAGAGTCTATTATTTATTTGTAGCATACATTTTGAAACAACAAATATGTTGCAGTGATGCATTAAAAAGCATGTGTTAGAAATCAACACCAACCAATCAGCTACAGGCAGCGTTTGTGACATTAGTAACAACAATGCTAGTGGACAGGTAGTTAGTGACGACTGCTGTTGCTAAGGCAAGCTGCGTCTGGGGGCAAAGCCTCTGAAGGACCGGAAAGGGAGGAGTGCATTTGGTTTGGTGGTCAGTTTTAATATGAACAAGCTTTCTCTGGGATGGCTTACTTCATCTTTTAATATATAAATATTGCCACTAAAATATGAGCTTTTGGGTTCTTATTTTTCACAGTTTTAGTGACCTAAATAGTTGAGGTATTTCTCTCCCAAAATAAAAGATGTTGAAACTGAATGTATGGTATAAAGCATAAAATGATTGTGTGTGATATGAGGTAAACACAGAGTCTTTGAGAAATGGAGAAACTGAACCTCTAGAAGATGGAACCAGAAAACACCAAAGCAGAGGTGCACTGCAGTTGATAAGGGTGGGAAAAACCTCTGCAGTCAAGGTCTGCCTTTGGAGCCTCTTCAACAGACTCAGTTGTCTTTTAAACAGTCCCAGTCATTGTGTAACTAAACTGTATTTTCAAAATACTACATGGGAAATACTTCTAGTCTGCACAGTTCATAACGCTCACGAAATTGGAGTGAATCAAACCAGACCTGACACGCCAGTGTTCGCTGATTACTTTCCCATTAGGTGAAAACAAAACTGATTTCTTTGTTGATGTTGATATTAAATATTGAAGGTGGCTTCTTGCGATGCTTGTTGTCAAAATCAGTCTATATCTTCTCATGATGCAGTACCTGTCACTACTGTGTGTGGGTGCTGAAAAAATCTGGTGTTAATACACTGTAAAAGGGTATGTAAACAAAGGGGAACACCATAGCTTCAATCCTGTTTACAGAGCCTAGGTTGTGTATTAACACTAGATTTTTAGCGGATTGTGAGGAGATATGAATTGATTTTGGCAAAAAGTGATTTTGAAAACAAGCATTCTCCAGAATCGCTGACTCTACCTTTAATTTCCCACCAACTGGTCAGTATGTAAGCATATATCTTTTTCTGACAGCCCTCGACAGACTAGAATTTATCCGGGACAAAGCGTGTTGGGACCGAACAATGTAAATAAAAACATTACAACAGTGTCCCAAATCCAGAGATTTGCGAATAGGAGCTCAATGTAGCCAGGAGATTTGTACTGCCTTTTAGTCGATAATATGTGTTTGGGTCAGGACTGTACTTGTGTGTGTGAATGTGCAATTGCCTGCACACATGTACACTCACAAACACAAAGTCAAACAGGTCCCCTATTCATTCTGAAAAGATTTCTCATTTAGTCTGCTCTTCGCTGCATAAATCTGTCGGAATTAAATGTCATGTACAGTATAGAGACAGATTTAAAAAATCTGTACCGAATCAACAAAGAATATCTTTTTATGAACTGATCCAAAAGAAAAAGAAAAAACTATTAAATGAGGGCTAGGAAACTATTTTAGGGATCTTGAAAATATAAATGTTTTGAGAATAAATTTGCATTGTTTGAGCATTGGCATCAAAGGCATCATGTTTCACAGCTAGAACTAATGTTGCACACCCAGAGGGTCCACATAATATCATGAACCATCTTCCTCTGCAGTATTTTCGTGGCTGCTTCAGATTTTAGGATATAGTTGCATAAGGTAATGCTAAGGTGAAACTCATTATAGTGAGTTTAATCAACACCTCTATAAATACAAACACAACAAAAACTGAACATACACTTGTGATCGATACATGTATTTAGTTTGGGGCTATTGCATTAGAATGTTGGCGATGCTTGTAAAACATTCCAAGTGCAATATAAACACACTCCTTTTTAAGGCAGTGTTGACTTCAATCAACAAAAGTATATATTTTTTTGTTTTTGCTAAAAGATTTAATTTATTATTTTTTTCCTTTTCTCTCTGCTGCCGTTTGAATACCCAATCTGGTAACACTTTCTGATAATTCAAACCTCATGAAGAATATATAAGTTTTAGTTAATGGCTTCATAATGGTTGAGAATCATGTATTAATGCTTTCCAGAACTCATACACACTATTTTAAGGTTGTGAAGATCCCTTTCTCATCCCATCGTCTTCATAGTAATAATACAACATTTAATGTATAACTTATAAACCCATTCTTGAATGTGCCTTAGAAAGTTTGGTACATCAGTGGAAAATGTTATGAGTTGCCTAATTTCAAATGTGAGGGTATAAAGTCAACCTTTGCAGCAGTCAAAAGAGACATTGGCTAATGTGTTTCAAAAGAAGATTGTTTGTGCACTGCTTGCCCTTCTTGATGCATTGTGGGTAGTGAGGTTGCTGCTGAAAGTTTTGGACACACATTCTGACAGGTCACAGCTTTCGGTGCAACACCTGGCAGTGTTGTGTGGTGGTGTGTGGCATTTACCCATCAGCAGGTTGACCAGTACCTCCTGTCCGGCCAGGGTCTCACTCCTCGTCAGACACACGATCGTACCGATGATCCACGTGATGCCGTGCCCCGTGAGCGCTAACAGACCGACCATGGAGCGGCAGCCTCCCCAAGAGCGCGTCGTGTTGGCGCACACCCCCATGCGCTTGGACAGACTGATGTCAATGGCGAGGAGGGCGTTGATCGCTATCCCCTTGAAGGAAGGGTTCAGCTGCATACAGTCTTCCTCTGGCATCACCCTGTCCTTGTTACCATTTTCGTTAGGTTCTTCACTCGGCTGGCTCGTTTGGTGCTTGATCTGACTCGGTCGCCTTGTGCTGCCTCGGCTATCGGAGCCACCGCCGCGGGGGGGCTGATTCAGTGACATGAACTCGGGTCTGCTCAGGACGCCGTTTCTCTCCCGCGCCCTGGATCTCGCATTGTAACTCGATGGCATGTTTGGATTGGGCCAAATTCTCCTTCGTGGGCGCAAACAAACGATTGTCAATCCCCGGAAGATAATTCAAGTGGTGCGAGTTCACCACGCCAGTAAAACGTCCCAGGACAAACGTTCCTCCCCCCACCCGTGCCCTTATTAGATATATTTAGACCAGCTGGAATGTGCGATGGCCATGCTGTTTATAACGCGACCCATGAGAGCACGTTGAATGGCATTTGCCTCGGCCAATCCAGTGAAACCCGATCTACAGCATGGAGATGAAATAACAACATCAGCGTTTCATTACGCCACAGCTTGGCACGGCCACACGGCTAAAAAGGGGTGCTGTAGCCTACTGCGCGAGAAGCCCAGCGAAGAAAATGTGCAAGAAATTACGCAAAACACGGCGTTGTCATCTTATTAGACGGAGGATGAATAGGAGCCTCGAAGCATCACTCTGACCCTAACCCCTGCAGCCTCTATATTTACACTCCTGACTGTTGCCAAAAGCGATATCAGCAAACCCCCGAAACAGTTAACAACAAGCAGCCAATATCGTCAACAAAGAGCGGCGACTAGGCAGCCCAGCCAGTGCAGCAACGGGTGCTTCCGGATTTTACGTAGTTTACGTACAATCCTGATTCAACCCCTGCGGTGCGATGTGCTGTGGAGCGGAGTTCTCCAAGGTGCTTAAACAGACAGGAGCACACTGTCATGCTGTCAGCTTCATACGAAGGGAGGGAGGATGTTTCAAAGTGCCACTAAACACAACGCTGTAAATCAAACGGAACTGACTACATGAATAAATAACAAAAAAATATATTATGGTTGTTTAGTAGAAAAAGGCCAACAGATTTGATTAATCACTACAATAAATGTCAATAAATATGTCAGTCTGCCCCAGGGCAGCTGTGGCTACTATGGTAGTTTACCACCACCGGTATGACTGTGTGTGAATGAATGGAACCTGGAACCCTGTAAGCGCTTTGAGTCACATAGAAATAAAGCGCTATATAAATCCAATCCATTATTATTATTATTATTAAATCTTCCACGTGAAGATGTATTTATTTAGCCTACATGACAGCTATCACCACATACACATAACAAAATATGATAGCCTAAACTTTTTTTTTTTTTTTACTGACCATTAGATTAAAGCAATATGTCTCATTATAAACTATAAAATAAAACTTTATCAGCATGAATGTTGATGGTCAAAGGAAGCTAAATTGCAGCTGAATATTATATTTCAATAAGTCCAAATGAATTAAAATCGATGAATAATACACACATGCTAAGTGTTCTAAGTGTTAATATTATTAATAATTGAATACATTTGTTAAAACCTGTAAGGAATATGTTCAGACAGCAAAAAAAAAAAAAAAAAAAAGCTACTGCCACAGTAGTACTTGATCTCCTTCAAGTAAAGTCAGGAAAGAATTAAAAAAAAAATAAAAACAAGCAAACAAAACGAAAACAAAAAAGTGACATGATGGGCAATACGTTATCATTAGTAGCCTATTACTATTAGGCTATCACCTTACGGAAGCCTTTATATTATTTTCAATAAGTTATTATCATTATTATTCCTGGACGAAGAAAAATAAGTTAAATAGGCTTAATGACGAAAGTCGTCCTGCCTACATTTCCCAGCATGCCTGCAGCTCCGGGAGGAAGTGTCGTCTCTCGTACGCTTATAAAGCCGCTTCTCAGGCAGTGTAGAGTGAGACCGATGCGTGTGTAGCGGGGTGAACCTGCCGCGGCGGCGATGGGACGAGCCCGGACAGATGACAGCTCGTGCAGCAGGAATTTAGACTGAACCGCATCACCACCGCACACAGGACTGACACTGTGGGCTCGGTCGAACTATGTGACAGCTGGCACTCCCCCCTACCCGCAGAGGATCTTATGTTTTTATTTTATTTTAATTTATTTATTTTTGAATCTAAGAATGGATCGGGTGAAATGGGAGCTGAAGTTGACCCGACGGTGTCCTTTGGTTGTTGCCGTGCTCCGTCTCACACTGGACTAGATACATCGCAGCGCTTCATGGGAATGCTTTACCTCTCTCCGTGGGACGGTGAAACAATTTGCAGCTGTAGGGGACAAAAAACGAAGGAGGAGATAACGGAATTACCTCTCTCTGACCGAATAACTGTGCACGCCGCCCGTTCCCTCGGAATCTCCCCAGGACCTAGCTCACTGTGCTGAAGACACTGGAGACTATTTTATAGGTAGACGGCTTTTTGCATGATGTTTTTTTTTTTTTTTTGGCCATAAAATTAGACCACACTCCATGCAATTGCACTGCATGAGCCATTGATCCTCACATGCATAAAAACCCGTCCAAAGCAACGTTCTGAAATCGTTACATTGCACTTTTTAACGTAAGCAAGGAATTAAGACTTTTGCGGATTGAATGCACCTTTGAGCTGCCATTTATTTTATTTGTAAGCGTCTGCGTGCAACATGTTTCATTATGATTCTTGTCACCAGCTGGACGTAGAGCTTTAGGCATCGAATAGTCCAGGGATTATCTCTCAATGAGATAAACAATCACACAGAAAGAGAATAGGACGCCAAGATGTAACCGTAGCAGTTGCTGTCAATTATTTAGCTCATAATGAACAGGAACCCTTTTACGCACCTTTCAATTGGATGCATGTTGCAAAACGGTCGAGTTCTTCTGTGATGAATCTCATTCAGGAGGCATTGGCTCGTAAACTTGACAGCATGAAATCATCAGTGCACGGATAAACAGAGTTTCTGCACCTGCGCTTGTTTGGTGAAGTTGAATTTACGCACTGGAAAGCATGCGCTCTACAATTATGAAGATGTTCTACTAGGGTCTTTTTCTTCTCTTCTGAAAGTAATTTTGGAACAAAGATTCATGGTTTTTTTTTTAAATGAGACTATCTGCTATAATAAGTACTACTTAATCTGGTAAACTTTGAGGAAGAACATGATGTGGATCCAACTGTGGTGATTTTTTCCCCTTCCTTGCTGTTTCTATGCGTCTTTCTTCCTCTCCAGACCTCTGGACGTTGTTGTGGATTGTGTTGCTATTTAATGCAATGGGCTGTATCCAGAGTATCAGGTGTAAGCCCAAGAGTTTCCGAGACAGTATCATCGTCCTGGAGGTGACCAGTTCCATCGACCCCAACCCCACTAGCATCGACGAGTCATCCAGCGTGGTACTGCGCTACCGGACACCGCACTTTCGAGCTTGTGCCCGCATCTTGGTGCCGCCAGTGGCCGATAAAGAGACATGGACCATCGGCTGGATACAAGCTTGTAACCACATGGAGTTCTACAATACGTACGGAAACAAAGGGATGTGAGTATCATGGGCTCTTTTCATGTTATTTTTTACTTTGGAGATGTTGTGTGCCTGCCTGGTGAGTTTTTATTTTTTTGGTTTCACTGTGGCTAAAACTAACTAAATGGAAAGTTACCATTATGGCTAAAACTAACAATTATTTGAAAATTGACCAATCTGCTTATCATTTTTCGGATTGATCGATGTATATGGGGTTGTACAAAATGTCCCGAAAAACCAAAACGTGCTAAATTTACTTTGTCACTATTTTTGTTTGAAAAATAATGATTCGATTATTAAAATATTTGCAAGTTCCTTTTCTGTTAGTTGACTAATCAATAAAGCAATTAACGGTTCCAAGCTCTGGTCTATGGAAATGTCTATGGCTTATTTTCGAACATGTCTACAACCCAAGTCATTAGGGACTTAGGAGACAAACCTTAAAATGAACAGAGGAGAGTGAAAGAAAGAGTTGTTGCCACCAACCAAAAGGGTACTTTTACACCAGTTTCATTTCGTGGGCAGGGTCATGAGAGTGTTGGTGTTCCTGTTTTTGGAGGAAATATTTTGAAGTAGTGAAACTCGTCTATGGTTGCATCTGGTTTGGTTGCCCGTTAGACCTCAGAATCAGTCCGTGCTCATTGACATCTGTGTTCAGGGAAGACGAGTGAAGGATTGGTAGAACAGTCACATAATGGCCTTATCTCTAAGTGAACTTTAATATTCAATCAGCAGCAGCGTCTATCGGCTTGGAGCTGCATGCCTGAAGGGCTACAAAGCACTTCAGAACTTGACAGATATGAGAGTAAGTCAGTGTGAAAGAAACGTATTCCTATGACCTTTCACACTTTGTCGATACACACTTCTATTTTTGCGCCCGCAGTGATAGACAAGAAAAACTTTTGCAAACTCAGCCTCTAAGAAAATATGCTTCTTGAAGGGGAGTGATAGTCATAAACTCAATGTCCCTTTGTGTGCATGTGTGTGTGCGCGATAGTGGTAGACATGTTGGACAAGTAGCATTAATATTAAATCCTGTATAGTGGGAAACCACAAGCTGACATTTACTCAGTCAAGTCAGTTTTATTTATATAATCCGCAATATCACAACAAACTCATGGGGGCCCAGAATATGTGCTATCTGTCGACATTGCAGCTGAGGATGTTTGAGTGCTGCATGTCTAAGATTAGAGGCATAGTCCCCTCCCCTATACCTCCACCCCAGTATGATCTGCGTGTGTGACAGTGAGAGAACCCTCTCTGAAAGTCTAGTATGATCGAGGCCTTTTGTAAACTGCAATTGTGTTAACAATAATTTCCTTGTTTATCCAAGTTACATTATTGTATTTGGAATATTTACTCTTGTCTAGCTGAAGTTAAATGTCATGCTCTTTCGCCAAGTTCCTTTTAGTGACTGTTTCCATACAAAGAAACGTACCAAAACATTACAATTAACTAGCTCCTTATGTTGAAACCCAAAACATAAAGCTGGAGACAGTTACTATTTCCCAGTGTACTGCAATGACCAAGTTCATATCTGTGTATAAATAGATGTTCAAGTTCATAAATGTTGGGATAATAAATGTGTTTACATGTCTTTTAACAGCATTTTGAAATTAGCACTTTCTGTGGCCTAACTGCAGCCAAAAAACACAAAATGAAGAGAAAACATTATCAAGAATCAGGGCAGTATAAAACAGTAAATGCAGACAAACTGCATCAACAAAAAAGAACAGTCAACACAAGCTTACTGACAAATATACTATATAAAAAGGGAAATGGGAATGCTCCCTTCCACTTTTGAAGCAGTGTTTGTAAAGGCATATCCCCTCTTAGCGATTACATTTTTTTAACCTAGCCATGTAGCTCCCTGACTCAATTTGTCTTAAAGTATCTATTGTAAATCATTAAACACAACCATGACAAGGCCACCTTTTGTTGATGTTCACTTTTAAAAGTCCCTCTAGGATGCAATAAACGAGTCTGCTAACACTGCTGAGATTCTCAAACTAAGTAGTTTTATTATGGCAATAAAGCATAATGTAATTGGACAGAAAAGCTGAGGTTGGTAATGAGGATGAATTCCGTGTCGGATGTGGATGATGTGCTCTGGATTCTGGACACATTCGTTCCCTGCGTTCCGAATCGCATACTTTCTTCTATTTAGTATGGTAGAAAAAAGATTTAGTATGTCACGATTTTTGTGGATTTAGGAATGGTTAGAAAAGACCCGGATGTCTACTACATCCGGCCAAGATTTTTAGTGTTGAAAACAGCATCCTATTTTGGCGATTCTGACCCATAATCCTGTGCGAACTTGAAGTGACGTCACATCAACGGAGCCTCCATATGAAAACAAACAGGGATGCGACGTATATTAACGCAAGAGGCAAGATCAAGGCGCAATGTTATGATGAAATAAATAAGTAAAAGTATGTCCCAATAGTATGCCTACTGCATCCCAACTAGATTCCTTTTATCATCAGATGTAGTAGTAGTAGAATAGAAAAAATATGCGATTCGGAACACAGGGAATCGTCTCTCCTCCCGCTTGAGGCTCCTGTCTTTTATAATGAATACTATATGGAGGCCCAGGGTCTATGGTTGTAATGTTGCTTAAATATTACACAAAAGAATGACTGCAATTATTTGTGTTAGTTTACACAGACACACTCACAGGTGGTGAGGCTTAAGCATGATGCAATTGCCTAATAATTCATTGTATTGGCACCCTATTTCTTCACCTCCACTCCTGCAATGCTGATCCAATCTTCACAATCCGTGTAAGAAAGCATGACTTGGATGCCCCTCAACTACAGTATGTCTTCTATCAACATATATATTTTGAGTCTACAAACAATTTGCTGTTGACAAGCAAATGAATGAAGCAGCATGTTGCAGAAACAGGAAATTAGACGTTTAGTGCATGGCTGAGTAGATACACAAATTCTCAATGTAGCTGTTAGCAAACTAACCCAAGCTTTGTCATCAGACCTAAAGCCTGCACAACGCCAATCTAATCAAATTTCATTTAGAGTTGTCAAAAAAAAGCTGATGCAATCTTGAGAGCAGATCTCTTCTGTTTTGTGTGGCTATTCAAGAGTGTAGGAACATGTAATAGTCTGTCAAATGAAATTAGCTTCAGTTGCTATGGCTTAGTCAAACCTTGGCTTTCAGTTTTGATGTGTAGAGCAAATGGGCGTATAACTACCGGAGGTTTTAAGTCATTGTTGAACAGGAAATTGCAACATCAGATGCACTCAAGTTTCATCAGTGATCACACACCACCTGCCAAGTTCCAAATGTGTTCATTTGAACTGATTTTGAAGTGCATGTTATTTAAAGCGATATAAGTGGATATTGCCTTAATATGTTTGATTACAATTAGACTATCAAGTGTTTAGCTTGCTTTGGTAGAGTTTGCGTTTGTACCTCCACTTTAAGCTAACTGTTACATAGCCTACCGCATGGGCTACAAGTGACCCTGGTTGGGAATGACTGTGCTAGAGTGCATCCACCATTCACAATAACTGACATGCTCATAAGTCATGTGACGAGGCAGTACATTTATATTCTCTATAGAAGACATTCGTTTTTAACATCCCTGCGGTTCTGTCACAAACACTCATACCACTTACTGCAAAGCTGGCAGTGAAGACACAAACAGGAAGTGAGCCGTATCTCTGCAATTTCCCCCCATTTCCATTCTTTCCCCACGCATTATCAAAGCTCCTCAGTGGCTAGGCTACACATTGTACCTGCCTGATGTTCTGTTGCTATCTTATCTTACCACATCCTATCCTAAGTCTATTTAGGAAATCCTAACTGCTAAATCAAACGTCAGTTTGCAGCATTTCTGTCTGTTGCATAGCAACCGACAATGTTCTATCTCAACTGACTCTCAGCCCAGCCTGACATTATTGTGTAGGCTAACAGCTAACTTTGCTTATGGAGCAGAAAAGGCCTTTGATTAAAAAACTAAACAAAAAAAATAAAAAGTTTGAGCTGTAGGTGACATCTGTGGAGAGGGTGAAGGAAGTTTTAATTTTTGTTTTAAGAGTAAAGTCATTCAATAGCCTTTCAGTAAATACATTCACTGTGTCTCCATTGACTTGGTTTAAAAAAAGAAAACACAGCTAGTCTGGGTCCAACTGAAACGTTAGGCTGGCTGAAGGGTTATCCTAAAGTTAGGAGACTTTTTTTAAGATTCTGGGCAGTTACGATGCTTCTGTAATACACTTTTCCTATCTTGATAGGAACATTGACTTAGGAACTGTGCATCTGTAATGGCTATTTTCCTAAATCAGGTCTTAACTCTAATTACCATGGTAACCATACAGTTAAGATAGGAATTGTGAGTTAGGACGTTTCTGTAATACGGCCCCTGGACCCTAACCTCGCTCCTGATGTTACATTATGAAAAAACAGTTTCCCAACAATTCATATACAGGACCAGCTTAGGCATTTTAGTATATTACTTTGTATTATAATTGCATTACCACCTGATGAAGAAAAAATACTACAGACATTCATGTTTTACAAAAGCCAGCTGACCATGTGCCTGTGAGGCCATTTTGTCAGTTAAAAGAGATGGAGATCCATAATCAAGCTATGTGCCCATAATAATAAGAAAGATAAGTTTTGCAGTTAGGATTGAACGCAGATACTTACTGTTGAAACATTTGGAGTATTGGAGTTGTCTGAGGTGAAGTGAAAATGGGTTGCGGAGGCACCAGTTGAGAGGATTAAGTGATTTATTTTCAGAAAAGAAATGGACATATACGTATAAGCACAGAAAGAGACAGGCCACAGCTATTATCATGCCTGACATGCTAATCTCACCCCTTGGGTTAATACATAAATCAGAATGTGAGGCCAGGCCAAGCAGGCAGTGAGTCATGTTTGTGGTGATCATCACAGTGTTATCTCCTCTCTCCTGCTGATGCTCGGCTTGATGGAATGAACGGTAATCTTTTTCCTGTTGAGGGCAGAAAATCAATAGGTGGAGAGACCAGAGACAGCAGGTCACTTAAGTTGTTCAGTACCGCCTGCTGTGAGTGTCGCAATATTTTACTGTTAAATTGTGAATGTTCCTCTGCGATTTGAATATAGCAAAAAAGTCCAACTGTGAGGCTTTGTGAGTGAGTTGACTCCTTGTTTCAGTCATGTGTTCTCAGCATGGACTTGGACGAAGTGCAAAAGATTCTTATTATTATAAGATTATTTTTGTAGTTATAATGATTTCTATTAAATGAGGAAATCCCAACCAAAAAGTCAGATGAGTCAGGCCATGTAACTTATTTGGAACACATCCTCACTTAAACTTGTACCTCCAAAGGAAATACCTTAAAAGAAAAAAATCTCTTTCCTGTTGCTGTTCGCTCGTGCTAAAACTAGTCAGACTGAGTTTTAGGGATGATGAATATCATCTTATCATAACCGATTAACATAACTGAGTTGTAACAAATTGCACTTTTCTTTCAACTCAGCAGCCCCGTTGTGCTCTGTAAATCTTCATTTGTGACTCCTTTGCACTTCCAGGTCGAGTTGGGAGCTCCCCGACCTACGTGACGGCAAGATCCAGGCCATCAGCGACTCAGACGGGGTCAACTACCCATGGTACGGCAACACCACGGAGACCTGCACCATCACGGGCCCCACCAAGAAGGACAGCAAGTTCACCGTAAGCATGAATGACAATTTCTACCCCAGCGTGACATGGGGCGTGCCCGTCAGCGAAAGCAACGTGCCTCAGCTTAGCAGCATCCACAGAGACCAGAGCTTTATAACCTGGCTGGTGGCCATCAACCAGACCACCTCAGAGACACTCGTCTTGCAGACAATCCGCTGGAGGATGAGGCTTCACATTCAAGTGGACCCGCAGAAACCTCTGGGTCAAAGGGCAGCACTGAAGGAGCCCATGGCCCAGGAACAGCCCCAGATCCGGGGCAAGAACGAGCCCATCCCCACCAACGCCATGGTCAAGCCCAATGCCAATGACGCCCAGGTGCTGATGTGGCGGCCAAAGATTGGTGACCCCGTGGTGGTCATCCCACCCAAATACTGACCTGTTTCACTGACCAGACTGGCCTTGGATACCTTAACAGTATCATCTCTTTTTTTTGGTTCCTACATCGTCACCAGCTCTCACTGCTTTAACCCTTCCCTTTATATTTCCTTCTCTTTATGTTTTAAGACAACTGAGATAGGAAAATACAGGCAGCGACAAATAAAACCAGCTCCGAGAAAAAGACCAGCTGTTGCTTCGAGGTTCGGCTTGGACAGACTTTTAAAAACTGGAGCGAAGCAAAACCGCAACCATTCTACCTTCAAACTGGGTCGGGTCGCACTGTGCTAAATGAATCATTGCAAAAACGAGAAACTATTGAAACTCTTTTCTTTTTTTATTTAAGTTTTATATTTCGCCTGTCAGGGCCAAGTGATGTGGGGTTTGTGAGTGTGGGTGGATTTAAGTATTTACACGGCCATGTACGCACACAGGCTACTTACATGGTATGCACAAACCTTGTGTACGAATACCAGTTGTGTTTTTAATTTTTATTTATGGGCTGGGAGAGAGTGCATTGAACTATGTTTGTGGTTGTTTTGTTGTCACGTGTTTTCACATGACAAACTGCATCGGGTGACATACTAGATTTTAGCACTTTTTTAAGATCATGCAAGACATTCAATCCATTGCTGCCTTAAGTTTACATTGCTTTCCACTGCAAGCTTTTAAGCCTTAAACATATTTTTGCTCATCCGTCCCGTCTCTTCCACTTCCAGCCTGACTGTGCTGGCATGTATGGGTTTAGGACAGGAATTAAACCGCAGAGGGAAGGGAACCCTGGGTCTGAAAATAAAGGGTTCCGTGTTCAGAAAAATGTATGGTCTCACAAGCACAACCAGCACTATGCGTAGACGCAGTTACGCAATAAAGCTAACAAGTTCTGTTTCAAGTGCATTATGCAACAGAAGTGATGCTTTGTATTGATGGGACATCAGCAAAGCCAACCCTTCTCGATAGCACTCAACACAATAACGTGTAATAACAACTTGAGCAAAAAGTACTCCAAAGCCTTCACTTTATTTTGTTCATAGGCAGTTCTAGCATTCAACAGAAAAAACAACTTTTCCTCTCTTTTTATCAGATGTCCTCACTTCCTCATTTGTCTTTTTTCATTCGTCCTGTCTGGCCTATTCTTACTTGTGACAGTAAGTTACTAAGGGTTTGCATTGCTCACAGTGAACAATCAATACTTTGACTAATAAGCAGCCACGCGCAGGGTAAATAACTTAAACACTGGAGTATAAAAAGACATGAATGATAACTGCTGTGCAGTTTGTCATTGCAGTTTGTTTCTCCATTCCAATCTGAAGGACGTATTTATTATTGTTGCCTTCCTTTAAAATCAATAACCCCCTTTCTCTTTGCATAATAGTGAAATCGATAAATGTCTGACGTCAAGTGTTTTCTGTCCCTCCTCCTTTATCATCTGTAATCTTCATCTACACCAGTGCTCTTCCTCCCTCCCCCTCCCTTCTGTCTTTCTTGCGTTTTCTATCTGTTCTCGAGGCTGAAAAGCAGAGGAGGAGGCATGCGAGTCTGATTCCGACTGCTCGGTTGGCATATAGATGACCTGCTTCTCTGCTTTGCTGGTTGTAGCTCTCGCTGCGGAAATGTGGGGCTTGTCTACCACCATTTCACCGCCAGCAAATGTGAGGCACATACACACACACGCACAAACAAACAGCTCTGGTCAACTGAACACTGATCTTAAATTAAATAATGTCTATTTAAATGTGAAGACAGAATGGCTGAATTTTGAATCAAGACTTTAAAAAAAATCTCCTGATCATGGGAAGCCAAAAATTAGGTAAAAGTCTTTCACTTTTAGGTGTTAAAAACATCTTGCCAGCTCACTGTGCCCACCACGTCCCTGTGTTTTGGCTCCAACCAAAGAAACAATTTGCATGCAAATTTAGTCCGCTCATGTATTTTACAAAGATCAGTAAGCCACTGCTGTTTCAGCGTATTAGCATCTCCTTACTATCGCTGTACAAAGCACACATCCATCAAACTCGGTTCAGACCACACTTCTTTGTGTTTTCTAGGTTAATCTTTCCATTACAAAACTGAACTTTTTTTGGTGATTCCACCCGGTAGTACTTTGATTTGGTTGATATTTTTCTACTAAGACTAAAGAATTAGTTGGGAATTTTTGGAACTAAGGTTATTTGCTCTCTTATTGACATGAAGATCGACCTCTTCTGTGTTTGTATGCTAAACATGAGCTAAACATGAAGCTACAGTACAGCCAGCAAGTACATAGCTCAGCAAGATTGGAAAAAAATTAGAAACAAGTAGCTTGGCTCTGCGCAGAGGAAACAAAATACCCCTAACAAGACCCTACATTCTAAGCTCACGCGTGTCGGCACTGGTTCATGTCTAACCGCGATGGGCCTGTGCTCAAGGCTGGGTCACGGCTTGGCGCTGTGGTGAAGGGAGAAGTAGGAGAGGAGTAAAAAGGCTATTGAGAGGGGGCGCTGTCATAATTAGATCTGCAGTGACACACTTATATGCCCTAGATGGACTGAACTGTGCAATGCTACCCAAGGGCTAGCTAGGAGTCCTGGGTGAGGTTTAAGTAAGGTCAAATGACAAAGGTCAGGGTCAAAGTGTTTGTGTAAGGGGAGCTGTCAATGTCAATGTCAATGTCCCAAATTGTACTCATAGGCAGTGGAGTGGCGGCGTGGGAATGGACACTATAAAGGTGACAAAATGTAATCCATTTAGACATTAATGCCGGCTCAAAATAACATTGACCTTTGCAAAGCACAACGTGAATATCAACTGCCAGTTATTTTCAATTTGCAGTGTGAACTAAGTGAACCTTCACCTAACGTAGCACCTAGCACGTGGCCATTGTTGTTTCCTGGACTGCGCTGTAATGTTTAGTTGTGATTACCCAGAGACATGGTGGATAGTGCTCAAGCTGGACTACACGTAATGTAATTAAACTGTGACATGCAGAGAGGCCCGCACTTACAACGTGTGTGAGTCAGTGTGTTCAGGTGAGCATGTTAAATTCCATTTGAGGGATATAGGCAGGATGAGGAGTTTCACTAATGTGCTTCTTCTGTTGTTGAGCGATGATTCTTTCTCTCTATGAGAGAGAGAGATAGACACACACACAAACCCCGAGGGGTAGGCCTGTTGTGGTATCTGATTGTCAGAGCGGTGTCACATTGGCAGTGTGGACTCATTTATCAGCCCTGCACGTGGACCATCTGAACACATGCTACAAAAGCCATATGCATAAACTCACCTGTTTACTAATATACAGGAAGTGATATATGTTTCTTTTGTGTTATTGAACTCGAGCAGTAATATGAAAATTGAGGTAATTCAGTTGGTGTCAACTATGAACAGCATTTCATGTTATATTGTTGGAAAAAGGGAACGAACTGTCTTCTCCGTGTGTGTGTCTGAATCAATGATTTGTTAATAATGTCTATTTTATGTGCACACAACAGAATAACATCATTGATGCTTTATGTGCTTCCGTAACTAAGCCAGAGAAAAACGAAAATGTTCACACAGTGTTCGTTTGCTGTACGGAGGGCTAAACTTGCCAAAATTTGAAAAAGCCAAAACTATGCAGTGGGACATTGTTGGTGACTTGAGAACTCAACAACTTCAAGGCACATACTATTAGGCCCGTTTTCAGTTTTTGTTATTATGATATGCATTTAGCATACTTGTATTTCCAGAGAAACATCACAAATGCAAAATGTAGGCAAGATTCTTTGCTGTAGTGAATTTGTGCTTAGGGCTGTTGCAGGAGAATGAAAGCCTCCTCTCTTAAATCCACACTGTTACAGTTCTTCTGAAGGCTGCTATATTTGCTTTATGTAGGTATTAAACCCCCACAAGACATCAGTGAATCATAATCCATTTATTTTAAACCAATGAAAAAAAATCCATTTTAAACTCAGGACCACCCGCCTTCTTTTACCTTTTGGTTTAATCCCATGAAGAAAAGTGTATCAGTTCATCTTTCAGCTTCCATAATTAAACTAACACTGTCTAATGGTTTAAATACAAACCTCAATGTAGCACACAAGATAATATGAGCGACCATGTATGTTTCTCATTTGTTTGGTTTGTTTTCTGGAAAAACGCACTTAAATAGATAAAGCAGTTTGTGTTTTTTTGTTTGTATGACTTGTCCACCAATACTTGAAAATGGGTCAGTTCTGGCAAATATTTAAAACTGTGAAAATGCACAACACTGGGGCAACAACCCCTGAAAATAAAATAATATAATAAAAAAGGTATTTTTCATTGATGAATAAAATGTACAAATACTATCTGTTGTCTTTCATTTTCTTTTTAGCTTAGCATAGGTACTTTTTCCATAGTGGTACACACAACTACTATACAGTATGTGCATTTTTAAATATTTGCTTTTTTTTCTGATAGTGACATACAAAAGCATTTCTCCCAAAATAAAACTAAACCCATGTTTGGGCAGACATTTTTAATTTAAATTAATTTATAAATCAAAGGCCAGGCTTAATAGTCTGCTCTTAGAATTCAACCTGAAGAACAACACGTTTCCTGTGCTTTCTTTAAAGACTTAATTACATGGCATACATCTACTAGTTTCTTCCATACATGTGTTATTTCAAGTTAATTTCCTTAACAAACATGTTTGCACTGGGAATTCATTTACTCTGCACAAATCAAAAGAACCACATAACATCTGAGCTGCGACAAAGATGTGCAGTGCTGAGTACTGAATTGAAAATCTTAAAAGCATGTACAAATACAAGCAAACCCTCCAGGCTGCACATACATGGCTGAGCACATGATGTATTGTAGGCCTCTGTCCACCGCCCTAAAAATTATTTTAACATCACTCAGGATGTGTAAGTAGAGGAAGATACAGTGAATAAATGACATATATTAGAGTGAAAGAAGGAAATAAAAGTAATAGGAAAAAAATTAAAAATAATAAATTGTTAAAAAATTGTGAAAATCATTTGTCCATCTTAATACCTCCAGACCTCAGACGTCTACAGAAATCTTTCTCAGGGTTTTAACTTTTGTGCAATCTTATCTTTAAATAAGATAGCGTCAAATGAATCAAAATTTAAAAATCCGGAAGTAGTAATTGATATTAACAGAGACGCCCTCATGAATTTCATATACAGGTCCTTCTCATATAATTAGCATATTGTGATAAAGTTGATTATTTTCCATAATGTAATGATAATAATTGAACTTTCATATATTTTAGATTCATTGCACACCAACTGAAATATTTCAGGTCTTTTGTTGTTTTAATACTGATGATTTTGGCATACATAAATTCCTATCTCAAAAAATTAGCATATCATGAAAAGGTACTCTAAACGAGCTCTTAACCTAATCATCTGAATCAACTAATTAACTCTAAACACCTGCAAAAGATTCCTGAGGCTTTTAAAAACTCCCAGCCTGGTTCATTACTCAAAACCTCAATCATGGGTAAGACTGCCGACCTGACTGCTGTCCAGAAGGCCATCATTGACACCCTCAAGCAAGAGGGTAAGACACAGAAAGAAATTTCTGAGCGAATAGGCTGTTCCCAGAGTGCTGTATCAAGGCACCTCAGTGGGAAGTCTGTGGGAAGGAAAAAGTGTGGCAGAAAACGCTGCACAACCAGAAGAGGTGACCGGACCCTGAGGAGGATTGTGGAGAAGGGCCGATTCCAGACCTTGGGGGACCTGCGGAAGCAGTGGACTGAGTCTGGAGTAGAAACATCCAGAGCCACCGTGCACAGGCGTGTGCAGGAAATGGGCTACAGGTGCCGCATTCCCCAGGTCAAGCCACTTTTGAACCAGAAACAGCGGCAGAAGCGCCTGACCTGGGCTACAGAGAAGCAGCACTGGACTGTTGCTCAGTGGTCCAAAGTACTTTTTTCGGATGAAAGCAAATTTTGCATGTCATTCGGAAATCAAGGTGCCAGAGTCTGGAGGAAGACTGGGGAGAAGGAAATGCCAAAATGCCTGAATTCCAGTGTCAAGTACCCACAGTCAGTGATGGTCTGGGGTGCCATGTCAGCTGCTGGTGTTGGTCCACTGTGTTTTATCAAAGGCAGGGTCAAAGCAGCTAGCTATCAGGAGATTTTGGAGCACTTCATGCTTCCATCTGCTGAAAAGCTTTATGGAGATGAAGATTTCATTTTTCAACAAGACCTGGCACCTGCTCACAGTGCCAAAACCACTGGTAAATACTGGTTTACTGACCATGGTATTACTGTGCTCAATTGGCCTGCCAACTCTCCTGACCTGAACCCCATAGAGAATCTGTGGGATATTGTGAAGAGGAAGTTGAGAGACACCAGACCCAACACTGTGGATGAGCTTAAGGCCGCTATCGAAGCATCCTGGGCCTCCATAACACCTCAGCAGTGCCACAGGCTGATTGCCTCCATGCCACGCCGCATTGAAGCAGTCATTTCTGCGAAAGGATTCCCGACCAAGTATTGAGTGCATAACTGAACATAATTATTTGAAGGTTGACTTTTTTGTATTAAAAACACTTTTCTTTTATTGGTCGGATGAAATATGCAAATTTTTTGAGATAGGGATTTTTGGTTTTTCTTAATTTTTTTTGCCAAAATCATCAATATTAAAACAATAAAAGGCTTGAACTACTTCAGTTGTGTGTAATGAATCTAAAATATATGAAAGTCTAATGTTTATCAGTACATTACAGAAAATATTGAACTTTATCACAATTAGGGCTGTGTCAAAAAATCGAAATATCGCGATACTTAGTTTCCCGATATCAGTATCGATTTTTATATCAAAATATTTTTTTCTCTACCCCATCATTATTACTGTTTAAGGAGTTCTCAGAGGATGGTGAGCAGCTCTTTTAGGTTCCTTTCCTTAATTTTCAGTTCATCACTTGGGATATAATATTACCAAATCAGGCCCGTAGGTACAGCGCTACATATTTAAAATGTAATTCACAGCACAGGTAGGGAGCTGATATCTTTCCCCTTTCAGTACAGGCTCAGAGAATCAATGCAGATATGGATGAAATTTATTCACAAATATTAAGAGGTGTTTTGGATTTAGAAATTATGTAATTGAAATTAATTGAAAATACACGTTTTTGTGTATAAAACTGTATAGAAATATAACATGCAGAGTCCAGCAGGAGCTTTGGTAGCTCTATGCTATCCTGGTCACATTCCTGAGCTGTGCATTCACAGCTATATTTACTTGGCTCAGAGTCTAAACATGCTGCAGTGTCTCCCTGCATAGATCCACCGTGCCACTGGATCTTTGGCACCAGACGTTGCTGTTAATACTCCCATAATGCCAATGTTACTGGGGCTTATCAGCCACTAATCCACAGAAATCTACCGCCTCAGCTATTTTGGTTTAAAAAGAATTCCATATTAACCAGGATTGACCTCTGTATATATTTGCTGTTTGGAACAGAATTTGGTTGAGACTTTATGTCACTATTTTATCTCCTCAATTTTAAAAGTTAGAACACTTGCAATATATGCTTTAATGTCACCATTACACTCTCCACCTTTAATGAAACAGATTAGTCGATATTTTGAAAAGATTTTGTTATTAGGGGTATCCCTATTCTGAAGCAGGGTGTAATCATGGCTTTGAAGCTACACTGACGTCATGCCCTCTGGATTTTTTCTTCTGTAAAGTTGTCAGGTTTAGCAATCTGTGAGAAGCTTACACTATAATTTGAAGATCGTACACATGATCCTTGATTGTATTGGTTGATTCAGGTATTTGTAGGATCTGTATTATTTGTACACCGCAGTCTGGCGAAGTTTGGACACTGAATTTAGACCTTGATGTTGGGAAGTAAAATTTACAAAAAATTTAATCCAACATTTAAATAAAAACATAAAATATGAGATTCACAAGATTTAAGATCCCTGTTAACAGCATTAGTAACGGACATGAATTTCATTCAAAACATCTGGTTAAGGCCCTTTTTAATACCACATAAACTTTATACTTGTTTTATGTCCAAACAGACTATAAAAACCAATAGGGGTGATAAATGGAACGTTTTTACTTTATTAGCACTACATAACAATAATTCCAAATGATGTACTATACTGTAATTGAGTGTGTTTGCTTGGAGTCTGATGGTGCTGATTTAAACGTCACAAAAAGGATCAAACGGGCGTCTGCACACAGAATCCTATTTCACTTTTAGTTAATAGGTTGAGAACGTTTCTGAATAGCCCACAATCAAACACATTTGGTAGGGAAATGCAAATATTTAAGAGTTTTGTAAATTCAATTTAAGATTTGACTTTAATTACACACTGTGGTAATATGAAGGTTTGGTGTTTGACAACATGTACACCAGGACTATCCCAGACAAGTATTTATAAGGACTATAACCACCACAAAGTATGCGATTTTCCATTTTATTGACGGATAATCACAAGACACCTAACGTGACCAGCCGGTACCAGGGTACTTATTGGGGAACTTAAAGTGCCATCAGTGTAATTACAGCATGTAATGTAGTTGGATTTTTTTTTCTCCAACTACAACAGGTACGTTTACCAATCATAAGCTCAAGTCAAACTGAATACCTCATCTGACCTGGGCCTTGTCCATAATCCACTTTCATTTATAGTTACTTTAATTTCTCGCTCCCATAACAGTTAAACGACTTGAAAAGGATATCACAAAGGGTTGGAAAATCCAGTGGGATAAGGGCAGTTTGAAAAGAAGATTTTGAATTTGAATAATTTCAATTGAGACAACTACAGACATTTTACTGATTCCAAATTGTTAATTCTTTACACCGCAAGTGTCAGCATAGTGTTGTAAACAGGTATTGATGTGCTGTCAAATAGTGATACTGTATATGTTCATGTATCCCCCCCCCCTTTTTAATCTCTCATGTGGTTTTCTGGGGGTTGAACATTTTCAGAAACATCAAAACATGTCATCATGATTGATAGCAGTGAAGACTTAGTGTGAAACAGTCGTCAACACCAGTTTGCTTTACCAGAATTCATGGCTGTCGTCATGTCTCTTCATTCCACGCCACTATGCCATGTGTAGCACCTCCATATGTTGAAAATAGACTGAAATATACTACAACAAATAAACATAGTGAAACATTATCTGTAGACGGAGTTTTGGTGATTTTTTTTTTTGGTTTTTTTAGAACCCAGGCTGGCTATCATTAAATCTTGCGGATTTAAACACGTTTGGGTGTAATTAATGTTCAAGCTAAGTGAACATGTGGCCTATGATATCTTTGTGTATCTTCTTTGACCAATGGGGGGGGGGGGGGGAGCCATTGGTGACATTAAAAAGGAACAATATTAGGGGCGGATATGAATTTAGTTATACCCCAAATTCAGGCAGCACAACACATTTGCTGAAACCAGCAGTGAGTAATGCATTTGTATGCAAGATGCTTGCTGTGGGAAAAGCCGAAAGACCAAGTTTCAGCAAATAGGAAAAATTAACTACTTTAACTGTTGATTGAGATTCAAGAGCTCAAACTGAAATACCACCAAAAGGACAGTGATGATGGATGTATGCCAATCAAGTCTTCTGCTGCTGGGACAGAACTTAAAAATATTGAAAGGTATTACAAACCTTCAATGCTGACACCAGAGTAGCTGTTGACTTAGTAGGTGTGTCAAGTTAATATTAAAAGGTTTCTCAGGATTGCTTTCTATAAAAACCTTAGCATACCTCCGCTCTGGTGATGCCCCACATCCAGATCAAGTCTATCAGATAAGACTAAGTCCATTCTCCCTAATCCATGCAAAGCAAATGTTTTTCATTGTTCATGTCGGGTCGCACTGTAATGGTGAGGGTGTGTCGACTTCCTCTGCAGAGGCAAGGCTTTTATATGGAGTAAAACTTTGAAGACTAAATGGATTTTAAAATTAAAAATGTTAGTATATAGCCTCTTTGAAGTATCAGGATGAGGAATGACACTGAGCTGCATAATCCCTGTGAGTGACTTACAAGACTAAAGGTGGAAAGAGAATGAAAGAGGAGCTACTGAGGCAGTTGGGTAATTAAAGGTTCTGAGCTCTGGATGGCTTGGGTGTTATTTGTCGTGCAATGAGTCGCTGCAATGTTCAAAGCTGTGCTGAGCATTTAAGCTTGAACACCAGCATAAAGTGATCATGTTCAGGACTGTGTGATCTCAGTTAAAGAAGGGGCAAACTATATATTTTGAAATAAATATATTAAATATGAAGATGGAACATTACAGCAAAGAAATGAAGGAAGTGTTGTCACTTGCTTTAGATTGTTTTTCCTATCAGTGGGTTGTTTTTGAAAATGGTAACTTTTACTAGCATAACACATTTTACATCCCAAAGTAAAACTTGGTTATGGATACATGCACTTACATTTATAATGTGTGGACTGAGAAAAGTCCAATCTTTCTTTGCAGACTTATGGTATTATATGACAGGCATCAAATATGAAAACTGGCAACTGAATAAGATGTGAAACAAGACCTAGAGACTACAGGCATGCTAGCTGCATCAGTGGTGCAAAGCTGTTATACTGTTTACATCAGGGGTTCTCAAACTTTTGATAGCTGAGGGCCAATTTAGGAACCCAACATTGGACCGAGGGCCGCCGAAGAAAAAAAATTGAAAAAAACTGAAATTATTTCAATGGCCAGGTTGCGTCATTACAGTCTACATGTATTGGTCTGCATCCAATAATGTATAATTAACACATTTTAATTAATAAATGAAGGGCTAGGTTTAATTTCAACATTGGGGGGGACACATTAAAAGTGGAGGTCTGGAGGTCGTCCACCAGAAAAATTTGAGGTTCGAACACTTCATTTTGTGCATTCTGGTTAATTTTTATGCAGTAATTTGTATCTTCTGTATTTATTTATGGAGGACATGTTAAGGAAAAGACAACTAGCTCCCATTGACACAAATCTAATGGAATATAAATCAGTAAGGCACTGAGGCATTCTGTATTGCATTCAACTATTTATTCTACTTTATTGTTCAAAACTTTCTGCACATTGAAAACACCTTTTGGAGTGTTTTTTTGTAGGACTCACTTCTCATGATGTAGCAGCAGTGTTAACTATTATGACACTATACATTGGAAATTAACAGGGTGGGCTATCAGCAGCCAGCTAACGTTAGCTTGTTAGCTAAACTTTAGACAAAAGAGCATAGAAAGAGTTAGAAACCAGATAATGTTAGCATCCATCCTTAGACACTTGACCTAATCTAATTCACCTTGAAGGTGAGAAAGTGCATCGTATTGGGCTTGACAAGCTCACTATCTAACAACTTACATTGGGACCACTACACTGCCTGCAGCACTGCGGGAGGCTGACCAGCCGTCTGCAACGAGAGGCAGAGGCCAGCCGAACGTAAGTTTAAGATGGTACGGTCCACTGTAGGGGTGTTATTATTAATAATTGGGGAATGAATATAAACAATAAGAAGGGATATTTAAGTGTTTCGACCCCTGTACTGTTTTTACTGTTACGTGGGACGCATCCCCTCCGTGCGTTTAAATAAAAAAATATAATAAAAAGAAAATATATATATTATAATTTCTTTTTATTAAATTTTTTATAATTCATAATTCAATGCGGGCCGCCAGATATGTTTCTGCGGGCCGCCATTGGCCCGCGGGCCGCACTTTGAGAACCACTGGTTTACATTGTTCATCCTCCTTGGTTAGCATTCTAATATTTGCTGATTAGTAAATCACAAAACAAAGTGCTGCTGAGGCTCAAAGTCATTGGGATACATTCAATGGGAACCACATTTGTCTGCACAAAATGGGTGCCAATCCAGCTAACTGATGTTGAGATATATTGACACTGGTGGTGTTGGCTTCAATATAAACATATGTGAATCATCATTATAATTTATGGAAATGGATGTACCAAACGTTATGACAATACAACCAATAACAGTTGAGATATTCAGCCTGGAACAAAGTGGTGGACAGACCAAGAGACTGAAATCTTCAACATTTAGCCATGCTGGCACGACGCAGCTAGCAAGGCGAAAACTTCCATTCAACCAATATCAGTATACAGATGGATTTAATTTGATGTAATGATGTAACAATATAAAAGCATTTGAACTACAGTAGTATAGGTCTGTTGCGTCTGCAGCTCAGCTATACAAAAACTGACAGGGCTAACCTCTGAGATGTTAATATCAGTGATTCTTGAGAAGTGGGACAAAACAGGGTGCAATGTTGAAAAAATACAAACCCTATGTTTAGGCAAATTAAATTGCATGTATGTATCCAACATATACTAAGCTACTGAGCTAAGCTTTGACACAACCTCCCAGCTTTGGTCCTTTTTATCAAAATGGGCTTTTTACCTTGCCATTCCTTATTTTGTGTCAAACACCGTCAGACACCAAACTCACATTAATTTTCCCTCAATTTATGCTAGACCCACGAGATGTATAGTGATCGCAAATATTCACCAAGACTGACAGAGGCCACAAAAAATATTTTCAAAATGATTTTAAGAATCATCCATGACAAAAGAAGATTGTGAGAGTTTCCATAAATACAGTATTAGAAAAAATAACCCCTATTTCTATATTTAATATAATTATAATAACTTGAAAACCACCCAAATATGATGCCTTCACATTCAATGTCAACTCCGTCATTGGCCTCTGTCACCACCGTCAGACAGGAAATCTGACGGAGTTGACATCTGACGGTGTTGACATATTTAACGTTTCTTAAACAAAACAAATGGAGTTTATCTAGTAGCCTTTTGGTTTTACTGTTAATAGGTGCTAGTATGAACTGCTTCAGGATCGAAACATTTCAAATAAATTCTTCAGAAATTGTAAGTCGGTGTTGACATATCATGGTTGTGACGCATGACTTTCAAGATTTGGAATGTATAATATTCTAAAACTACAACACTTATCAGAGCCTGTGTGACTCTAATGTACTCTGCAGAGGTAGAATGTGTCAAGAGGTCCTTCATAGTGACTTCTGCCCCTTATTTTGCCTGATTTTATTACATTTTAATGGATTGTCTGACGGTGGTGACAAAAAGTGTCCTACCACTTGTGTTGTAGAAAAACTGTTTTTATTGATATGGAAGATTATTAAGTGTTGCTTTTGATGAAACAAGCTATTTTTGATAATTAAAGTACATTTTTAATAGGTTTTATTGAATATGAATGATTGAACCCTTCTCTGTGGACACACTGTTTTGGACGTTGTGAGAAGACAGTGTCATATATTTCAGGGGTTTTCAAAGTGTGAGAGAGTGAGCCCCCCCTCAGAGAACAAATTTCAGCGGAGCCCCCCCCCCAAAAAAAAAATATATTTTACAAATTTAAACATGTTTTTGAAACATTCTAAACATTTTTGTGCGTTTTTAAAAACACATTTAATACATTTTAACATCTTAATCCAGTGTTTTAATCCTGCTTCCTTTAAGCATGGATAATACTGACTGAGTGTGCATCGGAGTGAGAAAGATAGGCAGACAGACTTGCCCAAATTATTGACAAGTTAAATGTCATTCACACACCCAGTGTTTTTTCGCTAGTGCCTCCAATGTCCTGGTGGAGGAGAATAGCAGCCAGTGGAGAACCAGACCCTCCTAGGGGGGTCCGGGGGTATGCCCCCCCGGGAGATTTTTTTTCACCTTTTTAAAGTGAAATGCATGAATCTGGTGCACTTTGAGAGGACAATTAAGGAATTTTGTGTGAACAAATAATTTGGAGACACTGGGTCTGATGAATTAGAAGCTATTGAAGAAGGACATATGGATTTTCCATAAAAATATTAATTTAAAATAAACAAAATGTATGCAGGGTCCTCTGGGTTGGGCTTGGTGCTCTTTTTCTTTAACAAGACCTATTTCTCTTTAATTTACTGAATGCATTTAAATGCAGTGAGGGGAACGAAGCAGAAGAACTTGTGTCCAGCTATGCCGTGATCTTAGTATTTTTTTTTTTTTTTAGTTTTTCTTTTTTTTTTCATATTCATCCGCGCCCTTGGGGGGCGCGCCCCACAGTTTGAAAACCGCTGATATATTTGACATAATAATGATAACATTAAATTTAAGGGGATAATTGTGCTCCAGACATTATATTCTTAATCCCTAATAACATCTACAATTTTAAATATTTTCTACTTTTTAAACATAACAGCAGTTAATATTGGAAGACAGCCTTTTGTCCCGCTTCTCAAGAATCACTGATATATCACTCCATTATCTTTAGGATCATATATTTATCCTAACAATGTAAAGTAATTGTTTCAAACGTTTTACACACTGTAGCCACTCGCTACCTATAGGTGCCCACCTCCAAATAGGGGGAGGCCTGAGAGAAATCGATATGCAGTGCAGCAACGTCAGCACACTGTGTGCAGAAAAGGGAAGTGGGGCGAGGTCTCCCTTGTGTGTTTGTGGATTATTGGATTTGGATTATATGAGCAGACAAAATTACCCATTAGGGAAAATTGTAGCAGGCTCTTTAAGAGGAGCTGGTGCTCACACACACTCCCCTCACACAATAGTGTGACCTGAACAGTCCAGCTGGTACATTATGTGCAGTATGGGAGAGACATTTGAGTGACTGTCCGAGCAGCACACTGTTCATAGAAAAAGCCCTAAAGACCTAAAAGATGCACGGGCTGCAGTGGCACATGAAGAGATTGTGAATATGCCAGCAAAGCAAGGCATGATGTGCCCAGGAGCAGCTAATCATCAGTCACTTGAGGATGGTGGTGGGCTGGGGTGAGGTGGGGGGGTGCTTGGGAAAATAACAGAGAATAAGGGTGGCGGCACAGGGAGGGGTGGTTTAGCTATTTTTATCTGGATTCCATGTTGACAGCTGCCATCCTCAAGAGTGTTTGAGAGACTTTCCTGCACTTTCCATCACAGGGGACACAGTGACACTATTTTGTATTTCCGTTATATTTGTTGTATACTATTGTGATTAAAAAAAAAAACACCACACACACCCTGGTTTTCATGCTTTCATAGAGCCCAGTTGTGGAGTGGGTGCTGAAAATCTCAAACTCATCCGCTTCAGCTGAAAGCATTACAGACTTTGGGCTCTCTAACTGCCTGTGTCCCTCTGTAATCTGCCAATGTGTCCATCTTTACCCGAGACATCAAACAGATCTGGTGCTGATCATACCATAGTCATAAACATGTGTGTAATGTCTGTGTTTTCAGACAAGAATACAAAACCAGTTATGGCTACAGACTAGCCCGTAACATATATAGGAGACTATTTGGGGAATGTGGGTATGAATATTTGAGCAGCGGGTGGTTGGGGTCACACTTTATGACCCTGACATTCCTGTGCCACTTCAGAGCGACCAGGACCTTGGCCATCCGTTTTGGTGAGAGGCGCGAGATAAGGGCAGACAGAGTGACAGTGACATGCTCCACACCAGCTATAAGCCGGGGAAAGTAATTCTGTTGATGGTGGCCAAATGCCACAGCAGAGAGACTCTGATACAAGCCTTAGATCCCCATCAACATTCTACCAGAGCCCAATTTAGCTCCCCATGCGAGTCAGTGAATTCTTTAATGAAGATGGAGGAATGGGCTGCATATCAAGAAGGATTTTGCATGAATTAGTGAACCATCTAAACATGGCCTTGGGCATGTAGCCTTGCTATTATTCACCTCTAATTAGACTGTGTTTAGTTTTATCTGTCTAATTTTAGATTTTATTTACTTCTTCATTAAAGAGATATTCAGCATAGTGTTGCCCTGTTTTTGAGTGAATTGAAGACAAGTGCTGTCACAATGTAAGTAAAAAAAGTGCAATTCTTGCTGTACATTAAAGTAAATTAAGAAAATCTGAATCTTGCCATTTCGCTTAAAAAAACGGAATCAGGAAATAATTGTTTGCCCATGTTCAGTTTCATAACAAATACAAAAGAATACACAATCAAGCCAATAATATGAGTGAAATAATGAAAAAAGTTTGATTATACAAATAATCAGTTTAAGAAATATTTATTTCCACTTTTTCATGTAAAAATATACATCAGGGGTGTACTGCAAAAGCATTTCAAAAAGCAAAAAAAAAAAAAAAAAAACATGTTAAAAAGTGTTGGTCTTGTTTCACATTCTACATGAGTTTACAATTTAGACATTTGTTCATGACTGTACTGAACGATACACCTGGATTAAATTTGAGTTCACATAGACACACAACACCAATTCAGAGTGAAAAGTTGAAAAGATTGAAAGTTGAGCTTGACATGTTTAAAAGTGCAGAAACAAAAGCTTTTAAATGCTGAACACAAAATAATTCCGGAATACGAATGTTGTGAATATAGAGAATGATAAGTATGAAAACATTTTCAGAGAAAATCATGGATCTCATGGAATTATTCACTTTTTAATTTAATTCACTTTTATTTGGTTTTCAAAACCATTGTAGAAATTATTTTTTCTCACACTAAGCGGTCTTCTGCTAGGACAGATGTCAATACATGATTCTCCTGTGTCCTGTGTATCAGCTAATATGGCATGCACATTTAATGTGTAAAGTAATCTGTAAAGAATGTACTGCAACCTATAAGCTGCTTTAAAACTACCAGTTTTCTATGAAGATGCTTCAAGTTAATCACTCTTCAAATTAACTTTATTTATACTCCTTTAACTTAAAATGCAAAAAAAAATCTTCCTGCCATCCCCCCCAAACCCTTTCCGACCACCCAGTGTGGCACAACGAGCTTGATTGCAGAAAGAATTTTAGCCGTGGTGACTAGCACATGGTCGTTTAAAAAAATCTAGCTTCTCCAACTGGCAAATGTTTGTTGGCTTCCTCTGGAGAAAGAAAGATAGACAAAGCAGAGATGGAGAGTTTATTGAAAAAGAGTTTGGTGTAATAATATTGTGCCATTACTGATATAATGCATATTGGAATTTGAATATTTCTGTTAACATAATAACAATAAAGTGTCATCAAAGTCTCAGAACAGGGCACTATATGGTCATTTTAAGGTGTTTAAGAGGATATAAAAACAAGCATAGAGCCTGAAAGTTTCATATTAAGAACAACGACATACACACACACACACACACAAATTCTGAGGTTTTTAACCCCCACATTGTGTCTAGTTTGATTTGTCAAATATTGTAAATGAAATGGCAAAATGGTTTTAAATGAATTTTGTGTTTCACATAAGTAAATTAGTTCAGGATTCAGTAAGTTTACCAAAGTGGATTGCTGATGGGCTAGTGATAAACTTATTTAATTTTAATGCTTTTATTTAGGTTTTTACTGTTGTGATGAGCTGATTAATTGTGGTACAAGAGGATAGAGATGTTTTTTTTAAATGTTTTTTATATATTTGTAAGAAACTAAGTAGCCGCTATTGTAATGTTTCTGCAATCCATGAATGTACAGGTAAGCAAAGAAACACAATGAGATAACGCCGAATGTAGTGCATCAGCTGGACACAGAAAAAAATTAAATTAGAAGAGAGAAAGAGCAGTATTATTAAATTATTAGAATGTGTCCAATGGGCTAAGATTGGTCCGTGTGAGAAATTGAGGGATGAGTGGCGGAAAAGGAGAGGCAATGGGGTGGGAATGAAAGTTGAATCGCAAGGGGGCAATTAGAAAGGAAGTGCTACTGGGGCACTCATAATGCATCATCCATGTCATGGACAGCGACTTTCCAAAGGGGGCAGGATTATGCAGTATGTATTGCATTATGTATTGTGTCACCAACACGATTTTATGTATTATTTCTTAATTTTTGTGTTTTGTATTCAATCTTTAAAGTGCCATAAATACATAAATAAATAAAAGTATTTTGACAGCAACACAGCTCGAGCTGACTCTAAATGAATAAAAATAGACAAATAAAAGGAAATGAGTTAGGGTAGAAAGAGGTGAGATTAAATCTGAAAGGTTCCCTGGGGAGCCGAGTTGTGAAAGAAAGATATGAGCTTCAGCGGAGTTCAAGCATCACGAGCACAAAGCACTGTCAGTGAGAAATGTGGGTCTAGTGTCTACTCATGGGTTCACACACAAACACACACACAGATAACACAAACAAACATAAATCCAAACTAAAGGTGTTGACCACACTTACTGGTTTGTAGATCCAAAGGTGTTCCCGGAGAATCCTAAAAAATAAGTTAAAAAAATTATATTAATTTGTTGATTGTATCAATAACAAACTGGTCTGTATGTGTCTGCCTGTGTGCTGTGTATGTAACACAACCTGACAGAAGAGCTTTGCCAAGTAGGGCAATCATAGGTGGAGGGAGAGAGGCTATAGAAAGATGAATTGATAAAGGGGACCATTGGAGGACCTAATGTACTGCAGTGTGCATGTGACTAACAACACCAAGCCATATAAGGCTACAGGAGAGCCAAGGTGAATGGAGACAAAAGGGACTAAAAGTGCCACTGGACTTGGCTGCATTTTGGCAGTAGTAACATAGTCACACCACTACTATGGAACACTCCAGATGTTTGATGACTGGAAATATAAGGTAACTATCATGCCGATAGAAATTAATTGGATGTAAGTTTATGTAACATTTTATTTCATTACTTTATCAATATTAAGTCTGCATTTTAAAGCATCCCAAGGACACTAACATTAAAATAAAAAAATAAAAATCAAGTGCACAAGATAATCCAATACAGGGTAGAGTAGTCATTTACAACCTTGCACCACTTGTTTAACTAAATACAAACTGATCTCAAAGTTGTAGAGAATCTTTGTCACCCTCACTCCATCACTGTAAATCTGTGCTGATGTAGAAAGAATTTCACACCAACTCCACTTGAGCCACTGACCTTGGGGCAATGTTTCACTAAATGCTGGTGAGCAAGGGGATATTTGAAAATGTTAAGGGAAGACAAGATGAGAGAGCGAAAAAGTGGAGGCTACAGTAGTAGTCTCACCTCCTGGCTGCGGCTGTTGGGGCTGTTGTCCAAAGCCTGAGAAGCTGCTGGGCTGACTTCCAAACCCAGGGGCAGGCTGCTGGGCCAGACCCCCGAAGGACGGAGTGCTCTGATTAGCTAGAGCACCGAAGGATGGGGCGCTTTGAGGTGAGCCAAACCTGCAAACATTAGCAGACAAGACCATGTGATAAGGTGTACAGTAGCAAAAAAGAATATGAAAAGGACAACTTCCTTCACAAAATTAACATAAATATATGACACAAAGAGAGCAAAATAGGATACAGGAGAGATGAATGACTATAGTTTATATCTTCCTTGTTTTGATCCCTTCCATTTAAACATGCTAGCAAGGCAGAGGGTGTCAGATGGTATGTGTGTGTGAGGATTGAGAGATGAGTAAAGCCATAATCCCTTTAACAGGACCTACGCTCATTGATTCCCAAGCAAGAGAAAAGGGAGAATAAGCAAAACAGGGAAAGAGAGAGAGGGGGGGAGAGAGAGAAGGCCAGTTTAATCTGTGGGCAGTGCTGAGAGATTATGGGAGAGGAGTAATCTGGTCATTCACTGCGCTTCATAGTATTGGGTTTATGGCCAGGCTCACTGCAACAAAACACATGCACATTGTGGAAACAGAATTGATAACGCTGGAGAAATCATTAGAGTGGAATATGAATATGAAGATGAGGAAGTGATGAAATAATCCCACAACTGTAGTTTAAAATGAAATTTCAGTTGGAGCTAGGCTGATTTGCTGAATGGCAAAACCGTCTCCATTCTGTTTATTTAAAATCATCTCACGAAAGTTAAAAGAGTGTTTATGTGGTGAAGGCTTTCCTACATTTGCTTTATAATTGTGTGTTGGCACACTGAGCGAGAGAAAACAGATGTTCTGATTTCCCCCCTCAAAAAACATCTCCACGCCTCAGGCAAAATCCTGCTGCTCCACCCCGCCCGCCTCCTCTGTATTACACAAATAGCCTGGTGCCTCTGACATTAGCAAATGGTCAGTGGCTGCAACAATGTTACAACCAAAAGTGAACTGTTGGTTTAATGTGTTACAATGTTAAACTACGTCTAATAAGACATCAGTGGAAGTTTTTTGGGTTTCAGCACCGTAGAGGGATTGAGGGATTATGCTAAATAGGTTGTCTTTAATTAAATTAGAACAAGAAGTGAATTTGTTTGAGTTTTACTATTAGAAAACATGATAAATCCAGATGCATTGATACTTTTGCCAAACCCCAATTCACAGCTTTTGGCTATTGACACTGCACTTTTGTACTATGTTAGATAGGATCTTAAGAAATGGTAATAAATAAAACAAAATAGACATGTTTTGTAGCAAAACTTAACACACAGAACATAATTCAGTTTCTTACCCAAATCCTCCCATGTTGGAAGCTGCAGTTCCCTCTCCAAACACTTTACCAGCTGAGGTGGGCATGTTGTTACTGAAGGAAGCGGTTGCGCCAAATGCGGCATTACTACCAAATCCTGGGGAACTGCCAAAGGCGGGGGGACTCCCAAACACTGGAGCACTGCCAAAACCACCTGAACAGGTGGAAATAGAAAAGGTTCTTTAGAACATATACAGGGACTTAACATGATCCTCAGCACCGTTTCTACAAAGAGAAGATAATAAAGGTCTGCTGTTTCTTCTGAAGGATGGTGAACGATTGCTATTTTGCATTGAGTATTCCACCCATGTGAAGGATATTTTTCTCCAATTTTGCGTCGACTCCTGTGTAAATATGACTTCACATCCAGTACAGTTTACATGTGGTCTAAGTCAGGGATGACGCTACCTTAAGAGTATATGCTGTACAACAGCTTTTTTTCCCTCAGATTTTTTTTTCTTTTAAATCACATTTCCAAATAAAAGAGAATAATTTTCCAATTGCATTTTTTTTTTAAAGTCAGTAACTGTGTTTGTGTCTAATTGCATACAATACATTAACAACACACTTATTGAAAGGATGAACACTTCACAGCAACTCAAAGCCTCAGAGGTAGGACTGGCAGCTGAGGAGGGGGTACTGAAATTACAGCCTGGATACCAGCATGCCCCAGTAAATAATTGATTGAGCTAATGTGACAATATTAAATTCCCTGTACTCAGGCCAGTGATAGGGCATTAGTGTGCTGAGTGGGTAGCAAAATCCCAGTGGATCTAAGGGAAAGCTAGAATGACCACTACTACCACAACAACGACTGGTAACTAGGGAGGAAAAGAAAAAAGGTCAATTTACATCTTTAAGTTCAACTACTTGTAATATGTTGAATATACAAGACATAGATCTCTTAATTTGAGTGTTTGTTGTTTCCCAAAATATTGTGTCTTAAATGGATAACACTCTTAAGTGTATGAAATTTGCATCTAATATTAAAATAAATACATCACATCTTTGCAGTGATGAAGCATGACTACAGTACTTTCTGTTCTGCTGGGGCGAGGAGATAAGGGCATTTGCTGTAGCTCAAATGATAAAGGAGAGAGCTTTGTGAAGAGTCGGCTGCTGTATACAATGTGATTATGTATCGGCGCACAAGGATTCTATCACAGCCACCCCACTATCACAGAACCTCACACATCGCCTTAACCAGAGCCCCTAAGCCAGACCTGAAAGTGTTAAAGAACAGAGAAGATCAAACATTACTAATGCAATGCCCTATCCGGTAACAGTGTGTGAGCGTGGAATAATGAAATGCATTAAGTGTAGATTTATTATCTAATACAATGGTTACTGTAAGAACAAGCAAGCATCACTGTCCTAGAGTGGACGAGAGCAACTTGAGGATGAGAGAGTGAATGCTGAATAAAAAAGCAATATAGCAATAAACCTGGTTTTGTTGGAGAAGCAAAGGAGCCAAATCCCTGGGATGCTACAGTCCCTGCATTAGCGGTGAAGGTTCCGCCAGCTTTCTGATCACCGAAGGAAGCCTGTCCAAAACCAAAAGTCTTGGCACCGGTATTCCCAAACAGACCGGTTGCACCTAGAGAAGAAATAGGCAAATATGGTAAAGGTCACTCCACAACAGTAAGTGAACATAGGTTAGAATAAAAAAAATAAAAACAAAAAATCACAAATCTTATTTTTTTTTTAGATAATTCCCTAGCATACCTGGTTGAGTAGACTGCCCGAACCCCCCGGTGGCAGGCGCCGCACCGAATGGGTTCTTGTTGGCGGCTTCTTCACTCGGCTTGCCCCCGAGGCCACCGAAGAACCCACCACCACCAGCTGAGCCCGCCGGATTGGCTGGACCTGAACCAAACAGACCGCCCCCAGACGCTGGCTGCTGTTGTCAGTAAAATTTCAGTTATACAATGTCTCCAGAAGAATGGGAATTTTGTTTTCTCAAGACAATACTATGTACAGCTTTGCTTTATCAATCAAACAGTGGGTGGTACCTGTCCAAATACACTCCCAGTGCTGGCTTGTTGGCCAAACACAGGCGTGGCGGAAGAGACGCCGAAAGCTGTAATAAGAAGGAAAGAAAAAAATTGGTCATTGCACAAAGTCTAGTCTTTTTAGATTCTCTTTCCTCCCCAAGTGTCCTTTAACAGATTAAGCTGACTACGGAAACTCAGAGCCCCTTTAAACTCAGTAGACAGGAGTGACAAGCTGCATCTAACTGCTGAGCTGATAAATTAGCATCAGCTGTCCACAGAGACACAGACATTCCCATACTGCACCGAGAATTTAAAGAATCTTTGGGAATGGGACAACTCCCCTCAAATGTCACTCAGACCGAATCACCGCCCCAAATCTCATCTCCAACCCATTCAGGCTGGCAGTAAAACTAGGGCTGCCCGATTCTCCCTTAAATGTGAATCACGCATAGATATTTGAATCATGATTCTAATTTTTTTTATATGATTAATTGTGCAGCTCTACAGTATACTACATACAACTCGAGATACATCGATCCATTCTTTTTCACTACGATCCGATTCCGATATCTGGGTTCTGGATATCTGCCGATACTGTCCGATATCATAATAATTATACATCCCATCCCTACATACAAGTGTGTCTTCTCTCCTGCAAGATGATTGCCTTTCCAGCAAAAGAAGTGTCACATTTGACAGCTGTCTGACTGGGTTGATATTTTCACACAGCCTTTACTTCCCTCACGGACATAACAATGTAAGGGAACGTCAGAAGTTGTAAGCGTAAACATTGTCAGACACCATCTGACTGTTTGTAGCTGCGTAGCTCTGATGAAATAAATATAACAACGCTTTGAGTGACAGCCACATCTCTGGCAAACTTGTTTTTCACGGCTGACTGGTTTGAAATTGAGAACCTTGTATACCTCATTACTTTGATATCAGGAAGTGTCATTTTCTCATTTACAAATACATAAAGAGTTTTCCAATTACTTAGTTTGCATGCAATAAACGTATAATGAAGCTGCAATGCTAATGGTAATTAGCAAAGACCAGTTTAGCAGCTTTTCCTTTTTAGCCTGCATAACCATAAAGGTGGTGTCTGTAATCCACTCTGACACCCCTATACAATCGTAAGGAGTGTTTCTCAATCAAACTATCTCCATTTAATTGTGTCATAGTAATTTCTGTTCACATTCTCCCAGTTAAACTTCTATGTGTATATCATATCTATAATGTAAGCTCACAAAGCTAATAGTTTTGAACTAGAACCTCAAGTTGTTGGATCATGTAGCTCATAAAAAACAAGGTCCAAGTAAATATAAAGTATCTTTTCGAAAATGTTCCAGGCAGATACCCAATGTCAATTACCCCAGGGTCGCAATTTAGGAAAAATGTAATCGGGATATCCATAATCTTAACAAATCTCTTGCTCGTATAGCGATAAGACCATTATCCACAGACACATTATCCACATTCAATTCTTACCCGTATTTTGCCAGCGAACCAGTAAGTAATCTAGTGCAGACTCACACTCACCCGAGGGCTGTCCAAAGCCGAATCCTGTAGATGAGGATGTGGTGGTGTTACTCCCAAACGCAGCCCCTTGTCCAAATCCGGAGCTCTGGCCGAATCCTGGTGCTGTGCTTTGTCCAAACAGCCCAGAGCCTGTGCTGCTGGCTGTGTTGGCACTGCTTGTGCCAAAGGAGAAGGAGCTGGCATTGGTAGCAGTAGCAGCGCCGAAAAGTCCTCCTCCAGTAGTCGCAGTGTTAGGACTTGCTCCAAACGCTGATTGTCCGAAAGAAAATCCACCGGCTGATCCCGTGTTGCTGGCAGGCTGACCAAAGCCACCCACCTGGCCAAATAGGGATGTTCCAAAACCAGTTTCAGTTTGGTGTGCCGCACCAAAGCCAGCTGAGCCAAAGTCTGTGGTAGCTGTGGCTGAAGGTGTCGAGGGGGCAGAGGGTGCTGCTGATGAAGCTGGAGGTGCCGCAGCAGGTTGCCCAAACACAGTGCTAGAAGCAGCAGTAGTTGTTGTTGTACTGTCAACAGTAGGGGTGGCTTCGGGGGAAACTGTGCTGATGACTGGTATAATTTCAATCGAACTACTGTCTGTTATTGCCGGGGCAGGCTGAGTAAAAATGGAACCTGGTTTGTCAGAACTGGGCACCTGGAATGCTGCTGGAGCTACCTGGGCGACAGGTTCTTCAGCAGCTGAAGTGGGCACAGATTCAGGGGTAGCGGTGGTGCTGTCTGGGGCAGCTTCTATCGTCGGAGCTGCACTGGCTGGCGTAACAGGGGCTGCTTCGATTGGTGGGGCGATGGAGGAGGGAGGGTCTAGGGTAGGGGTTACTGTTACTGGGGGAGGTGTGGGTGTTTGTGTTGGTGTAGGAACTGTTGCCGTGGTTTCTGTGGGGGCTACATTTGCTGCAGGCTCAGGTGTTTCTACAGGACTAGGACTCTCAACGGCTAGGTCGGTGTCAGGTTCTTTTTCAGGGGGCGGAGTGGGTTCTGAAGGTGGAGGGAGAGCTTTGGGTTCCTCCGAAGACTCCGCGGCTGTAAGAAGACTACTGAATGACAAAGATGGTTGTGAGGTAATTGAGCTAGGTTGGGGAACAGAGAAGGCCAGCTTGGGGGTTGACTCGGGAGGCTTGAACAAACTGCCCGACGCCGCTCCCTTAGACAAGTCTGCTACTGTAGAATCTTCTGCAGGTTTTAAGAGAGTACCGAAGCTAAACTGAGCTGCTCCTGTGCCCATACCAAGTCCAGGTTCTCCAAAGGCAAACGAGGCAGCAGTGGTTTTGGTGGCTGCATCTTTAGCTTCTTCTCCTTGGCCCACACGTAGTCCAGAAAAACTGCCAAGAGTTTCTCCTCCAACCGTCTTAGGGGGCTGTGGCTCTACTCCGAAGGCCATCGAGGTGGAAGTGGGTTTGTCTCCAGATGTGTTTGGAGGCGGCGTGGGTGACCCAGTGCCAAAAGCAGGGGAGGGGGACTTAGGGGTGGGGATGGAGAATGGCTCCTCTCCAGACTGGCCAAACATCATCTTGCCATTTGCACCAAACGCAAATTTATTCACATCCTTCCCTGTAGACACAATGAGAGAAAACAAAATGATGACGGCATGTATGTTGGACATCATCCGAAAAATGATACACCAAGTCGTTGTATTGTTTTACCTTGTGACATTGCAGCGGCCGGTGTAACCGCAGCAAAACTGAAGCCCGAAGACCTGCAACAGAAAATATGAGTTACAATGAAACAACAGTGATGAAGCTTTGGGATCCGTAATGTGAGAAATGTCCTAGTGATACAGCATATGGGGGCAGGGTATCATTTGATCAAAACAACTGGAGAATCAGAGTAATAGGGAGCTGTAGGCAACAGTTCTCCTACATCTATACATCCCTCACCTTTGCCGTTAGATTAGGAGTCAGGGGCAGAGGGACACATTCATAAATCAAACCTCAACCATACTGATTTGAAAAAATTAAATGACCCATGATATTGCTCCTACTGTATATTTATTATCTAAAAGCGGGTCAAGTGAACATTTCCATGAATTGATAAAAACATTACATTCATTGTCAAAAATATTCTGATGTATGAATACTCAAAAATGTCCTTGACATTAAAAATGTAACTGTCTTTTAGAAAATAAATCCTGATTGTTATAAAATGATCAGGCTCTCTTTATATTTCAGATTATTTTCATAGGCCTACTCACCCTGATGCGAATGAGAAACCTTTGCTGCTGCTTTGTTCTGCTGAACTAGCAGGAGCCACAGTAACATCAGCTTTGGATTGACCTGAAGGACACAGACATTTATGAAGTCAGTCAAAATCTATTATATAAAAAGGTATCATCTGGCAAAATGAAATGTATGGATTTGGCGTATCTATGGTCAAGTATCACAGGCAATGTTCTAGACTGCAAAAGGCAAATCTGGGCAATAGAGGTAAGAGAAATGTATATATGCACATATATTTAACCAGTGCTTACCAAACATAAAGTTTCCCGGTGGTGGGGTTGTACCTTCAGTGGACATCTTCTGTATACCTTGGGTAGGATTCTGCACAGACAGTTTTAAATATGTAGCTTCATTATACAAAAGACTTAACACAGAAAAAGGCTTTGCATCCTTTATATGTATGAGATTTAAAAAAAAAATATATATATATATTTAGGAGATTTCTTTGAACACACCGATAAGATTACATGGTTCGATAAACCATCTTAAGAAAGATGTAAAGAAAAAGACACCCAAAAAGTGGCTGGGTGTCGGTATGTTTGGCTCATAAAATTGGCCTGGACAGTGACGAAGATTTGTGCGAGGAGATCCCATTTCACCCAACTGCAACTTGTAACATCCACATGGGAAGGAGCTGGGACATTTCTCATCCATGCAGTTAATGGTCTGTCTTCACACACAAAACTGTCAGTAACATGTGAATTTTCGCAAGTTGAATGTTTTGTTAAAGTTGCGAGGAGAAGAACTCGTCGCTGAACTGCATTTCAGTAATAGCATGTACATTGATAAAAAATGCATTGAACAAAATGTATTTGTTGCGGCACCATGCAGTTCTACTTGAAAGATAAGCAAGCTGAGCCAAATGTATATTAAACATTTATTCAAGAAGAAAATTTTACAGTATACAGCGATTTAGCTGTGTGGGTGAACAAATACATGAAAAGATGAATGTCATCTTGGCGAGTTATTGAAAGATCCAGCACTCACTCGCTTGGCTTGGTTGGAAGAAACTGTTGAAAAGGCCTGAGTTGCTGGATCTGGAACTGATGAGCTGAGGAAGAAAGCAAAGTAGAGGAGAAGGTTTTCAGGCATTTCTTTTATTTCTAAAAATACAAAGATCTTGTACTTTTTTGTAATAAGATGTCCACAGCCTTAAATTTGAACTGAGTTGACAAATATTTAATATCTGTTTGTCATCTCTGTAGTTAACCATATTGTTGCACAATCTTCATACTGGTTGCTTGGTTGACAGTAAACTTATAAACTAATGACAGATGTAACTATATCTACTTGTTTTGAAAATGTTGTTCCGGTAAATTAAATTATAAATATTGCTTCTATAATTGACCTTGGAATCATTTGAGAATATGTGTGAACCAATACCCCTGGATTTCACTGGCTGTGCTGTGCATAAGTTGTGTTGCGGCAAGGCATCGATTTTGCTCTGTTGAGATTGATACCTGCAGTGAACACGGAGTGTCTTATTCTGAAAATGTACCGGATGTTTTATTGTTTTGTCTGCGTCTGTGTTCCTCTCTCGATCTGTTCTGTGCTAAATTGATGCGCCGAGCTCCGGTATTCGGCAAAAATAGAAGCTGTGCGTATTTGTTTGCATTTGGCACTGGGCCGCAGGAGCCGCAACGGAGCAGAGAGAGAGAGCACAGCGGAACAAGTGGAAGCTAAAACACTGACTTAAGTGAAATCTCTCAGCTCCGCTGCCGTGGTGGAGCAGAGAAGGACCGGACAGGCAGCTGGTGGGATTCAGCTTTTACTGTTTGTCATAGGAAAGGTATTTTGAAAAGACCACTTTCCTATTCATCTTCCTCTCATAATGCCTGGCTTTGCTTGTTTGTTATTGTGAGCCGTCTTTATTTGCGAAAAGCCCTAAGGAGCGAACAGCCTGCTGACATATCAAGCGCAAAAGTGGAGTGCAGCCCAGTGAGGCAGAAACAGAAAAGTGCATGGCTAAACAAAACAGCGTGATTGCTGGACTGAATAAAGAGCCAAATGAATAACACAGAGAAATGGAAGTAAAGAAGATAATGTCAGGAAAATATACAGGGCACATATAGCGCAGTCTAGGCGTAAAAACTATTTTCTTCAGCATATTGGTTTTTAAATTAAGCGGCAAAAATATAAAGGTTATTGTGTGTGTTTGCCATGCACAAAATAAGGCAGGATATGAAGACACAATTTCTACATCCGATAATTGAGAAGGTAAGACGAAATTAGAAAAATGATTAATGAGAATATTGAAGAGAAGTAATGCTCAAGTAAACAAGCTGCGATGTGAATGTGAGACGTCCTCACTGTTGGCCTCTGCCAGTCGTGTGCGTGCACTGGCTAAGATTAGCCAGAGTCAGTGGCCTGATAAATCTATACCGAGGACACACACTCAAAACAAACACTGGACCCCCTTGAGGACTCATAGTGACAGACTGTCTACTCACTGCATCAGAAATAGATCCAAGTGGACACAGGCATAATTTAACACCATAAATATTACCTAACGTGCTTAACACCAGGAAATACATACATAGGACGGACCAGATGGATAAGATAATCACATTGGCCCTCATTTATCATTCTTGCGTAGACCAGAAAAATGGGTGTACGTACATTTCCACGCAAATCTCGGCATTTATCAATATGGACGTGAGCGTAGGGTACGCTCAAATCCCACGCCAGCTCTCAGCTCGTATACGCAAATTTGAAAACAGCATGGACTCGCAGTGCAGGCTGTGCCGGGTAGCCGATGACTTTGTTGGACAATTATTATAAGATAATACAAATGCAGTGTTTGCTCAGACCGAAATAAAGATATTAATCACTTAAAAATGAGCAGCTTATGGTGTGCAACTGAGTAGGAGAGCTGATTCAATAGTGCACACACCGGCCACTTAGGAGGGCTGCATGGGACTGCGTAAGGGCAGTTGTCTCCGTCTTGGAGCAGCTGGGGGGACACTGAGGCACGGGGGCTGCATTCACTCAAAATGTTAGCCACAGTATTAAATATGTAGTAGGCCTACACTGCTCTTTATGATACAAAAAAATACACGGCACAACATTCAGCTTAACATTTTATTTATTTGACGCACTTTGTAGATGTTAGTTCCTCTTTTAATGTGTCATTAATGCTAAAGCGAGCGATTTATTTCCACCGTTAACCGGCACGTTGTTCCTATCTGCTGGTGGAGCAGGACGGTGGGCGCTCTCACAGCTGATCGCTGCCGGGTAGGCTTGTGCAGCTGACCACTCGTGCCAAGCGCATGCTGTCATACAGTAAAACGCTAAATGTGTTATTTTTAGTTTTTAAAACCCTTTTGAATAGTGCTATCTAAAAGGGCCAATACATTCTAATCATTCAAATCTCTGCAGACGTGTATTTATTTTATGGGGACCATTATCGGACAGTTGGTGCGTCTTTTTCTACTCCACCACTTATATTATGCCCGCAGCCCCGCACCACCAGTTGGTTGCATTTCAGAACAGCAACACGCTTTTTTTAGTGGCGATTTTGAGTCAACACCAACGCTGTTGACCGCAGCAGTTATTTCCTTCCTAACTGCTGCCTTCTGTCGTTCTTTGATGCTGCTTGTAGGCTAATGCTCCGAAATGAAACTCTTTTTTTTTCTACTTTCGCTGTTATTCTGTCAATTTCTACTTCAGGGAAGTGCCGTATTGCGCATATCCATGTCGTAAAACCTCTGGGCGAGGCCTCTAAACTGAGAAAATATAGGGGCGTGATACGCTAGTTTTCATCCGCCGCATTTATCAATAATGGCCTGGCGTACGCTGAGATTGGCGAGATACGCCTGTTTGATAAATCCCACGCGACACCTGGCGTAGGGAGGTATTTGCGCCAGAATCTGCACCAGTTTCCACGCAAAATTGATAAATGAGGGCCAGTGTCACAAGCCCCTTTTACACTGCCAGTGAAAACCGGGAATATTATGGCTTTTTTCCGCCTCGCCCTCCCCTCACTTTACACAAAAACTGTCACTCACTTCAGGAAATTCCATGACATAACATAAATCTTGTTTGATATTTACCTGATGATATTGGACACCTGCACAGGAGGCCCTCTCTCCTTGAGGTCCTGGACATTTATCACCTGAGTAACAGTCTTCAGTGTGGACTCTGTCAAAGTACTGACGATGCCTTCAACGCACACAAACACATGTGTGAGAGATTCACAGACATAGACGTACATACACACACAAACAATGTTTTAAATGGAAAAAAGAACATGGCAGATAGTTGTAATGAACTGAATTGAATGTTTCCATGGCGATTCAAGAATGGTTTGAATCCTACTGAAAATAATGAACAGTTTGGTAAGTGAGTCTCTGGCAAGATGGGACATGGAGCTAACGGTTTCACATTATTCGGCCTGGAAGTCTGTGTCTCCCCCTGGTGAATTACAGTGGGCATGGCAATTCAATATTATGGAAACAGCTTCTTAAATAGAGTGTAGCCCATAATGACAGAACTTCAGGACCATTTAAAAATAAACAAATAAATCATTATTTTCAATTGCAGTCAAAGGCTGGTGACTGCCTTTCTTACCCGTCTTCTGATTGGCCATCTGCCTGCGTAGAGCAGCAGTGGCTGCAGCCTGCTGGGCGCTGATATTGACAGGGGTGGTCCTCTCAGTTGGTGGGGCTCCATGTTTGACTGTCTTTGTGGCAAGAGCAGTGCTATCTGCTCCACAGAGGTTGATCTTATTGGTTGGAACTGAAATATCAATTTAGTGAGCAACATTGATGAAACAAAGCATCTCTACTTGTGTTTTGCAACTGCAATCTGTGTCACATGTGACTTTTAAAAAGGCAGTCATCTCAGGGCTTTATATGTCAAACAAATTCATTTTGCATCACATCTGTAGCAGCCAATAATGTTAAAACAGTTGATAATTTATTAACTGGCAATAATCTAATGATTTTTCCACTTTTAATGTGTTAAAAGCCATTAATGCCGTAACTCACCAATAATGTAATAATACTTTTAGACCAATAACGTAACTCTTGTCCCATAGTGTAAAAAGTTATTGCATCATTGGCTGGTTGTTAGGCCACATGATTGGCATTTAAAAATGTAATAACTGGATAATGTAATAATATACATATATCACTTTAATTAAGTTTGATTTATTTACTACAAAGTATCACACTTCCATGAAATTTACCCTTACTTTTGCAACCAAGTTGTTATGTAATAACTTTATGGGCAAAAAGTGAATAGGTTATTGGTTCAGAAATGTTATTCATTGGCAAGTTAATACATTACTAGTTTTTATTATATTAAAAACTGAAAAATTATTACGTCATCAGCCGTTATAACATTAGTGGCTGCTGCAACATCTTTGACGAACTCTATGGCAGTAGTTCACTGGGTTACTCACCAGGGCTGGCAATGGGGCTGAGTCCAAAGCCCATGCCCTGTACTTGGTGAAGTTTGGTTAAAGGGGTGGACTGGATGGCCCCGAAGCCTGGCTGGATAGAGGGCGTCCTCACCACTGTGGGGTGTCGCGGGGTGGACAATGCTGGAGAGAGGACAGTCATGGGAAGGGGCGCCAACTGTAGTTCCTCCTCCTCCTCTTCCTCCAGCTCTAAGTGAGCCGGGTTTGGCTCCAGGGACTGAGACAGGGACGACGTGGAGCTCACATCGTCCAAGTCCTCGTAGTATTTAGGTGAGAGGAAGGCTGAGCGAGACAGGTTGGCTACAAGGGAATAGACGAAGAAACTGTAGGTCAGCAAAAACAGTGGTATAGCCGCATTATTGTCATTATATTTTTTATAGTGATCATGGTAATATTACATTTTCATTCACTGTTATCATCATATATATTTAACATAATTCTCACATAACAGTTCCACAAACCATGAATTTTGACATGGTATTTGAAGTTGTGGTATAATTACTGATTAAAATGAATTTGAAACTCGGTCCAAGATAATTATTTTTAATCTCTTTATCCCTAAAACAGCAATGGCACTGGACGGACCTGTTTATAATTTCACAGGCCACATCTATTTCATAATAAAAGACACTTTGTGGTGAACAACCCTATTTAAGTTAATATTTATTCAAACATTGATTTCATGTAGACATTTTTCTATTATTGGAGCCATCATGCAACCACAAATTGTTCTAGTCAGTAAAAATAAATATACCGAAGAAAAGCGAATAAAGATTCCCGCTTCCGGATAATATTGTAACCCTTGTTAAATTAGTTTGAGCAGGATATGCGTACCTGGTGCAGTTGAGCGGACAGGGGGCATCTGTCCCTTTGACAGGAAGTTACGCAGCTGGGACTGTTTCACTGGCGATATCTTGACTGCTGGAAAAACATCTATAGTTAATTAATGTTGAAATCTAGAAATGTGATATCCTTTGTTATTTTCACATACAAAAAGCTATATATAAAGATTGATACCTGGAGATTTGGCTTTGTCCTTAGGAAGGCTGGTGTCTAGCTTGGCTTTCACCAGTGTGTTCCTTAAACTCTCAATCTCGCTTTCCAAACTGCCATAAAACACAGAAACAACTTTTAGAATAGCTTCTTGCATGCTGACATCCTAGTTATAAACAAAGGCTGCTACACTGACAGAAATGAGAGCAATGTTTAGTTATTTATGGACTATGGTGATTATATTGTTTGCTATGAGGTCATCCTTTCAGAAAAACAAAAAAAACAAGTTACATTTATTCAGTTTTAAAACTACAATTTAATCCCAGAGAGTTTCGCATTTCTACATTCCAACATTCCTACTCCTGGTTCTTTGCCAGCTCCTACCCCGCGGCTGCTGCTGCTGTAGCTGTAGTGTGTTTTATAGTTGGAGTGGTAGTCTTGTTGTAGAGGCGCAGTGAAGTGAGTTCCTTAACCAGCTGATCCAATCTGTTCTTCTGCTGGTTGATAATGTATAGGTTGTTGGCCAGTGTAGTGAAAAGACCCTCACGCCCTGGCACGACCATGTTCCTGTGAAGAAGAGAATTAAATCATAATAATAAATTATGCTAATTTTTGCACTCAACTATTAAATTTATTTAATATTAATATCAAATATTAAACATTTTGAATGCTTACTTTTGTTTTTTCTTCCTCTCCAGGTGTTTCTCCCATTCCACATCCAAAACGTCATTGACATCTTCCACAGCAAACGTAACATACTGGTACAGCCTGCGAATCTCCTGAAGAAAGGAAAATTGACAATATGAAATGAGTATGTAGGTAGCAAAAGTCTTTGCCGAAAAGCATCTACTCAAGCAAGCATTGTTTGAGTCATCCATCTGTCCTCTACTGTTCACCTTCAGTTGTTCCTCGCTGCGTGGGTCCAGAGGTTTTTTGTACAGCAGCTGCCTGTAATTTCTGTCTCTGCCCAGCTCACTCTGGGCCTTGGCTTCTTCTGCCCCAGCAAAGCCCTCCAGCAAGGTGGTCTTCAGCGTGCCAATGTCCCCGTGGAGAGACTGCAAACAAGAAAAAGAAAAGGTTTGAAGAGGATGGTCAACTAATATTAAGTTTGATTTAACTAGGAGACCACACCGTGTGTGAAAACTTAACACAACTAACAAAACCACTAAAAATATATGTAGCTTTGGACTAAGGTCACACTTGTATTCTGCTAATACAAACACTACTAACATTTTGGCAACCCATTGATTAGAAATAAAGGGAAATCTTTTGCTTTTTTGTGCAGCTGAACTTTATTTATGGGAAATATATATAAGACTTTTTTTTTTTTAAATGTATATGATATATTCAGACTATGATAGAAGTCATTATTTACTTATGACGAATAAAATAGTATGAGGGCTGTTACACACATAGCGCTGTATATTTATGACAGTGACTCTGTTATTCTAAGACCACTAGGAGGCAGCTGGTTGAAGTGGGATTTTGCTAACAGGGATTTGGGTCAGCCCGAAACAATATCTGCACTTGTTTTGGTTTTTAACCATGGTTTTACCTCTGTAGTTTCCTTGATCTCCAAGGTGAAAATATGGAGGTCCTCCGACTCCTTCCTTAACTCCTTCATCTCTTCATTGGCACCAACCTTGAAGTCAGCCCTTGTGCTTCGTGCCTTAAGGTCATCTAACTCCTTCTGGAAGTGTGCGATCTGATGACGAGAAGAAAATTTAAGAGAAAAAAGCTCAGTTATAAAACAATAAGAAAAAAACATGGGCTATTTGCACCAGCTATTTGTAAATCCTTCACTACAATTGTATGTAAAGTCCTTCATAAGTTTTTGTAGTAAGTTTAAAAAAATTGTGATAAAACTAAATCAGCAATGTTGACCAACAAGTTGATCAATTAAAAGTGATTGGACGACATGTCTCACCTCCTCCAATATACCAGCCATAATGGGATCAGAGTCTTTCTTCTGCTGTAGCTGCTTCTCCAAGGCCCTAACAGCTGCCTGTATCGAGAAGTTGTAATATACATCAAATAAAGTACTAAGTCAGTAAAAAACACACACAAACATGCACACTCAACATATAATAATAAAGTTAGAAAAAAAGTTGGTTTCAGTTGGACATTCTGTTGCTAATAGCAACTGTTTCCAGGACAGTTCTAGAGCAGTTGCACTTTAACTGACATTGTTACATCTACCATTCTGTTCCCAGGCAAATATACAACATATTTTATTTATTCCCCTAATGCGCTTGATGAAGTAATTAAATCAGTTTACTGCCAGTGCCTACAAACCAAGCCGTTATAGTATATATCTGGGGCAAATGATAAAGCTTGGATTACACCGTTTAGACATATTTTTAGGCCAAATAACAAAATACTCTGTAAAAGACGTTAAGTTAAAATATAAACAAAATCAATCCTTAATAATAAAACAGACAGGACCTGTGGAGTTTGTACACTGCTCTGGGCAGCAGGAGCAGGTTTCTGGACAACTATGGGTGGTGTGCTGGTTTGAACTGGACGCACTGGGGCTGCAACACAAACAACAATAGAATCACAACCCAAGCAATGCACACTTTAGATTACACTCAAGTGCAAAGAAAGAAATACTGGATTTTCTTACTCATTACAGCTTGCGGCTTTGGGGCCGAGAATGGAGGGGCGATAAAACTACTGGAACTGGATGCAACCGTTTTGGGCTGTGGGGAATTAAAAGAGAAAGACTGTGGGGCTGATGCTGGGGCTTCCAATGCTGAGAACCTTGGGAAAGAGTAGACACATTGTTTGAGTCTTTTTGTGTGTATGAATATCAGTCAGAATACCTTATCACAAAATAAAAGAAGACTTACCTCTCATTAAGATTCAGTTTCACCGTTGGCGGGGAGGCAGCGGCAACGCTCTGGGGTGGGGGTGTCGGAGTTGGAGCTGGCGAGGCCACTGCTGGTTTGATGGAAGGGGCGAAAGAAAAAGCTGACGCTGATGAGGGAGTGTCAGAGGGAGGTTTGGAGGCAAAGGAGAAGTTTGAGGATCCTAAGCCAAAAGGTGTGGACCCGGCGAGAGGGAAAGCTAAAGGGGCTGAGGTGGTGGAGCATGTAGTCGGGACAGAGAAAGAGAAGCCCGCCGATGACGCCGACGATGTGGCAGGAGCTGCGGGGGCCATGCTGAACGGGGCGACGGAGGAAGAGAAAGCAGGAGGTGGAGGAGTGTATGGAGGTGGTGCAGTAAGATTGATGTTGGGAAATGTTGCTGGGGCAGATGGAATGGGGGCAGCAATCTTAGGTGGTTGGGCCAAAGAACCTGTGAACAGAAAAATAAATTTGCTTTCATTTGCTCTATTCACACAAGGGGCAAATTTAGTCTACAAGCTAAGAGAGCTAATTCTAAAAGCAACTGTATGAGCACTGTTGGGAACGTTACTTTAAAAATGTAATTAGTTATAGTTACTCACTACTTGTTCCAAAAAGTAACTGAGTTAGTAACTGAATTACTTTATAATAGAAGTAACTAGTTACTAGGGAAAGTAACTATTTGCGTTAGCCTACTGTAAAAAAAAAAGTTGCTATATGTCCAAAAAATTTGATCTTTCTGAGCAGTTTTCACAAGTCAGTTGAAATGAGTAGAACAGACAGGTAGGCCTACTTGTAGGCTATAACCTTCAATATGTATTGCACATCAACAGACAGCAAGAGGTTTATCCTGCACTTCAAGTATTTTTTTATCCTGCACTTCCAGTAGCCTAGTATTTTGTTCTCAACAAAAGTAGTAGAGGAAACTGCTGAATCTACCGTACTGATCTGCTATATCACTGGATTCACTTCAGGGGTGTCGGCTAAAACACCACTTAAGGCCAAAAACGTCAGACTGTGAAGCATGAGACGATGAGAGGAGGAGTAAGGATTTATCTTATGTTTATTTCCTTCTTTGACATTCACAGCAGCATACAGATCCCAGGAAAAGAACAATAGCAATATTCGGCTCGTGATGACACGCTAAACAGCTGTTGCAACCGGCGAATCGCGGCCGTTTAGTAGGGCTGGCCCGAATGCCATTTTTCAGGCTTCGAATATTCGTTGGTTTTTCCGAGCGAATATTCGAATATTCGTTCCAGAAAAACACACCATCAAAAAAAAATATATATATATATTAAAAAATTTAAAAAAACATTTTTTTTTTAAAAACGTTAATAATCCCTATATACTCCCTGGAACCGATTTTGACAGTATCTGCATATTTTGTTGAAGATTCACGCGCTCGGAGGTGAAGTAATGGATGCGCTATGACACTTAGTGATGTAATATCCTCCTAAATGAGCAATACTACTACTACAATATTACTAACTTTTATATCCAAATATAAAATTATTTGATGACATTATATTGCAGTACTAGCTTCTTGCAAAAAAAAAAAGAACAAAAAAAAATATATATATATAAAAAAAAAAACAAAAAAAAAACAAAGCTCCAAATACTATTTTAAGCTACGAATACTAATTTTCCGAACGAGTATTCGAATAATTCGGGCCAGCCCTACCGTTTAGTAACGTGCATAAATTATAATTTATAGAGATCGGGCAACTCCATGCACTTACTCACAGGGCGATGCAAAATAACTCAGGGAGAGCACGTTTCAACCGTGGATTGATAGGTGGTTACTGCGGCAACGTGCAAGCTCACACAACAGAGAGAGAGAGAAAAAGAAACTTCAATAAACAGCGCTCCGCGGCTGACTGAGGTGACGGCGCTAACTGACAGTTATAATGTCATCCACACTGAATAAAACACAACTTAAAACACTATAAGAAATAACAATCGCTTATCTCGTTGTTAACCCACCCGGTCTCCTCACTAGCAGTTTGTGTAGTATGGAGCCAGGGGTGCGCTCGGATTACACAGTTTATTCAATCAATTCACAGTAACGCACCGCATTTAACGTTCAGTAACGATAACGGCGTTGTAACGACGGAAAAAGTAATTAGTTAGATTACCCCGTTACTGAAAATATAACGGCGTTACCTAACGCCGTTATTTTAAACGGCATTATTCCCAACACTGTGTATGAGAGACATTTATTTCATGGTTAGATGCTTACAGACACATTTCTGTCAGACTTCAAAGGAGTTTACTCAAATTGTGTAGAATATTCTGCTGGATGAGCTGGGCTTTGTAAAACACTGGTTTTCTAGTTTCACTTGTCAAAGAATCCCGGCATGATCAAAACTACTTGTCTCATAATGATAATACTAGAATTAATTAAATATTTTTCCTTTCCCATTTTGCTATCATTACCACTGACTGTACTCAAACTAAAATAAAAATTTGTAGGCCTTTTGATGATGTAAAAGTACCATACCACCTCCAACCTCCATTGTTGTATTTCATAATTAAATGTAAGAGTTAAAATTGAACACAGGATGAAAGTCCCTTTAGGGTTATATTTGGACTTTTGAAAAAAAAATATATATAATAGCTATGTGTAAATATGACTAAGTCAGCTGCTGTCTTAACAACATTTTTTTTTATCAAAAACATCTGTCGAGTTACTTACCTGGCTTGGGCAGTCTCTCCCCTTCCAAGGCGAGGGCAGCGGGCGCTGACACCAGTTGTTTAACCCCAGGATTGAGGTTAAGCAGAGCAAATGGGCAAAGTAATCCCTCCGTGGATAGCATGAGCATAATGGGCACAGGGGGCAAAGTCTTCTCCTCAGCTGTGAGAGGGTAGAGAGGTGGCATACAGACAATAGACATTTAGACAGAGGAAAACTATAGTCTACGTGATGTGCAGCAAAATACTTCAAAAATGTTTAACAAAAACATACCAAACGCTTAACTCTCCAGTTGAATTTACCCACTGGCCCACACACACCTGCAATCTACACTCCATAGTAGCAGACTATTGTGAGAAATGATTTATGCACAGCTTTACGCTTTCAAAACAAACACTGCACCATGGAGACAATTAAGAGCAAGTGTCATCTGCTCGCTGTGCTTACTCTGTTCATGAAGACAAAATGCTGTTTGTTACTTTTTTCACAAAGACATCGACAGCATTTGAACACAAAGGCTGTATGTTAGTGATGTGCTTATCTCATTGACTTTAGCTCATTCTGCCCTCAAGTGGTCAAAGTGAGTACCCAGGGTTCAGCTCAAAAAGGCAGATGTAGTCATGTACAGAGAGGCAAATGTCATAAGATGCCTCATTTGGCAACAGTAGCAGCAGCAGCAGTCCACCGCATTCCTCTTCTTGCCAAACCCCCAAACTCTTTACTGCACTTTGCTAAATCACGCAATGCTATCTGAGTAGCAGATAAAAATGACAAATCCAGTCTAGACCAACATTTCAATGATTAAACTACAGTACAGAGTACAGTTGCATTACTCAGAGTTGATACTAGTCATTTTAGTATTTGTTCTATGTACAGCTCTGTCTCATATCTTAAACTTTTCATAAAGTTGTTTTACAGACATCAGGGGTTGACAGCTGTACACTGCTCTTTCTCAATACATGTCAGTGTTAGATTAACTACTGCTGACTTACCTCTGTGGCCATTACACTTTATATTCATTCCATGCATGTATACTTTGGATATTATGACAATCAATTTTTTTCTGTCTCCATACATTTAAACCTATATCTATTACAGATACATAACAAACACTAAAATACATTTTGACCCCAAGTTCTCCACAAAATTCACAGCATCTAATGTTCAGTTTCATCTCGGTTATGAAACTAGTTTGAAAGAAAGCAAGCAGCAAAGAGAAAGAGGGATAAAAACAGAGTGAACAGAAGGGAGAGAGAGAGAACAGAAGGGAGAGGCACACGGTAAACCTCATCAGCATTCTGCAACAGGAGTGTCTGGGCTTTGTTGTGCTCCTATAACTTGTCTTAGTCATTTTAATGAGTGCATTTTTTCTCTCTGCAGATATCTCTCTCCTTTCTTTCTCGTCGCTTTCCCTATCTAATGTCTCACTTCGGATAAAGTGTTTTGATCACACAACAATCATGGTAAAATGTTGCTCAAATTGCCATGTTTTTTTTTTATCTGGCTGGGGAGAGAGTTCTGGGGGTGAGCGGAGAGGGATGTGACTAGACAGTAGCAGCAGTAGCTCTACGTGAATGTCTGGCAGACAAGGCCATTTAAGATAAAACAGTGTACTGAGACGGGGGCTTATCATTATTCTTTACACACGCTGCAATAAAGCACTGCAGTGGATGCTGTATGAGTGTATGCACATAGCACCCTGACGGAGTTCAGCTTGATTTGATCATTAGGGGAGTGTTGCACATGAACTTCTTCGGAGCTAAAACAAAGACAATGAAATGGAGCACAAGAGATGACCAGCTATTATACAATTTAGGTTAACTTAACAACCCTGCGACATATAAACAATCATTTGTTTTTTGGGAATATGAAAACACAAAAAAGTTTTTTGTTTTTTCCCCCAAACAGTTTGAAAAGCACAAAATACTCAGCATGCATGTTTCTCAAAAACCCAGTTTATCCAAGGAGCTTCATTAATGACAGTGGGTCTTATTCATGAAACGTGAGCAGCACGGATTTGTGTGTAAACCGTGAGCAGCGCGAATTTACGTGTGATTTCCGCATTCATCAATCTTTTAGTAGTGCTGATTTTTGTGTAGCTACTCACAAAATCTACACATGCTCCCGACTGTGTGTAGCGCTGTGTGTAAATGTAGGAATAGACATAAATACTGTTTGTCACTGTTGAAAATTACAATTTTAATTCGTATTACTCTCTCTCATGTTCAAAATACGCTGATGCCTTTGAAACACGCAATATGCGACATATGACAAAATATTAAAAAATATAAAAAATATAAAAATGTTCTACAGAAAATAAGTTGACAATTCAAGGTTTAAGATATAGATTCGATTTATTTAGAATGTAAACTACTTGTTTAAAACCACAGACAACACGTACTTTCTACATATCAATAAAAAATATTATCATAATAATAAAATCACACAAAAACTATTGTCACGGCCAAAATAGTGCTCACCAGGTGTTGTGAATTTGAAATTACCATAGTATAAAAAGGACTTCGGTTTTAGACAATGGTAACAATGGCTGAACTTGCACTTTTGCACGATTTGGCACAAGGTGCTATCTGGAGAGAGAGGAACTTCAGGGACCGGGCAGACTTGTTGGCTGAGAGTGATGAGTGGTTGATTAGTCGTTTCCGTCTACCGAGACCAATTCTGTTGTATTTATGCAACATTCTGGAGCCTAATCTGACGAGGCCAACTCAAAGAAGCCACGCCATCCCCGCACATCTGCAGGTACTATCCGTGCTGGGATTCCTTGCCACAGGGACCTTCCAGCGGGAGATAGCAGACAGAGCAGGAATATCCCAGCCATCAATGAGCCGCATTTTGCCCAAAGTACTTACCGGCATTAATAGATTAATGCCGGAGTACATTCAATTCCCCTATGGCGCACAAAGGCAACTCGTGAAGCAGGAGTTTTGCGCGCTGGCCAACATGCCCAATGTAATCGGTGCCATAGACTGCACACACATACGCATCAAGGCTCCATCTGTTGATGCATTTGCATTCATAAACCGGAAAAACTTTCATTCCGTGAATGTGCAGCTGATATGTGATGCAAACTGTGTGTTGATCAACGTTGTGGCACGGTGGCCGGGAGGAACGCATGACAGTTTCATACTGCGCAATTGCGCAGTTGGCACGCGTTTGGAGAATGGAGCTGTGAGAGACGGCTGGCTTATCGGTAAGAATATACTCACAAATGCATGTGATTTATATGTAGAGACTTATCTTTTTATATCCACAGGGGACCGGGGTTACCCGCTTAGGCGGTGGCTAATGACACCCCTCACCAACCCACAGACACCACAGGAGCTGCGTTACAATGAAGCCCACGCCGTCACAAGGGCTGTTATAGAACGCACCAACGGGGTTCTGAAGACAAGATGGCTGTGCCTTGATCACAGAGGTGGCACCCTCCTCTATACACCCAAAAAGGTGTGCAACATTATAATGGCCTGCTGTGTCCTGCACAATTTTTCAATTAAGAGGGGACTTCCCCTACCAGATATCCCACATCCACCTGAGCGGCTGCCTCCAGAACCAGCTCGCGAGATGACGAATGCGGCTGCTGTTCTGGTACGCCAGCGACTTGTAGAACGATTTTAAGGTAAATGTTGCTTGCACAAGTACTGCACAAGCTACCATTAACATTAAAAAAGCTAATCTGAACATTTTATTTTGTTGCAAAAACGGATATATTCGTTTATCTATCCAACATCCCGCTTATTTTAGTTCATCAATTAATTTTAATACTGCCTTTGTTATTGCATTGCGTTATTTTCTACAGCTCCAAATGGTTTTACCTAGAATAACCAAACATCACACAGGGGGGACACTGAAAAAAGTAAACTTTATTTTTTGGTGGGCAAAAGTGCTTGGCAGATTGCCTTAAGGCTGGTGTTGATTTCCTGCATTGTGTTATTCAATCCTTCAATTGCCCTAACAATTGCCACTTGATTTTGTAGGACCTGCTCCGTCAGGACCGGGTCACCTCTCCGGCCTCGGCGTCTGGGTGACGGAGCAGGAGCAGGAGGAGCAGATGCACCTATGCCCTTATATAGCGGTCATTTGCTATTCATGGGCGGAGATCTATGCTAATTGCTGATCACCGGGGGCGCGCTCTCAATTTACGCAGGATTGGGATTCATCATGTTACACACGTGTTTACGATCAAATCTGAGTTTTCCGCACGCTTCGTGAATCCGGAGCAGAGTTTTAGTAGCGTGAGAATTTATGTGCAACCCTACACACAGATTTACTCATGGATGATGAATAAGACCCAATGTGAGAATAAAAGTTAGCGCAAATATCAAAAGAAAATATACATTTTGTCAATCATGGCAGAGAATATTATGCAATTAGGGGCTTTATGTTCTATTCTATGTCATGATATTTGATTTTATATTGCTATAGCGATCATATAAATATTGCTCAAATGCTTTCGAAAGCTTTATCACATTAAAATATGGGAGTCTGGTCATACAAGGGGAAGAGGACTATGCACAGGATGCCACATTCACTTACTGATTTGAATCTCCTGCTGGCTGGTGAAGTCTATGGCTAAGCCAAGAGGGAGCGTGTCTTCATTTGTCTCAGTCACTGGAAGCTCAGCCCTACTAGCATCTTCCAGGATCCAAAGCTCCCAGATCTAAAAGGGCAACAATCTGTTGTTTCAGTCACGGTTTTCTCACAGCTTATGGTAATCATTCAAACAAACTGTTCATTAACACAAAATAAAATAAATCAGAAAAACACAGTTTTCATGTAATAGCTACAGAACTTCCTGTAACTCGCTGTAGCCTTTGATCAGTCTAATTCAACACTAATATAAAGATAGCATTATTTGTTGGAGCTGTCATATAGAGGCTAGTTACGTATGTGGTATTATGTTTGTTGATAGTTGTGTTATGTTGATGTTGGAGGCTCTACTGGCTTTAATAATTTAAAAAGGAAAGTGTTTTGAGTGAGAAGAACTTTGTAGAACAGTTATGTAACTCAATACTTTGGAGCATCTCAAAGCTCATAATATCAATTCAGTTTTTCTGTCAAAACAACACTGATCTCATAGTTGACTCCACTCCTGGAATGTAAAAGGAAATCCATCATAGTAAAAGGCACTTTCCAAAATGACTCTTTTGAAGATTCCTATAACATTTTTGGCGTTTCACTTAATTGAATACCTTGTCGTCTTGTCTGGCTATGACGCTGACTTCAATGGAAGCTGCCGACGCCGCAAACACAAGGTCCCTGTATAAAATTAACAGCAAAGCAAAACATTACAACAATTTAACATAACATTTAAATAAAAGCAGCAATAAAAATAGAGTTTCTTAAGAAATTAATAACAACACATTTAATCTCAACAATGAACATGCTTTTTGGTGTCCACCCTCAATTGCGGCCATTCTTACCAGTCCTCTATGGTGCTAAGAAAATAGTGGTGCTGTCGCTCAGTGCAGCTGCCATACACTGTGTCACTGAAGTTCAGGTACTTTGTCTCCTGCGACTCATCTTTTTTTTGCTAAAGAAAAAACAAATTGCTCTTTGTAAAACTAATTTGCCTTAGGAACATTTTCAAGATGGAAACAAGCTTCTGTGTGGTGGATGCATATTTTAGCTGCTCAATGATTCACTCTTTTATCAGAAAAATAATGCAACTATATGTACTGAACAATATATGAATTAACCTGCTACCAATCGACATCCAACAAATGCCCTATTCTGTGACATATGTGTGAGATGAGTTGTGACCTAAGTAGCTCTATGAAACCAACAAAAACATGCACTACTACACTGTTTGGTCAATTACATAAAGCATCGTCCTCAAATAATACACACATAGGCCCATCTCACAGAGTTTCTATGTGACTACAGAGGCCCTATACAAGATACAAGAATCTACAATATACAAACATTTGGCCTTCAAAGCTACGATACACATCTTGGCAGAGCATCTAATGCTACATTTGTTTATTCGCCTGGTTGTTGTAATGAATTTCAAATAAATACATGGTCAGCTCTATCTACGGACACAGCAGTGAAGACCGGAGGGGTTCAATTAAGTGGGCGAAGGATGTACGGTGGACTCACAGGGAGAGAGATCAGCACTAGCTCAGGAGGGGTCTCAAGGGACCCATCTGCAGAAGCATATACCACTGCAAACACAAAGGTCCTCAGCCACAGCACATCCAGAACTGTGAGAGGTAATGGAGAAAGTGAGGTATTATGAGCTACTGATGGGATTTAAAAACAGTAATGAAAGCAAAACGCAAGTAAATTAGAACATGCAAAATATTGTCATCATATGCCATTATTAATTCAGCTCAATATATGGGCAAACATAACAGCTTACCTTTGACAGGTTCGTCAGAGGTGTAGAAGTGTGGACATGCGATAACTTTCTTTTCTTCTAGGACCTTATCAAGAGAGAAGAAAATCATTATCATCATCTTTTCATCATAGTTATTCATCCCGTCAATCATTGGATGCTTAAGCTCTCACAGGGAGCAGTGTTTGATTAATAATGACAGTGAATTGGCATCACTTACTGGTGTGTACTGACTGACTGTGGCATTCATTTTTCCTGCAGCCACTTGTTTTCCTTTTGGACTCCAGCAAACTGTGAAACGAAAGTAAAAGTGAGCCACAAAAGAGATAAAGACTAAAGGTAAACTCAACAATTATGCATAGAGTCTCACTCACTGCTTGTGATGCCACTTGCAGCAGGTAGCTTGGCCTGCACTTTAACACTGTCAGCAACATCCAAAATCAGCATACTGCCGTCAGACAGACAGGCAGCCAGAATGGATGCCTGAGCAGGATTCCACTTAAGATCCTGCACTAAAGTGCATGGGGGCACTGCTGGCACCAGTGAGGCAAACGGTAGCTTCTGTTGTCTTGCCTGGGAAGGAAAATGAATGAATGAATTAAAAAAAAACATAAATGTAAATTGCTTAATTACTATATCTGGCATAAACTAGGACATTTAATATTGGGGCACAGCAGGTTGTCAATTTCAGACAGAAATGTCTGAATCTAGAAATCTTGATTTCAATGTCCATGATTGTGTTTTATTATGTACTACCTTCTAATAGTTTAATTGTGTGTACGGAGCTGCCAGCTATGGATGACCCCGTGGTGTAAGAAAACATCAAACAGAATCAGCTGATCCCCAATCCCCTTAGCAATAAACTGTTCTGCCTGCTGCCATCTGGCAGACACAGCACCAGGAGCTATCAACACTGGTACACTTTACTCATGTTTACATCCGTTTTTATATTGCAAAGCATTGTTGAGAGAGCCTGAACAACTGCTGCAGTAATCATTGTGCATATGACACAAAAATGTATGTGCATAATCATCTACAGAAGAGGGTTATAAACTGTTTATTTATAAAGAGTCAAGACAAACATAAAAAAATGCGGATGGATTATTTAGAGACTTTATGGTGGATTTAATTCAAACTTATGTTGATTAGCTAGTGAGGATAACTACTGCATGTCAGGGTCACCTGGTTCACGAAGCTGCGGACATCATAGAATGTGAGGTACAAAGCTGCATCGTCAGATATGCCACAGACTGACAGAGTGAGCTCATCACAACTGAGAGCCAAGTGGTGAAGAGTCAGATCCACAGTCACCTCCGCCAACGCCGCTATCCCCTCAACTAGAACCAAGAGGAAAATTGTGAGTAAGACAGATGAATCGAGATTAAGCTAAAGGTAAATTCTAAGCAGCAGTGTATTAGATGATAATATAATGAAATACTGAATGGATACTATGTATATTCATACCTATTTCGTTGGCGTTGCCATCAACTCTATCGACAGCTAGAATGTCTTGAGTAATGTAAACTTTGAATGTCCTGTTGAGCCCAACAAAGGTCAAACCAAATTTGTTTGAGATGGTAAGCAGACTAGATCTTTCTTTGGGCAAATCTTCAGCGGGCTCAAAAACTCTTGCTTTCTTCATCTGACGAAACTGAAAATCCTGAAAGACAGAAAAGAGTAGTAATGATGATGACTGTTAAACAAACATGTGAGGTTCCAGTTCAAAAAAATGCAAACCTTAACTTAAACAATAATATACAGTAAATAATAAATATGCCTGAAAACATGACTTGTGTGCCTGCTCAGACACATGCAGCTAAAAGGCAAGTCAGATTTAAGAATGTTTAATAACAAACACTTATGATGACACACATGAAATTAAAGACCATGTTTTTAAACAAAGTTGTAAAAAAAAATTACATCAAACCTACTTTGTGTTAAAGTTAATTTTGCATTATGCAAAAGGTAATATATATATTTTTTTTAAGAAACGTTATCTCATCTAACTACTCATTTTGACATAATAACGTCACTCTTTTTAGATATCGGAAGCCTATTTAGCAGCGTGAATCACATGAGGTGGCATACTGGTCTTTTAAATAAGCATCTTTCTTATATTTCGAATTGAAAGTACGTCACGTGAGCTAATGATGCTAATTGTGCGGGTAACGATGTAGCAAAGATGTATTGGACTTGACAAGTATTCTGTGCCTTTATTTCAGACACAAGAGGTTGTGTATTCACTTTACCTTACCTTAATTTAACATTCAACTCTCAAGGAGCACATACGAGAGCTTATATGCTACTAGCTGCTGTGCTAGCATAGCTGGCTACAATGTCCGACGATAAAAGTTGCTGTAACTTTCTTTCTGCAGACTATTAGACAGTTAACGACGTCTCTGACTGTCAATTATGTCTGCCTTATTATTGTAGTTATGTTAATGTTTTTGGGGTAGGGTTAAACTGAAGAAAGAAGAAAACCTAAACAAGACCAGCAAGCTAACCAGCTTAGCTAGCCAGAGCCATTGAAGATGAACTAGCTTCCACATGCTATCTTGTCAACACAACCTGTGGATAAGCATACCTTCATTTCCCTCTCCTGAGGGGAGTCTGCGTCGTCACTCATTTTGAAGGACAGACGTTGTCGCCCTTTCCAAGGTTTCCGATATATTATTCTATTCCTTCGTAGTCTGTAACTTTGACAAATTTCTGGTGAGCCACATTGGTCTGAGAGGACCGCTGAAACACGCCGCGAAAATACGTCACAGCTACGTAGGATGACAAATCGAGGAGAGCACCCTGGGATCACAACACTACAGTACCAAGGCTACAGTCTAGTAATAGGCTACAGTACAGAGTAGGCTACACTAAATCTCCCATTCAAAATGAGGACAATATTTAGGATATTTTGCAATAACCTACGGTTTTTACATACCTAAATAGAAGCCAAACTTTGTCAGTGAGAACGGGGGAATGTGAGACATCGGGTAATGTGAGACACCCCCTGTATCTAGGCAATGGAACACAGTTTTTGTCATGTGAGAATTATGTTTTCAAGCCCCTCTCATTTCCCCTTGGTCATGAAGGAGAGGACCTCATGGTGATGTTGTAAGCATGTTTTTCTTGCATGTAAAAGTACATTTTCTTGCTGCTTAATCAACTTTTGTGCCAAAGCAAACTGATTCAGGTAGAAAAACTTCTATCATACATGGTGATGAACTACCAACATATGAATCCATGTGATGATGATAACAGAAGATTAAGAAGCCTGAATTGCTGAGGGAGGTAGTTTTTTCTCAATTTGTGGCAGTGGGGTAAAGTGAGACAAATTCTGTGGGTTACAGTGAAACAGTGTCTGTGCCCTCTAAATCCATTATATTTGAGGTAGCAAGGAGACTAGTTTGAATAAGACAAAAGACAATGCGGGCCGTAGGTGGGGGTTGAATGGTTGAAGGGGTGTCAGCAGGACATGGTTTGGCACGTATGTATGTGGGGGAAAGGAGAGTGACCTTTAACATCAATAGACTCTAAGTAATATGTCTTTATTCATATATGTAAGTGGTGTAAGTTGTGCTGTTGGAGAGAATACCATGGGGTAAATTGTGCCATTGATATATATCTCATAAACTGTAATGCAAGACAAATCCATTAGACAATCACTTATTTAAGGTGTATTTAAAGTAAATAAAGTAAATATTTTACAAAGACAGAAGACAATTTTCTTAAACAAGGCCTAGCAGATCTAATGGTTTTACCTGCAAAGCTCACAATGACAAAGTCACAATCATCATCTTTCTGGCCATCTGAACTCTCATCAGTGGTGTCGTTAAGTGGAATGGAGATGTCACTCTCTTCTGAGCTACTGTAGACAATCACTTTATTTTGGTGACCAGCGTATACAGCCATGCCAATGGCACAACTCTCAGAAATGTACTTTGCACTAGCTGCTCCGCCCTTGTAGAACCAACTGCCACCTGGCATGCGATTCCCCCTCCATTTCTGCCTTTAAATCAAGGCTCAGAACTGTGCACCCTGGTTTTTCCTCCCCATTAACTATCTTACCTCTGCACTACTATCTTTGTTTATATGTGGATGTCTGGGCTTTATGACTTTTATTTTGGTTATTGTTATTTTACCTTAATTTTTTACCTACTGAATGCACTATGTTCAGCACTTTGGACAGTGCAAACTGTTATAAATGTGCTTTTATAAATACATTTTATTTACTTACTTACTTATAACTCACCCCAGGCCCTCTGGCACAAATCACCCCAACCCCAGAATTTTGGATAATAAGCATGATGCAGCAGTTTAGGGCTGACATTGTGCTCAATATAGACACAAAGTGTAGCATACTAAAGCACTAAAACATGTCAAATGTTTTCAAACGTGTTTATAATTGTTCAGACACAATAGTCAAAAAACCTTGATCATGGAAATTTTACTTTGAAAGGCAAAAAACAGTTTTTTGAGCCTAAATGTGCTTATATCTTATTCCATGTTTCTCCCTTCTTTACATGATGAGTTAAATGGATGGCTCTTCTTATGGTCACATTTCCAATTTCTTCTATGGTTTTCTAGAAACAAGGGGTGGCACAACTTAGGCCACTCTCCCCTATATCTATTTTTTCCTTTGACTGGCGGAAATGGGCTTTCATGTACAGGTAGACTTGGAAATAATTAGAGTTAGTTGCCAATCCCTCTCTGTATTGTAAGGTGCATGTTTTATTTTTTCTGTGAAAAATACCTTTTAACCTAAACCTCTTTCGTTTCAGTAATTTGGATCGGTTGGAAATCTCAATTTTCCATGCATCTTTTTAAAGGTTTCCATCAACCAAAGAGCAAGTTGGCAGATAATGGGATTACAAGTTTGATACGACCCTGATGTGGTCCTAAGGACAATATACTGGATGGTCCAATTGTCTTAAAGGTTACTCCTATATTCTTCAGAAAAATGCTACATAATTTGACTTGACAAGCATCAACAACAAAAACTCTAAAAATTATTATTTCACTTTCTCTCAGTGGTCCTTTCCTCACCAAGATTGAATCACAACATGCAGAAAATTCCCAAACAAGGTTCCTTAGGGTGAGATCTTTTCAAATGGTATCCCCTTGTGTGAGTTATTGGTGTGTCAGTGCAGGGCAAATCCCAGATGATAACCATCCTGCCCAGAAAACACAGCTTTCTTAAAATAAATACCTAAGCATGTGCAAACAGTGGCAGAAAGAAAGACGAGGGCAGTGTATGGTGAAGTAAGGACTTTTTATTAGAAAGCAGATTTTTCTGTATTGCATTTAAAGAAATCAGGTACTCTTGGACTACACAACTGAGACTGGTGATGGTAAAAACCATGATGGGAATGAAAGGTAGATTCTTATGCAACATCAAAAGTGGCAACTTGCATTTCTGTTTGTATATATTATTGATGCTAGAGTCAGAAGGCGCATACACATTTTAACATTTCTCATCTGAAACATAAAAGCAGTATCAACACTGAAATTGTCCCATCCCAGTTTGCCTGGTGCAAGCCCTGTCATAGTGGAGAACGATTTCCATGTTCAAAGCGTAGGGTTGCATGATAAAGATCCTCTTTTGATGCGAGGGCTGTCGTCCAGTGAGAGGCTACTTTTAAGCCCAAACTTTGGACCAAGTCCGGCCCTCCGCGCTTTACCAGAGCATTACAGATATGGTCCATGTCAACATGGGACGGCTCTGTTCACGAAGCACCAAGGTTATTATCAGTCACATATCTGTCAGTCCTTGTTGCAGAGACACACATAACTTATAACTCAAGAAGGCTGGAGTTAACAACATCGCCACGTTCCTCCACTCGGGACAGTAAGCCAGTACAGACTCATAGCAAGCTGGAGAAAGACAAAGCAAATAGCAAGAGCACAGCAAGTCATGTCAGATCTCCCATAATGCACTTTGGGACTCATCCCTATTGTGATTGTCAGCGCTCTGAACACATGGCTTTAAACGTTTTCCCCTCATTCACCTAACCCTCGGCCATTTTTTTTTTGTCTCTTTCATTTCCTCTAACTATAGTTCTAAAGTGCTGGCATTATGTTCAAGGACACATATATACACATACAAACTTTTAGTGCATTTTTTTTTGAGTCTGCCAAAGGTTCAAATGCACACTCAACTGGGTAGTTAGTCAATGTATTCCACTCTTTAGCACTACTTTGCTGTCGTTATCATTAATAGATTAAACTTTACACAAACATTCAATAAAAGGCCAGTGTGTGTGGTAAAAAATACACACCCCATTCTCGCTGCAGGATTCCGCAGTCTTCATTTGCCAACAGTGATAAAAGTTATTCAGAATAAAACATAAACATCAGAGGTTTCGTTGGGTTCGAGTGAAAGGCATGCATTTTATGATACAAGTGTCTCTTTGCATAAATGTATTGTTTCAGGATAAACTGCCAAGTGGAACAAAGACTATATTGTGACCATTATTTTGGACAGTAATTGGGGATGAACCGAGCACTATGTATGGTTTTAGAAAGTAAGCAATTTAATTGCAAGAGTTGTTAGTGAAAATAGGTTCTTTCAACCAACCATCCCATCCCTTCTCTATTTTTTTCATTTTCATTGATCACTGAGCAATTGCAAAATGTCTGAACTACATTTTGTTCTGAAGGAGAAAATGATTTCATTCAAAGATATATGTAAATAACACAAAGAATAACATACATTTTTCTTTCTGCAACCTCAAATAGAGCTCATTTTCCCAATGACATTCTCAACATTTCTGTCAGTTTATAGGGCAACATCATTCACGTTCAAATACACCCTGCACATGAAAAAAAATTGTAAGTCAGACTGACAGTGAACTATACAAAATCAGAATGCATTAAGTCAAAAAAAATTAAAACATTCTACTATTTTTTGTGAAGAAGACTATTCCAAAGGGAACTCACCCAAAAGCCTCATCTAAAAAAAACAATGAAAGAGGGAATAAACTGGTTTGACAATTTTTTGTGTAGTCTGTCAATTGTATACATTTTGTGAGGATTACAGGTTGTTGCTGATTGGCTGGATCTCATAGCAGATACATCTGTTCCAATGAGTTCAAATGAATAGGGCTGGTGTACATATTCTCCTAGGAAATGAGATGATGGAATCAATCAAGTAAGAAATATTTATTATTACTACAATTAAAAGGAAAAAATCTGTCAATGTCTGCTGATGTTTTTGCATGCTATTTTCTGACTATTCCATTAAAAAATTATTTTCCTCTGCATTTTGGATAGATTGTTACATTGGTTGACAAAACAAGCAAATACAACTGAATATAACTTTTTATTACGAAAAACAACTTAAGGAATTGAAGCTTAATAAATAAAAAATTAAATAAAGAAATAATTTGCTCGAAATATGTCTATAGAAAAAGTCCATACTATACAATAGAGTAATGATGATATTTAACTCGAACACCGCTCAGTTTTCTGTATACTAGAAACGCTCCATTGGAAGACCCGTTCACATTTTTCAAAAATCACAAAAACTTTGGGTTAGACCATCATCAAGCCTCAGAGTCAAATTAATGTTATATCATGGCCCATTATTTTCTTTTTAGAGTATACAATTGCCGAAAAAGTGAGTCGTATAAAAAAGTATTTTGAGTATTCAACCGCATTCGATCAAGGCTTGGAACCCTCAAACACCAAATAAGTGCTACAGTTTACATTCATTCATCATCTCAGCCAGTTTTTAATCTATGGCAGATCACATGTCTTCCAAATGAGGGAGAGAAAAAAAAAGATACCGTAAACGTCTTTATTAATTCCTAGTGCAATCAAAACCCTGTGTTTTTTCTTGTTCAGGACCACCTTAAAGCTTCTCCTAAAGTATCCGAAACAAGATATGTAGAACACGGAAAAAATTATCTGGCCTAACCTTTTTAAGGGGCACAGGATCAGTATATATAATAATATCGGGGGGGTATATTGTACTTTTTGCTCACTTGTTAGCTTCTCCTGTCAATTTCTGCAGTGAAAGAAAAATCTCCTTTCTTTTTAAACACTTCATAAATAGCCATGCTTTCCAAAAATGCAAGTGGGTTCAAAATACCTTTGGGCTTCATTCATTCACTAAATCTGATGGTCTGATCTGGTGATTAAATGTGCTTTTTGGCAATGAGGGAAAGTAAAAAAAAAAGAAAAGAAAAGAAAGAAAACATACAACAGTTGAAACCACTGCACAAAACAAAAAAAAAGGCTGTTCGGACTACGTCCCTATGCGTGGCAGAAAGCATGATAACAGATTTCCCAAAAGAAAATGGGTATGACAAAACACAGTTTTTAAGTCGCTGCTAGACATTGCTTTACTCCGCCCCCTCTCATACATAAACAGTTATCGTCATTAAGACCATTTTACATCCTCCAAAGCCACAATCCCCTAATCAAATAAACAATCAGGGTGATGTAGAGGAACAAATTCAGTCTTTAATACAGTCACCTTTCCCAAACTCCTTAGTTTCCCACCCTTTAACATTTTTTCTACAATTCTTCAAGTGCAATTGCAATAAGCCAGCAGTGATTGCTCTTATAAGTTTTCTTCAATAATTTACCCCCCAACCCTCCTGGGAAAAGAAAAGAACAAAACAAAACAGGTTGGATGCAGAACTATGCAGACTTGGTGCCAATCACACCACCACATCAAGGCTAAACAGTGCTTCTCTCTGGCAATTTTATTTCTCTACTACCACTCAGTGTAGTGAACTTCCTCTTACTGCTCCATATATTCAGTCTCCTCTATCCACACTGACAGCACACTGCGTAGTTAAAAAAGAAAAAAACGGATCGATACTGTGTCAAACACAGTCGATCCAGGGTCAGTTCTAACGCGTGTCAGACTGAGGTCAGATGCCAGCGAGGGCGAGTCCTTTTTTGCATACTAATGGCGTATCTCCAGGCAACAGTTTTTGTTATTTTTCGATGCAGGTTTGTGGCTTTGTTGTTTTTCGATTATGCTCTGTATCCATTGTTTGTATTCATGCATGCAAGCTTGGATTTTAGTGCATTTTCATGGCTCTCTCTGCATCTTTAAGACAGAATGATGTGAGTTGAAAGGATTTTTCCAAGTTAAAAAGCAAAGATTTTTAGGGGGGTGTTTTTACTGCATTGGTACAGATATTAAAAGCTAGTATGTGAGTGTGTGTGTGTGTGTGTGTGTGTGTGTGTGTGTGTGTGTGTGTGTGTGTGTGTGTGAGTGTGTCTGTATTTGTGTTTGGTTGAGAGGAGCAGTCTCGAGCAGACACAGGCATCACATTGACAATCTAATCCAATATGTCACGGGCAAATATGCATGAAAAAGTATCTCCATGTGATAGATTAATGTTAGATTGTGGAGAAGTGTTTGCCTTTGGCAAAAGCAACAACTTATTAACCAACTTTATCATTAATATTAACTTGAAATTGTTCAGTTTAATGGTGACATTACAGTACTTTACCTTTACTTGTAATAGTCATTATATATATTCATACATATTTATCAAACAACAACATGACGTCAAGTGGTCACACGCAGAAAAATAACACTGCTTTTTAAGATAACTTTTTTTCTTTGCTCCATTTTTCCCGAAGTAACATGTGTTATTTTCAGATGCAGCTTTCCAAGAAATGGGAATCGTTTTACAAACCATTACACCACACTCTAAACTGCCGGCAAAGAAGCACTTGCTTGTGCATTGCACTGAAATTAAGAATCGTTACAGCCATTTGTTCTGCTATCAGCTCTTTGTAATATCGCTGCAGGCGCCGAAATACAGAGTAAATACAGAGTATACGGAGAAAAGGATGGAGCAGGAAAAGCTTGATTTCCTCAATGTTCTAATGCCATGCCTGTGTCTACTTCTACTATCAGTGTTCTAGTTCCACTATCAGTAAGTATGCATGTACACAAGCACACCTGTGCGCATGCATGTGTGACAAACTCCTGTTAAGGTAGGACCTACGAGCGCAGCTTTTTTTGTGCTGAGTAATTCCTGTTGAGGAAGCACAGAGGAGAGGTGGACGAAATGTTAGAGCAAGAGAGCAATAATAAGAAAATGCGGTGTTGAACAGATTTCACAATGTTAGAGGCAGCCTGAAGGGACAATTCACTGTCCATTCACCCTCAGACCTTGTCCAAAACTTTCCACTTCCTGCTGTGGCGGCGTGTCACCACAATTACCCGCGTCAGCTACGGGGTTCATAGATGTCGCCCCCAGTGATCCGTCTACACCCTCCATCCCAGCTTCATCCTCATCTTCCTCCTGTTCTTCCCGGGCTACTCCTTCGCCCTCGACAATGGCCGCCGCCCCCGATCCAGGGCTGCCCTCCCTCAGCGCTAGGTGAGTCCTGAGAGGGTGGTCCTTGCGATCTGCATACAACCTTTGCTCTAGGGCCTTGAAGTCAGGCTCGAACTGGAGGGGTACCGCCGTTTGATGGGTAGCACCCAGTGCCAGGCCCAGACCCACAGCAGCAGCACCCATGCCCATTCCCGCACGGTACACCTCCATGCCATCGGGCAGCATGGACTTGATCTTGGGCAACCATCGCTTGCGGACACGCCTCGCATTCGTGCACATGTCGGCGGCAATCACATTCATTTCACTCTCCTTGAAGTTAGGGTTGAAATTTTGACAGTAGACTGTAACAAGAAGGAAACACAACACAACTCCATGAAGACATATTGTGGTCTTTTTTAAATGTTTCTATCACATCATATATTGGATGATTGGACAATTATAGACCTACGTTTGACAGCGTTGAGGACCCTGCTGTCTAGGGGTTTCCTACTGGGGTCACTAGTAGACGAACGGATACCTGTCCCACAGCTATTGGCTAAAGTGTTTCTGCAGGGATACAGAGTCAACACCAGGGGGCAGAGTCAGCAACAGGCACATACAGTATAGTACAGTACAGAAACATGGGAACACACACACACACACACACACACACACACACACACACACACACACACGCAATCTAAATAACTAACCACATTGCACAACATGGCCACAGATGGAGTGTGAAAGTTGGTTTGTGACAACAGCGGTGGTGTTGTAGTCATAGACAGAACTCACTACGTGTTACAGTATAGGCCCCTTAAAAGACTGATACAAAACTGTTAACTGCCAAGTTGGGCAAGTCTTTATACTCACCTATCAAAGAACGTGGCTAGCAGACGACGGAGCAAGACTTTGTGTTTGATACCGGCACAAAGATGACAATTCATCAGCTGGCCTCGAGTCATGAACACCTGTGTGCCTGGGGTAGCACAGAAAAAGAGGACTTGCTGAGGAAAACTGCTCATATTACAATCCATTCCTTTCCTTTGCCTATAAGGATGTGTCCCTTCTCTCTTTGGCCCAAGTACCAGTTCATCTTTTATTCTTTTGCTACATTTGAAATTCACATTCAAGGAGATCTTTGACGGAGTTTTAACAAAGCTTCTGCTGTCGAAAGTACAACCTGACTTCTGGAGAGGAACTGAAGTTGAAGGCCATAAAAAGAGCACACCAAAAAATAAAATGTTTTTGCTTGTTGTTATGAAGCATGCCTTTCCCACCCATGTGGTGTATTAAGTATCTTAAAGGCAGACTACAGAAATGAAGTTCCATTCACTTTTCAACTCAAGTTCATTACGATGCGATTAAAATCAGAGCACGTTTTTTGATTGATTACTGACTAAGACCTCCATCTGCACGTGTGATCGTGTTCGGCTGTGTGTGTCTGTCTGTGAAGTTCGCTGGGAAGTATTCAGACGGCAGCCTTTTTTCTTGAAAGATTCGATACTAAATTGATTAAACTTTTAAGGCCATGCTCCATTTAACAAATAATAATGATAATGGGTACATGTTGAGCGCTACTTGAGGGGGTTTGCCACAAAGAAAAGTTCAACATAGCCTGGCTTTCGTTGCATCAGTTGGCACGACAAACCTTAAAGCTCAATAAGAATGGTGGTTATCAACAGTCTTTGTTACGCAGGTTTTACGTCACCTCGCTATGTGAGCTTAACCCTTGAAAGGGGGCATTTGACAGGTCATTTGAGCCATCTTCATCACAAAAAGTTTGGTGCAATCTACTGCACTAATGACACCAGAGAATCCTTTGAAGGAACTATACCGCATTTCATATGAAAAACTGAATAGTAATAAAGTGAACTGTTGATGTATGCTACCCGTGTTCCCCTTGCAAAAAACAACTCAGAAATCAACCAAATACATACAATTTGTAGTGATGTAATTGTACATCTTGGTTCAGTTCATTACTCAATCCACAAGTTTGTAGATATAACTTATATCAATACCAATCTGTATCAATAAAGGAATATCCTCAGGAAGAGCCAATGGATCAATTCAGTCTCTTAACTCTCTCCCTCTGAGGAGAACCTCTCACAAATCCTTGGTCCATTGGATTTCCAAAGGACTTGATTATTAATAGAGAGTGCCAATATTTATAGCTGATTTAACTCTCTGAAACATAACTTACTCCAGACAGAGACACCTTGGCTTGAGGCTCAACATACCTCACTAACGTCTTAATCTGGATTTTTAGGACACCCCTCAGGTCTCTTTGAATGTCTCTGGTCCGACTGGTCAGGCCAAAGAGTTCAGTATTTGTCTCATCCTACCAAAAATATATTTTATCCTCATACTCTGTCAGAGCCCTGTAAAGGCCATTTGGCAAACTCCCGACAGGCTGTCATACGCTTTTTACTCCAGAATGACTCCTGTCTAGTTGCTCTACCATAAAGGCCTGATTGATGAGGACTGCAGAGTTGGTTGTCCTTCTGTCACGGTCCTCAATCTCTGCAGAGAGACTCTGCAGATTCATTATGTCCCTTTATACAGATCAACTCAGTGACATTGGTCAAAGCCACTATGGCGGCGATTTGGAATCTGGTTGAACTTTACTAAATGGGGTATTCATTAGGGAGGAGGATTCAATAGAATGTTATTAAGGCTCTTGACATAATTGAATCAAAATGTCAATTAAATGTGTATTAGAACTAGCTGCAGACCCAAGTCACTGTTCATTTGATCAACTATTGCATTTTAAATGAGCTACAAGTGCAAAAGAGTGGAGGTACTATATTAGACTCACTGCGCGTGTACAAGCTATTCTCTGCGTGTGATAAAATGTGAGGCAAATCAATGCGTGTGAATGGATTCATTATGCTTTGATGGGCATGCCTACCAGCTACTAGTTCCAGCTTTTCCCCCGGGTCGCCCTCAGAGTACAGCTTAGGGTGGCAGCGGTAGCCTATCTGGCTGATGAGGCTTGCAGGCAGCGCTACCAGGTCCCTGCGGATCAGCACACAGTTGCGGTTCTCCAAGGCCAAGGGCACCGCTGCCATCTCTGGCTTGTCCTGGACTGATGAAAGCAAACAAGAACAGGAAGAGTTCAGGAAGGGGGTTTTGTGTTACACAGCAAAAACAGAAAAAAGATGAAAACGTGTATACATTCATACATTTAAACATTCATAACCTCTGTGTCACCTATTTAACTAGAGGCTACACAATGCAATTAGTGAAGCAGGTAGAGGGTAATCTTATACAAGTGTGTTGTGTTCCATAAATGTTTTATTTGAGTTGAGTATTGCAGATAAGTCACGATGCAGCATCAGCAACTTCAGTTTTGGAAGGGGGGCAGATCTGGGTGTAAGGTTCTCTTACTCACAAAACTGTTTCCCCTTAACCTCTGAAAGGACTTGTGAGTATATGCACACGCACACACCTCCTGTGATCAAATGCATACAGACGCACACACATAGAACACGAGACATGAATCCATGCACATGCACAGTAGTGTAAACAGAAAAGTAAGGATTAAACCATTTGCATGTGCATTCACACTTATACATGCACACACACACACACACACACACACACACACACACACACACACACACACACACACACACACACACACACACACACACACACACACACACACACACACACACACACACACACACACACACACACACACACACACACACACACACACACACACACACACACACAGGAGAGATGTGCATGGTTCTCAAATATCCCACAATGTCACCCTGGGGTGCTCTGACTGATTGCAGATAGAGTGGATTTCATATTATCTGAAACTCTAGAATTTGACAAACCTGTGCGATGCCTCCTGGCTGCTTGTTGCAATGAATAATATAAAGTATGTGTGTGTGTGTGTGTGTGTCATGTGAGTTTGAGATCAAAGAGCGTCCACCATTGGGGTCCGAGTCTGTGTCTTTATGTGCGAATGCAAATCTGCACCAGTGTTAAAGTGTGGTAGGAAAACCATAACAAAAAGTCAGCACAGACCAGCTGTTGTAGCCGTGATAAGGCGTGCATTGTTGGTCACGATGCACTCCAATCATAACTCCATGAAGCTATCTTTATGCTAGGAGAACCCACACACACAATGGAGGCATAACATCCTGCGTTTTAACGATGCGAAGGATACATGATTTATGAAAGATAAAATAATCCAACTGGAATGAAATGAATCCGTTTTTTTTTCGTCTTTCTTTTCGCAATACTTAACAAGTCACGACAATGATGAAAATATGTTCCAGAAACCTTGCATTTGTAGTTATTCTGCAAGTCATGCAGATTTATACTTTTATATCATTCTGATATCAAATGAATTCCCTACATCGGCACCAAGGGCACTTGAGAAAGTAATTCAATTAGTCAGATCTTACAAGACTAGAAAGACAGAACTGATCCTGCTCGCCATTGAGATGGTCTTATAAGTGAAAAGTGTAGTGGAATTATGTAAAAGTGCCTATAACTAGAAGTTTGTACTGTGCACTCCACCAAATGCACCAAAAGTGTTTGAAATACAGCGAAGCGCTTGCAACCCTCTGCGAAGGTTGAATAAAAGCATCGATATGTCATGATACTCACTCCCGTAGGGGTTAGCTGAACGCCCATAGAGATGACTGTAGGCGTCCTCTGTGATCCCATCATAGGGCTCTTCCTCAAACTCTTCATCCTCATTCTGGTAGGACGTAGGGCTGTCAGTGGTTGGGAGGCTGGACGCTCCGGGACTGGACCTTTCAACCCCACCACCCCCCACACCTTGCACATGGTATGAAGGCATGCCAGGGATCGGGGTCCCACCGGCCGCTGTGTAGAACAGCGAACTGGCCCTAGCCAGCCGACTCCCCAACTCCGAGGATGAGATCTTGCTGTGCGTGGAGCCTGCTGTCAGGGGCGTCGGGTCGCCTCCTTCTAGCTTAATCTTACGTTGGTGCAATAGCATGGAAGTAGACCAGCCCGTGGTTCCCAAAAGGGCAGCCACCGCTAGTCCGTTACCGTTGTGACAGGGACTCTGCGGCTCCGATCCCGTTTCCTCTAGGGTCCCGGCCGTTTGCGAGTCACAGTGGGGGGAGTTCGCCTTGAACATTAGGTCCATGCCTCTCTCAACTATATGCTGAATCTGGAGGTAGCCCGCTGTGTACATGACCACCAGCTGTTCACTAGCTGCCATGGTTAGCTTCCCTGTGTAGCAGAAAGTGAGGATCTGCTCAAAGCAAGCAGGTGTGACTGAGGAGGGCAACTCAAACTGGGTCTTGGTCGAGCTGCTGAAGAGGTCACGAAAGTAGAGGCTGCTGGCGGCCAAGACAGCCCGGTGAGCTTTGAAAGCCTGACCTGGTTGGGTAAAAATTACAGAGAACAGAAAAAAAAGTTGAGAATTAAGTTAAGTTACTTTGATTGTCAATTAACACAAGGCTACATTGCAATTAGTCTTTTCACATATCCCCCCTCATGACACCACACTCTAGAGGGGTTCCTTCAGAGCGCAGAATCAGCCATAGTACAGCGCCTCTGAAGCAGTGCTGGGGTTAAGTGACTTGCTCAAGGACACAATGGTAGAGATGGTGGGCACCATAGATGTAATGCCAGCGGATCGAACCAGCGACCTCATGGTTACCGGTCGGCCCTTCTTTCTTCCTAGGCCATCCTAAGAAAATTCTATTGTAACTTCAAAGTTCTATATCTAATAATAACATGTCCAAATGTCCCTACTAACCAACCTTTGACCAGGATGGATACATCGCAGTAGTGTCCCAGCAGGCGCTGCTCATTAAGGGAGCCCAGAACCGTGGCTCCAAAGTTGGGGATCTCCACATGGAGCAGCTGGGACATGTTGGCCGCAGGAGAGGAAGAGGAAGATGGGCTTTCAAATATTTACAACAGACTCCACCACTGAAAGAGGCATCTGTGGAAGAAGTAAAAAAAAATGTATGTGTGAGTGTGAGGAAGAGAATTGGACTGATGAAGAAGAAGTGAATCGGAAACGCGTGAAAGATCGAAAAGACAGGGAGGAGGGTGAATTGAGAGAATCTTAAAATGGAAGCAAAGAATGAACGCGATTGAAAATAGAGTTGAGTGAAAGTGAGAAAGTGAATACAGTGGAGGGTGTAGTGAAAGATGTGTGAAAGAGAGATGGAGATGCAGGAGACAGTGGGGGAGAGAATAGAGGCAGGAGAGAGAGAGAGAGAGAGAGAGTCACTTCAAGTAAAAAAAAGAAAGAAGAAGAAACATGCCGTGCCTACCCTACATGAGAAGAACGTTGTGAAATACCTTAGGGCTATGTTGTTTTACATGACTTAGATTCCGAGAACCTTGGACTCTGGCCAAGCAATGCACCTAACCCAGCATGGACACAGATGACCTGCAAGTTGGGCCTTGACAACAACTTTTCCCAGCGAGGGAACAGTACCGAAAAACAAACCTCTTTTTTTTCCATTTCCCATTTTGCTGATTTTAGGCCTTTATCGGCATTTGTCCCTTTTTCCACAAATCGCAAATCAGGTCAAACATACAATTGAATTATTAACTGTTTGATAGGCACCTTTCTCAATAACATTTTCTGAGCATATCTGCACCTTTCTACCTTTCCTGAACCTATTATCATATTTTTTCCCTACCACCAACTCATTTAAACACACAGACAGACACACACACACACACGCACTAGTTTCATTATTAAGCAATGCTGCAGAACAGTTTCCAGGAATACAAACTGAAAAAAAATGTCACCGCCTCTCTTACACACACACCCTCTCTCTTTCTCTCTCCCACTTCATGCACTCCATACAGACAGAGGTGCACTCTGGCTGACTTACATAAAAGTGTGCACGCACACACACACACACACACACACACACACACACACACACACACACACACACACACACACACACACACACACACACACACACACACACACACACACACACACACACACACACACACACACACACACACACACACACACACACACACACACACACACACACACACACACACACACACACACACACAGGCCGCATAGGGAAATGACTGTGTGTGTGCTCTGGCAAGCCAAACTCTCACCTGGAGAAAACCAGCACATGAGTTTCCCTCTGTGCTAACAGTCTCATACACGCAAGGACGAATGCAGACAAAAAAAAAAGAAAGCTCACTCTTAACCCAGACAGTTCTGACCTGTGTAAGCCAGTCTTTGCGGTCAAAACACACCATGGAGCCCTTGGTTGCACACACAAACACACCAGACGGGGCAGTCAGTCAGTCAGTCAGCGACCCAGGACAGGAGGAGTAGTTGTTAAGAGATGGAAAGGAGACAACTCTTGATGTACTCCGTGTGGTCGCCTCCCTCTCCCTTTCAGTTAAAGTGTCAGTCCCTGCAGTCTCAAAGACGATTCTCTTTCTATGTCTGTTTTGACTTTGTACTCTTGTGTGTCTTGCCTAAGCCTGTCTCCAATATCTCTAGATCCTCCGAAGCCCCATTCTCTACTCTGCTGGCTGTCTGCTCATGCACTGTGTCTCAAAGCCTTCCTCGTCCTCCCTCTCAGTCATTATCTCTCTCTGTTCCCCCCCCCCCACACTCACTCTCTCTCTCTCTCTCTCTCTCTCTCTCTCTCTATTCTCCAAGGGTTGAATTCAACAAGTGCCGCTATGGGGAGAGAGAGAGAGAGAATGGGGAGAGAGAAAGAAAGAAAAGCAGAGCAGAGCACAGCAGAGCGAATCAATGATGAAAGGAGTGGGAGGCTCAGTGTGTGTGCGTGCGTGTGTGCGCGTGTGTGTCTGATCAATGCAGTATCTATACGTCGCAGGGAGTGGGAGGGGAGAGAGAAAAAACACAGGCTACAGTTACAGACGGAGACAGAGACTGGGCAGAGCTAGAGAGTGAAGCAGAGGAGGGAGGGAGGGAGCGAGCGAGGGAGCGCAGAGGGAGGGAGGGGAGAGTTGAGACAGAGAGAAAGTCATTTGAGGACAGTACGAGTAGAGAAAGACAATTAGGTTGAAGCAACTTCTTCTGCCACTTGCTCCTGGACACAGACGCCTATACGGTGGGGCCGGAAAAAGGGGGGGGGGAGGCGGTATGAGACAAAAGAGAAATTAAGAGAAAAGAAAAAACCCACCCAGGGGTCACAACCATTATTAAATAATGAGACAATCGAAAGAGTGAAACTTCTGAAATCCCTGTTTGACGCAAGTCTGGGGGGAGTGTGCGTCACGTCTTTACCAGAGTGTTAGCTTTAAACGTACACCATGCAGTAATCCTTATAATCCTTCCAATTGTAGACTCTAATTTCAAGAGCATTCTTCCCATTTTCTCACAATCTGTTGAAGACAATACAGATGGGAATAAAAGAAGGAGGTTTTACTTTAGAGCAAGTGTTGTGTGTTTTCTCTCTCTGAATCATGTAGGGGGCCTCTCTGCCAAACACCTCCACACGAGCGAGATGAGAAGTTCTGTCCTCTTCACAGAAGACTATGTTGTATTTCTGCACCAATTGGTAAATTAAATGATTCAATTCAATTTCACGCCGTCCACTTCTGTTGGCCCAGGCTGATTCAGGTGACAATCGCACAGGGCCACATGGGAGGCCTCCATGAAAAATGTTGCTTGGCGTGGATAAGGGAGGACAGTAGCCAGAAGACACAGCCTAAGACGGGGGTTGACGGAGAGATAAAAGACAACAGGACAACTTCCAGAAAAGATGTGTGTGCGAGGATAAGAATGCGGGATTGCCGTGACGGGCGAGTGAAGTGCATTTTGACTGTATCGGTGTACATCTGCACACGAGTGAGCGCATGTAAATGTTGCATTATTTTTGCATACAGGTCACAGCTACAAACACAATGGAGGAAGCTCTTTGAACTCTGTGCTGTAATTTGTTTAAAAAAAAAACAATACACAATCTGTAAATAGGAATTAATAAGCTGATGTCGATCCTTTTAAAACAGTGCGTCCCCAGAAAGTGTATAGCGCTAACATAACACTCGAGTGGAGAAAGTTGTTGCTAAACCGGACAAAACTTTTACTCTTCAGTCACAGCGGAAATATGAAAGGGAGGATATCACAAAGAGTTGAATACAGTGAGTCAGACTTTGGTTTACAGAGAGCTGTGCCACGGCAGTGTGATATCTGCACTGCACATATAGCCACACATGAGTGAGCACACACAAAAAAATCCGCAGGAGACACAAATCCGCAAAGCACACACACAGACATACACACACCCTCCCTGTTCTCTCTTGCACACACATGCAATCACACGCAGTCAGGTAATCTCCCTTTGCTCACTCAGCAATACACATTATGTTTGTTTGTCTGTCTATCTGCCCCTCTGTGAACTTGCCAGGCTTGCTTGTCCATCAGTCCGTCCGCCCAGTTATATTGTGACCATTGTGTCCTTACATTGCCTCTTGCTTCTCTCCCCCACTCTCCCTTTTTCCCTCTAGCCTTCCCGCCCTGCATACCACATACCCACTGTCTCCCTGCCAATTAATGCACACAGGGCTGCATTGCAGTGAGGTTGGCGCGTGCCACAGCAGCAAGCACAGTACAGAGTCTACAGACATGCATGTACGTGCCAGCCGGGCAGAGAGAGAGGAGAGGGAGAGGAGTGAGGGGAAAAGAGGAAGAGGGAGGGGGAGTGAGCGAGAGAAAGAGCAAAGGAGAGCGAACAGAGAATATGTTGAGTCAGGCAGACAGGACGGCGGTGTGCCACGCTGCACATATAGAGGGGCACACAGCCGCATGTTTATGTAAAGGTTTATGTATGCACGAACGAATACCAGGAGAGTCTGCATGTACATAATACATTTGGAGGATTACATGTTTGGAAGTGCATATACGTACACACTACACACATAATTACACACATTGCAGCATCCTTTCGTCTGAATTAAATATTGACTTTGCACATCCCTGACAAAGAAATATATAAGGCATGATGAACTCCCTCAACTTGCTTGCCTAACGAGTTATTATATGCGTGTGTGTGGGTGTGTGTGCATGCTTCTATGCTGCTTGTGTCCTCATTTCCCTCAGTGAGTGTTTGCATTTCCATGTCAAAGTTTCTCGCATACCAAGGCGTGTTTTATAATCATGGTTATATAGCCGAATGTGACTTTTGGCACCGTGTGTGTGTGTGTGTGTGTGTGTGTGTGAACTTGTGTGTGCATATGTGTGCTTTTGTGTGTGTGTGTCTGTCTGCGTGGTTTGTGACCCGAGGTATGAGATTTGAATGCAGTTCTGATTGCTGTTGTCAGCTTATTTGGAATGTGCTGCATCCATTTTAATCAAGGACTCATACCTACGCACAGTGTTATTAACTGTAGCAGCAGGTCCAGGCATATTTGAATAATATGAAGAAATGAGACGTTTCGCCAGATGGCGCACACACAAACACACACACACACACACACACACACACACACACACACACACACACACACACACACACACACACACACACACACAAACACAAACATTAGTTATACTGTAGCTACCTACCAAAATGACAATAGGGTAACACTCAAACATGAAACCGGAAAAGTCGTACACAATTACAGCGTACAGAATACTGAAGTATTTTCCATTTAGTACTTTAAGGAAAAGTTCGCTTTTGAAGTTAAGTTTGCTGCACACTAACTAAGATGAAAAAAGCAAAAAATACTAACTTATCTAAACATTATAAGAAATTAAATACAGAAAACGGATATTATGAATGACTATGTAAGTAAAGTACAGCAATCTATACAAAAAAGCAAACTAAAAGAAAATTTTAAATGGAACTGAATAGGAAACACTCCTTCCTCTCTTGCCTATGTTGCCTCTATACAATCTCAATATGAACAGTCTGCGTTATAAATATTCAGATCCTGCAGTTGTTCTCATGTCTAAAGTGTACCAGACAACAGATTCTATCCACGTTGAGACGGCAACGCTCCCTGGCAACAGTTCTACCAATCGGGACTGAGCGGGTGTCTGCCTGAGTCTGTCTGAGTATCATTATGGGATGTTGAGAGAGTGAGAGGGAGAGAGAGGGAGAGAGAGAGAAAGAGTGAGAGAGGCTGCTTATCACTGCTTATAATGCAAGATCATTCTCTGTGTAATAGACCATGCTGGGTGAAGTTGTCTGCACATAGTCAGGATGAAAATCACCATTTCTTTATAAAAAAAAAGTCCAAATGATTCACACAGTTATGTAACAAACAGACAACTCTGAAAGGATTTGTTGTGGGCTGAATATTGTCTGGTATCTTTCCACTTGTATTCACTCAATATGCACCAATAATGTAACTCATGGTTTGAGTAGGAGAGACAGAAAAAGAGTCTGAATCTCAGGTTTAAACCATGGCACAATGGTGTCTGCGGCAATACAAAATAATAATGAGAGAGTGAAGTCATCAAGAATATCACACTGTGTCCTAAAACCTGTCACATTCATACATACGTACATACATACACACACTTGATTATTACTTTCTGGATCTTTTGACAGGACTGTAGCAGATAAGTTGAACTTCTGGTTTTACGCAACATTAGCATGACAATAAATCATCCAAAGGCAAAAGTTTGCTCGTTACTTAAAGCGGCTATGATGATACGTTTTTGTTATGATAACAATTGATGAGATGTAACGTGAAAAGTATAGCCGTGGTTACAAACCAACGGAGATTGAAAGCAGAACTCTGCTACGGAGCTTTACAGCTTCCTTTAGTACGTTGTCTTTAGTTTTTCCATCCCACAACTGAGTGCTTGTGGTTCACTGTCACCACGCTCATTGTTTTCACCCCAGAAAGCGGCGATGAAGAGCACATTTCTTCTTTGATAGACCCACTTTATCATACCTGCCCAGCACCAAAAAGCAGATGGATAAGTTAGCTGCTAGCTGGCAAACAAGGTGCAGTATTTTGCGGCTTAAGAGCCACATGGGAAATAATACTGAACTTAGTATCCAGAGACCATGACCAGACACATGACTCACATTCAGAAGCTGCCAGATGTGTCAATAGAGAGGTGCAGGGTAACCTGTCATATGAACATTTGAAAAGGTGCTAAATGTCAGGGTTGTTGCTCATTGCTTGCATGCAGGCCCTCAAAATGGCTAAAAGGTGAACAGAATAACATCAGTTCTACAAAGAAGTAAAGCATCAGCTTTGAGTGTCTTGTTCAAACTTATAATTGTGTTAGTTCTCATAATTTAAGATTGTTGGTCACTAATCTAAATTCAGTTATACGGAATTGAGACAATTTGATTTACAGTTTGAGATTTGGATTGGAAATAGATTCATGATTTCAGTAATTTGCTAAATTCAGTTTTATTGGCCAGCGCTTTAGTGCCTGCTGCTTCTGCAATAAGTGGTCACAGGGGAATTTCCCTAAAATCAAATAGTCAAAGGCTTAATTGACATTGGGCTAAATGAACATCAATATCAATCCACTTTTTAATGAAAGGACAAGAGTGGAATACTCACATGCACACGCGTGTACAATCATTTACATATGTAAATGAGCAGCATTAGACTACTTACTAGTGCTATATCGTCACCTCTTATTGCACACACAACTCTAATTTCACAGTAGCTGGGGACGTTGTCAAACACAAAAGTTTTGACAGGAAAACTACTGTAAGAGTGGGCTACATGTCAGTGAGAGAACACCAGACAGTGGGAAAAGCAGAGCAAGACCATGAACTGTGTGTGTGTGTGTGTGTGTGTGTGTGTGTGAGAGTGTGTTTGTGAGTTAACCTCCTGAGGCAAAGGCATTGCTAATGAACTCCAAGTGACTGTGGGAAGGAAACAGACAAACAAACAAACAAACAAACAAACAGAAGCAGTGGCTACTACTTCACACCAAAACTCAGGTGACAAGGACATCAGGATGGCTGCGGACGCAGGACACACAAAATATCAAAAACACATAACCCCTTGTACACATATGATGTTTTTTTTGGCATATATAGAGAGTTGAAGATACAGAGGGCAAAATAAGAGCTAGACGTACAAACGGAGAGAGGACGGATAGTGTGTGTGAAAGATGCAAATAGAAAAAGAACAAGAGAGAAGTTGACAAAGCACAGTCACACTGAGGGGGGAGTTGGAGAGGAATAGGGAAATAAGGCGAAGTGAGTGACGGAGAAAAGTGAAGCTCAGAAAGAGTCCTGGATGACGAAAGAAAGTGTGGGAACCAATATGATAAATGATATTAAGATGCTTTAAAAGGTAATGACGGGGGGGGGGGTAGTTGCATTAGATGTCTGCCTTATCAGAGGGAGGCAACAGACTAGGCCAAGTGATATCCACAAACTAAGACTTTGTTTTAATCGAACAAGATTCCACCTCCGCATTGCCGACTCCAAAATGTCAGCTCCACCAAACAGGCTTTCCAGAGAGCCATTTTCTGGAAACCAAACAATCCTGATTCTTTCACGATAGAGTAGAAGGGACGGGAAGACAGCGGAAGACGGGGGAAAGTGTTAAAAGACAAAGACATTTATATCCATCTGTAATTTTAAGCTCATATTGCAGGACCGCGGGCCACGCAAGTTGTTCCAGTTTATGGCAACACATTACTTTGACGTTAAAGCGGCAAGGAAACTCAGGCCCGGGACTCACGCAAGACAAATGTTTTTTTTTAAACAAACACTGACACAATACTGAAAAGTCCCCCAATTTCCATTGTAAAAGGGAGCTACGTAAGCAGCAGAGGAAGAAAATGAAGGAAGGGAGAGTCCAGAGGCACTATAAATGTTTCAGGAGGCATTAGTAAAATGAATGCGTGTATGTCAAGCTGCATCATTTGTGTGGGGGTGGGTGCGTGTACACAAGGATACAGTATATAGTGCAATCATGACTTCCCACGTGATACCTCTTATTTTGGGACAGTTTCCTTCAAATACATCCTCTATGTTGGCATCAGCACGCAGCTGCCATGTGACTGGGTGGGTGTCCAAAATATAACACAGAACTGTACATTCTCCCTAAAGGCCCTAATGTAATGCAGCCCACACTGATCTCCTGCCAGCAAAATATCAGTTTTGATGGACTCAGGCAGATTTTCTTTCCTTTAACCTTTTATCGTGTTTGTTCAAGGCTCATCTTGACGTTTCTCGAGAAGAAATGGTCAGTGGAGAGCCAACTGATATGGGTGATCTTCAATTGCAGTTTAACAGCACCTTTATGGACTGTATCAAAATGATTGTCCATATAAAAGTGGGAAGGTTAGGCAGTTGTTCTTACATTAGCATCATTTAGGCAAGGCTGTTGTTCTAGAATTAGATTCAGCTATGGGGCCCGTCAAAACAACTGGCAACACTGTCACTGCAGCTTCATAAATCAAGCAGCACAGAATATAATAAAACTTTTCATTGTACCAAGTCAGGTGTATTTGAACTGATAGCTATCCATCTCCAGAAAAGTGAAATCAACTTCAAAAACAAACACTACTTGCCCTTTGCATCCCATCACAGCAGGGCCTGCCTTGTGCCTCCACTTTGATACAGACATCAGATTTCGCTCGGAGAAGCTTTTGTGGCAATCTCGAATGTACTCCCTCATTTCCACACTGTGATTAAGCATTGGCAGTGAATGTACTGGTGTGAGGAGGAACTAATTGGCTGTAGCTGAATCCTGATTTTAGAGTGCATTGATAATTTATTCTTGCAAGTTCAATCACAAAGCAGGTGTGTCACTTCTGCGCTAGCGCTCCTGGCAAGACAAGGCATCCGATACTCAAGAATGCTAAATACAAAAAGGATTTGTGCAGTTTCTAGCACTTTGTTTCCAAAGTAAAGGGCCCAAAAACCTCATTGATATCCTCCTTAACATGACCTTCATCTGGGGACAACAGCAGCCATGAGATGGCCTGCTGAGTGTCTCTGACTGTCACACAAGTACTACAATTAGGTTAGATTTCACAGGATGTCTGTCTGTGTGTTTGCAAGTGCATGTGTATCAGGGGTGACACTCCCTATTATATGCATTTGTTCCAGACATGATTTGATTTGCATGGTGAATGACACAGCAAACATGGACGATATAGGATGAATCAGCATGAAATTAAATCAGTAAGGATCCTGCACGCGCATATTGCATATAGAAAAGAGATACTGAATGAATGGAGTGGGTGAGAAAATATGCAAAATTTACTTTACATGCCATTTGTAGCAGCCCTACTGAAAGGGGCCTTCAGCAGTTGTCTTGTAAACAAACATAAGTTACGTTCAGTTTGTGTCTCACCACGACACAATGTGTGTATCATTAGGGCCTAATAAAATGATGGTGTGCATCTTTTTTTTTTTAGATAATTTTTTGGCATTTTCAAGCTTATTTGGACAGTGAAGAGTTGAAATGAGGGACAGAGAGAGAGGGGGATGACATGCAGTAAGGGTCCACGGGTCGGATTCGAACACGCAACCACTGCAACGGAGGCCGGTGCCGATATAGTATGCGCTCTATCCACTACGCCACCGGAGCACCCTGTGGAGTGCATCTTTTACACATTACTTATATTTCAAATTGAATGGTTAACATCCTGGTTTGTTAGCATAGTTTCCTTGAGCGTAAGTGCCACCAACTGTCAAAGAGTGGAAAAGCGTGAAGATGGCGACAAGAGTATCGGATTTCATTACCTGAGTATTTATGCACTTGAATGATACAAACAAAACAGGGACCTACTTGTAAAAAAAAAACATTGGTCCATTTTGCTACTTGCGGTCACTAAATGAGATTTTTTTGTGTCCACATGTGGTCAGCGGATGTCTGTATATCATCATTATGATCTTTGTCTCTGAAGAATCTTAGTCATCCGGCTATCTAGACGTCATAGCTTGCTGGATTTTCTTTTTTAGACTCATTCAAGGAGCTGCATTGGTTCGACTGAGTGGTGGGGGGTTCCCAGGCGTTTACATTTCAAACAGTTTAATTTGATTTTTTTTTTGCAGAGGTATTTTCTAGTTAATAACAGAAACAAACAAACAAACATATTAGAAAATGTGGTTTGAAACAGTCACTGAATGAAAACAAAAAAACATTACAAAATGAGTAAGTTATTTCTCCATTTCACAGCTTCAGCTATCCAAGCACTTTTGACCAGTCATCTGGAAAAAAAAACACTACTGTAACATTGAGATTTACTTGCTTTAAAAATTGATATTGGAAAATATAGATAACATTGTTTAAAGGGCTGGATAACAAATCCTGTCCTTGCCATTGCTGAGGCACATCTCTATCAGACCCAAAGGCTTTAAAAGTTCTAGCCTTTCCAATTTACACTAAAAACATTTTCCTGGAAAGGACTAATCCTATAAACCATTTAATTTCCTTCTGTCATGGCCCTTATTCAACATTGTGAACCATTTCAGGACTTCAGATATTATGAACGTGTCTAAATGGGTCCAAGTTTGTTTGCATATCCAACGCTTTGTAACGTCTGTAGGTTTTTACATGTTCGAAAAACTCAACATGTTGCAACACAAGTTAAATGAAAAGCTCTATAGGTGTTCACACGCTGGAAGAATGTGACTGTGAATGCCAATTCATCCGAGAACAATTAAAAATGGCGGATAATAGCTGCTGCAGCGGTGTCAGTCAAAAAAAGAAGCAAGCAAGGAGAGCGGAATTAAAAAAATTAGGTTGTGCTCTGATGCAACTTAAGTGTGAAAGTGGCCTTTTATTCCTCCCCAGCAAAACCGCAATTTATTTCCCCTCACAAATTCTAGCATTGTCTGTCAAATTTTCCAATGTAACAACGCACAGACAGAGAGTGAAAGACAGAGTGACAAAGTAAAGGGGTCAGGTCAGAGATATGGAGAGCATACTCGTTGCTCTTTGATTGGTCCGCACAGAAGCTCCTTAGCTGAACGTTGTGCTGTGACACATACGTGACATCAGAGCAGCCCAACATGACTGCCAGAGGAGTCCAGTGCTATGCAGAAATGAGGACACATATTTCAGCATCAGTGCCCCACTGTCCACAAACAGACATACACAAACACTCAGCCACACAAAGACATACACAGAGAGCTGTTCACAAATCGACTGAGTTCCCAATGTAATTTTTTTCCCAATCAGAGCGGAAATAATTGCTCATGATAGGGGTGGGTAAATGAAAATGATGTCTCAATACATGCAGCAAATATATCATGTGATAATAAACATACGTCTAGTGTTGCAACGTTTCATAAGAGAGGGTTCGTTCATGTGCACAGCAATGCATACACATTTATTTTGAGTGCATTACCCACACACCCAAGCTGACCCCGCCGCCCACACCACACGCACTTGATCTAAGAATCTTTCAGTCAGCACCAGACTAAGCTAGCACACATGTGCTCAAATAACATGTCACCTTGGTTAACCTTATCACACTGGTACACGTCGTACAGGCAGCACCCTCACACAGCAGAAAAATCACATTCGGTTTCAGAGTTTTATATGTATATACTGTACATATATACACACACAAACACACTTATAAATGTGGGTCAGTCAGTTGAGAACAAGATTATTATTGTTGCCAAAACATGTGATAGTCTCACAAAAAGAACACACAAAATAATATAAGACAGGACGGTTTACGACAGAGATTTCTATACTGTACGCAGGAAGTGATAAGTCCTGTCCTCAAGCGCCTGCTGTTTCAGTACAAAGGTTTCATAGTTATAAGAGATACCATTAAAGATTTTTTTAATTAAAAAGATTGAAGAAGATATTTATACTTTGAAGTGTTGTTTTGAATTGATAACAAGACTATATGTACCAATATTGCTGTTGGACCGACGATATGGATTATTGGGGCCTAAAGCTGCAACAGGACTTTCAATGAAATTAAGTTATATAGGCTTTAGGTCAACTTTTGGGCAGTTCACGTATTGGCTTTAATTCCAGAAGTTGGACAGAAAGATTGATAATAAACATGGGAAGATATGAAAATAGCATGCCAAAATATTTGCGATTGACAATAGTATTCAAGTAATAATCAAAATGTTTTTGAAACTCTTAAAAGGGCTCTAAAACATACCAGAATCACATAACCTTAAATTTTGTTAAGAAACATTTTGTATTGCATGTATGCATCTTATTTTAGTGAAAAACAATAAAACAATCTTAAAATTGTGTACTTTTTTTTTCAACAGCTTTTTCAAGTCACTCTATATACAAAATAAAGTTTTACGATATTGGAAATGCATCAAGATCAAGTTCAGCACATTGTGACTGATATTTCTGGTGAGTTGCAATAAAATCTTTGCGATAACACTCCTTAGCTAACCGCCAACATAAAGACAACAGGAAACAGGGGGACACCGTCCGTTAGCCTGGGTCTGTGCCCCAAAGAAAGTTTAAGAAATCGATCAGTCAGCACCTCTAAAGCACACCAATTAACGGTTGATATCTAAATTGTTTACTTTGTACAAATACCAAAGTAGGCATACATATATTTTTTTTTAAAGGCTTGCTATTTCCATGGTTACAGTCTTAAAAGGTATTGGTGCAAACAGTCTCCTGGCTGTAAAAACGTTCTGAACGAATGGGTAAAAGAGTGGTATTAATCTAAAAAACATCAAGGGATTATAGAGCTAATTGTTGCCATCAGAATAACCACATAACAAATGACATTTCCAGCATTTAAATATATCACGAATCACTAAATGTCTGGACAACAATTCTAAGCTGGAATAGCTTTCACCTTCTGCACAATTTCAATGAGAGCATCAGGTAGCTAATGCTGTGATTTAGCAGTAATTGCTAACGCATGTTAGCTGTGGAAATGGGTGGGGGCTGTGTAGTGAAAACAACCCGCCTCAGATTCCTGTCTTTTTCCACTGGCCCCTGACAGCATTCTGCCACGCTGTGAGAACATGAAGAGCTCATACAGGGCAGGTCATCTCCACAAAGGGAGGGGGGGACAGCTTATTTGCTTTCGTTGCCCGTTTACCTTATGCACTAATTAGTATGCCTTGTCTTGAGACAGGGTTGACGTTTGCGGCAATTTAATTATGTACAGCACACAGCACAAAGAGCATGGAAAATTGAGGTGGGCTGCAGGGATAAATGCCATCCACAGTCCTCCCTCTCTCTGTCTAGCCCTGAGTGAATGTGTGTCTATCTGCATGATTCTGCGGGTTTTGCGTTTCGGGAATGTGTGTGTGTGCACATGTCTGCTTGCGTCATGCCCCGACTTATAGGTTTGACTTTCGCACTAATGTCCCCTCACTGAAGTTCTAAGAATGTGAGAAAATAGTTCTAAACCAATTGAAGCTACTTCAGTTACAATGAAGCATTTGCAAAGATAGGAGCAGTTTAAAAAAGTTGATTTAATGCCACACATTATCTTCTAGAGACATTCAATGATAAGTCAATGGCAGTGACCTCATGGCTCAGAGCCCTGCAATACTGTAAATTAAATATACAAAGAAAGAGTTCAACCAAGTACCAGCTAATAGTGAGATTGATTACTGTTGTGAAGTTTGAGGAACTGGGAAATCTTTTTGCACTTTTCAGGATTGCTTCAGGCTGCATTTTGACATTAACAGGTAAAATAAGCTCTCTGAAGGCGACATAACCTTCATGAATTGTTAATGTGCTGAGACCACAAAATGGCTTTGAATATGAAGTATCATGGTGCAAAATCTAATTTTCCGTCTTGTTTGAGAACGCGATCTCATGACTGTATCAGAAACACACGTCCTCGTCATACTTCTCAGCCCTCTGTAATTCTCTGCTACGGCTACGTGCTCCTATTCATGCTGAAAATACTTGGAACAATCAAATGCGCACAGGCTCCCTCTCCTTTTTTCTTTTTTTCTACTTGAGCACAAATGCACAGACATACACAATCGCACACGCACACACATACACACACTCAGGCACGACATTCATGCCATGTGATCTTGCTAGGCATTATGCCAACGGCCAAACATGTCACTTACCAGAAATCTCTGAGACAGAGTGAGAGAGTGAGATAGAGAGGGGGGGGGGGGATTCTGCACATTTGCCAGTTTGTGAGAGCTACTTTTCAAGTGTTAGTACAGTACATACACAGTGAATGAAATTAAGCTGTTACAGTTATCCGCACTGTGGTGTGGGGGCTGTTGATTCTGAGAAGAAGAAAAAAAGAGAGACACGTGATCTTTGAGATCTAATGTGGAATTGTTCTGAGGAACATGCCATGTTTACTGTTCATTGTCTAAATTCTTGGAAGGCTTCCTGAAAAGCAGGTAGAGAGCCAAAAGCGGCCCAAATCGCTAACATTTCGAGAGTCTTATGGCTTTTGCTGATTCTCCCTTTCACTCATTCCCACTATTCATTATTTCCCCACTTTTGTATACTTCATTGTGTGTAAATGGAACATACCTGCATGTGTTGTGCACGGCAAATGGCAATAAAGCTGGACAACTTGTACGCTATGGTATCTGAGAACTAGATTCAATGCTACATTTTATCTCTGCATGGCCTAGAAGAATTAAAACTTAATTTAAAGGGTGCAACAATTTGCAGACAATGCCACCCAATTTTCCATAAGTTTTTCCCCCTAGGGTTTTCCACAAGGCGGGTGGACAAGCGCTAAAAGCTTATTCCAAAAATAGAAATTCCGCCACACATTACATATTAAAATGAGCCCAACCGTCTTTCGTAGCTTTGGCAATCATTGAAACAATAGTGCCATGTGGGATAAAACTCTTCAGTTGGCAACTCTACCAACAAGATTCCTTCACAAATCATTGCACGAAAAGACAAGTCAATAGCAGATGCATCTATTTCATTGCCCTCTCCCTGACCAAACATTTGTAGGGGAGAACGGGGGAATCTGAGGCATCAGGTAATGTGAGCCACCCCCTGTATCTAGGCAACGGAAAACATTTGTGGTCATGTGAGATATATGTTTTCAAGCCCCTCTCATTTCCCCATGGCCCTGAAAGAGTGGACCTCATGGTGCTGTGGTAAGCATGTTTTTTTCATCAAAATAGGTATTTTGCATGTAAAAGTAAATTTTCTTGCTGTCAACTTAATCAACTGTTGTGCCAAAGCAAATGTATTCACGTAAAAAAACTAATATCATACGTGTTGATGAACTACCAACATATGAAACCATGTGATGCTGATAACTGAAGATTAGCCTGAAATGCTAAGAGAGGTAGTTTTTTCTCAAATTGTGGTGGTGGGGGAAAGTGAGCCAAATGATGTGGGGGAAAGTGAGCCACTGTCTCACTTTCCCCCACCATGAGGCACAAGTTAAGTTTAGTCTTAAACATATTTTAATGTAATATTACATGACATATGTCTTATTTTAATGTCATACACATTGTAGAAAAGCCATCATGCCAAGGAAATACACCAGGAAGACGACCTGGGGCAACCACACAGAAAGAGCACCTTCTCATCTTTCCCTGTAACCTTCAGGGCTGGAATGTAGAGTATAGGCCTAGTTGTAGAGTATGACAGGCTGATGTTATGATCTAGTTGGGTCTTCTCCTGTGTTCTGAGTCCCAGGCTGTTCTAGCTGGTTCTGATTTTCCTATGCTTTGACCCCCAGACACTAGCTGGCTCTAAGGGTCCTGTGTTCTGACCCCCAGACTGTGTTCTAATCCAACTGGTTCTATCTTTCATTTGAATCTTATTAAAACCTTTTGAATTATAATATGTTGTATTTGATTTTGTTCAGAGTTACTTTCAAGTGTTTAAAAAATTTGCTTTGCTTAATTGACCAAACCCCATAATTATTTTACTAGTCCGACATTAGTTCTGGAATGGTGTGGCTAGCTTTCAGGATTCTTACAGTTACAATATGTGTTGTTATGGTAGTTTCAGAGTGGGAAAAGTAAGTGGATCAGTTTACCCCACAGCTGGGGTAAAGTGAGCCACATGACAACTTTTTTTTAAACAATCATATTTTCACTGCCCTTTGTCTTGAAAAAATTCTTCTAATGCCCATTTCTAGGAAACATCCTGAATTAATGGTAAATGTGTAAATTTGAGTGATAAATCATTTTAGCTCGCTTAGAGGGGAGCAAATGTAGAAAGTGGCTCAGATTACCCCGTTCTCCCCTACTATTGATTCAGGTCGGAAACGTTACCTGCCAGGATTGGTTAAAGACAGACCAGTGGAACATTGGTCATTCCGACGTAACTTAGTTTATCTTGACGTAACTTTGTTTATCGAAGTCCAATCATCCTTTAACAGTGCTGACAGATTCACCCATTTAGCTGGCAATCTGATTTGATGTGACTCCCAACTTAATTTTGGCTTTAATAAAAAAATATGAGGACATGGCAGGGTCACTGGGGCTTCCAGGTTGTGTTCACCATTCACCTGCATTTTAGAATCAGGGAATTTATACTCCTTTAAAAAGGTCACATATTATTGTTATTTCCAGGATCAAATTTGGGTTTCAACTAGAGATTGTTTTCATGGTGTATTGTCTTTTCAACCTCTGTCTGAAACGCTCCATTTTAGCCTGTCTCTCTTAGCCCCTCCCTCCAAAAAGCCCAGTCTGCTCTCTGATTGACCCTGAAGCCAACAGCCAGTTTGAATCAAACTACCAGTTAGATGCAGGGGTATCCGGGTGTGTGCTTATCACAGGTGGAGGTAGCGCTAAATTAATTTGGCGATGAGGAGGTGTGGCTTCTATCTGACTGGGGTTTTTGAACACAGGTTTTCAGAAAGATCGTGGTGGAGAAAAAGAGAGGGTGTTTTTTTCTCATACTTTGGGAGTCACACCGGGGACCTATATTAATGTTTAAATACCATTAAAAAGTGCATTTTGCACAATAGGTGACCTTTGACACCCAAGGAGAGGTTAGGCAAATAACAGAGTAATGTTTTTGATCTTTCAAACCTTTTGGATGGCGAACATCAAAAGCCGTTCACCAGTCATTTTGACAGACCAAACTAAGAAGAGAACCGTGCTATCTTCCTCTCCTTTCTGGTGCATTAAATCATTTAAGTTGCTGCAGGAGGAAGAAACTACACGACAAACCGTTTAGTTGTGGCCCAAACAGCACCGATCAAACACAGGCCTGGAAGTTGTTAAGTGTAATTTACAAGCAGGTTTTAATTGCCACCACTTCAAGGGAAAAAAACAACAACGCCTTCACACCTACACGTCATTTAGAAGACTGTATGCTTTAGTGCGGACCGACTGATTTATCCAGGAAATGGAGATAGAAATTAGATAAGCTTCAATATAAAACATTCACACTTTTCACAGCTCTGTGACATTATGTGATTTTGAAACAAACAAGCCAGAACACACCGGCAACAGCAATCTTGGTTTATGTAGAGCAGGCTCTGCCCTGTGTAGAAAACATAAGGCCGATGCATGAGAGTATGATGTATGACTGGTGCCCTGTATCGCATACCATCAGCAGTGACTCATTACTGTCCCAGGGAAAGGAAAGAACATACACACGTAAACACATTCCCCGCATGAGTATACATGGCGCATGAAGCACAAAGCAAAAGTGCACCAAGCATGAGGGCAGAGCAAAAGGAAGCAGCACTGACTGAGGGACTAATGGCGCTTTTCCACCGCACATGTAGCTCGACTCGACTCAACTCGACTCGACTCAACTTGGTTTGGTAGCAGCACGGGTCATTTTCCACCGCAAATAGTACCTCCTGAACGTGGGCGGGGTTGTCGTAAGGGGCTGAAAGCCTACTCCGGAGCAAAGCAGCAAAGCAGAAATTACGAGCAGTTGTTGCACTATTAACTGAACCAACTGCCAAAAACACGGATGAAAAATGTTTAAGAAATACCCCCCTTGTATCTGTTTGCTAAAAGAAGTAGAAGAATATTGCTACGGGCCATTAAAAGGGATGGTTGTTGTCCCGATGTGTGACTCTGCCACACAGTCAGCTGTAGGGATGTGTCACGTACATCACTATGCACGTAAACAAGGGCATGATAAAGTTGACTGTTTAGTGCTTGTTTCAGGATACGTGTTTTCAAATGCAAGCCGTGTCTCAGCCTGAATATTTTATTGAGGTAATCAGTTCAGTCCGAGGCTTGTAATGTAATCGCTCGCTATCATGTCTGTCCCAGCTGGCTACTATTTAGCCTAGCTGCTAGCTGCCCTATATGTCTCCTCTACGTTAAAAGTAACTTCCCCAACAACCAACACTGGGTGAGCTTAGCGAATATATGGAAAAAAAATTCGGATCTGTGATGCAAATGAAATGAAAGAGAGCCAGAGTAGGCTGCACGCGGCATAAATACACTCAAATAGTGATGTTACGTACGACACGGAAGCCCCGAAGCCTGTGTCGCGCAAAGGGGGCGTGTCCAGATGAAGCCTGTCTCGAGGCCTGTATCGTTTGTCACAGTACCACGTGACTAAGGACAAACGAAGCCCCGTTTTCTGAAATCATGCGACTGCCTCACTTTATATACTGTCTATGCTCGCTACGTGAAATAAGACAGCCACTACCGTAACATACCAGCAGATGTCAGTATTCCTAAATGAGCTGTTAAATGGGGCTTTGTTCAGGCTTTTTGGTGAAGCATTTGGCCAGAAAGATTCGACACATTCACGGGGCTTCATCACACCATCACTACACTCAAAAGTCCCGGAGAGTTGGGGAGAATAAACAACAGAATGAAGCCGGTAGTCTCTGGCCAATCAGAAGCGTCGGCAGACGGCCGGCCACTGATTGGCCAGACAATAGTCTCTGGCCAATCAGTGGCCGGCCGTCTGCCGACGTCACCTTTTAGCATCGGCTCAGCTCGCTTGGAACCTAGAGCGAGGCGATACCAAAAAAGCAGCCGCTACCAGGTACCAGGTACCATGAAATTGCGGTGGAAACGCCAAAAATGCGAGTTGAGTCGAGTCGAGTTGAGCTGATACCATGCGGTGGAAAAGCGCCATAAAATAGTCTCTGTTTGAAACATAGTGTCGTTCCATCCATACATGTCTTTTTCATAAAGGAAGGGAACAAATCTCTGGTTAGGATTTCTCTTACCATCAGTATCATATAGTTTTAGTCTTTGGTTCTCTTTTTTATTGTAAACTATAGGAAGGATTGAGAGTACCACTTAGATGTCCACTGATTGATCGACATGTTTGCCAAGAGACAGTTAATGCAAACGTGTGTCTCATACAAAGCTCTAGAGGAATTTTACAGAGGCTGTAACCTGAATATGCTTTTTTTCACATTGTTCAGACAATGAACATGAACCCTTGTGTAGTTATGGCTCTAAGAAGAAAATTAGGCAAGACCCCAAAAGGATGTAAGAATCTCATGGTATTTGTACTGTCTCACCTCTCTCACCCCTTTCCGCATCAGTTCTATTTGAAACTGCTCTGCTGCTGTCGTTCGCTCTCCTTGACACTCCCCACTTTGCACACAGCCCCGGGCCCCCTTGTGGAATGCTGTATAGTGTGAGGCCTATGGAGGAAGGGCATCCCGGGACACGGCGAGAGAGTACACACACACACACACACACACACACACACACACACGCTAACACACTCACCAATGCAAACACACACACAAATACAGCTGTTGAGAGCCATCACGGCCCTTTGGCAGACGTCCAAGTCAAAGACAAGCGGTGTTGGGAAGGCCTCCGTTTAGAGAGAGAGAGAAAAAAAGCCCACATTTTCCATGTATGTTGTGTTAAACTCTGAAGATAGAAACTTGGCAGCACAGACCCACATTACCCGGAACTGATTTCCCCAGTATTGGAGGAGGATGAGGGGGTGGGAGGTTTTTTTTTTTGGGGGGGGGGGGGGGAGACATTATAAACCACCATGATAAAAGCTGTCTTTGTGTTGCCTTAGGGCTGGCGGGTCCACCTATGGATACAAGTTGTTTATTGAAAAAGGAATTACATCTTGTGATCCCCAATGATTACACGGGAGAAGCAGAAACAGATGGGCTCCAAATAAGCTCTCTTACGCTCCGACGTGAAGAACATCACCACTTACAATAATTCATCAAGCTTGAAAATGTCTATTTAACCGCTCTGACCCTTGCGAAACCTGTCAGTGACCCAGGCTGCTGGATTCACTGTGAGTTACACACACTTCAGCCGGGGTTTTGCTGCTTCGCGCGTGGCAAGGAACGTATAATGTAGACCGTCACTTGCTTGCACATATTTGGGATTTTTTTGTCGTAGTCATCTTGAGAGAAGAAAAAAAGCCCTATGTGGATTTGACAGTAGACTAGAGAGAGTCAGAACGAGAGCGAGCGAGAGGGAAGGAAAGTGACAGGAAATGAAGAAAATTGCCACAAGCTACATCATGCCGGCTAGCCACACACTGCACCCATGTACACACAGGGGAAGGAGGAGGGGGAGGGAGGGAGGAGGGGCGACAGGGTACAGTATGTATAGTCAGATGACTCCTGCAGGGTTCAGGTAAGGTAAACAGAGCCACAACTGACACCACAGCAGCCATCAATGAAGCCCGTTTTTTTCTACTTTAAGTTTATAAAATGTAATCTTTATATTGCATTAACTCTGTAATATCAAGCACAATGTATTTCAACTTTTTTTTTCACTACACATTTTTTTTAATCGAGTTTGGTTCACAATCCTCACAAGAATTCATGCGGCCATTATGTCATAAATTATGAATTATAGACAGCTTAGTCTCTTATAGCCTAAGGCAAGCTTTTTAAAAGAGAACCACTTAACTTGAATATGCAAATATATTGAACTAATGCTGCCAGCTCGTGCTATAGGCTACCAGCTCATTAATATACAATCAGTGATAATAATGACCCTGGCCCCTGCCCTGCCATACGTTTGTGTACAGTAATAGCCATTTTAGCACTGCAACATATAGCACTGTTTTGACTTCATCGTGACGCAAGAGCGATAATATCGTGACACTTTCTCAACTCGTGTACAGTTGAAACTAAGGACAACATTGTTTCTTGAGAGGTTACGCAGTTTTTTTTAAGTGCAACCAGATGTTAACAGACCACAAATGTGGTGAGGTAAGAAAGAAAAAAATATTAGCCTACCAGTGTCACTGAATTCTTCTAGTGGCGCGTGCCGTGGTCACTCCTGCGGGAAGCCCACTGTACAGTCTCCCTCCGCGTGAAAAAGTCTTCCCGTTTCGTTATATTCACTCCATGAGAGTTCAAGAGTGGATGTGGACCAAAGTTTTAGCCATGGTTTTAGCAGGTAAGCTAGTTTTTGTACGTGTCAAAATGACTCGTGCTGTAATGTCAGCAAATAGTTGGGATATGCTGCTGCCTATTGCAGGCTACCTCTAAAGATGAGAAGCGAGGGAAAAATGTATGCTAACAAAAAAGAAAAAACTGTGCGTCATTCTGTCAATTCAGGCACTGTACACCAAAAGCCAATACAGAAAAGAGGGAAGGAGGGATAATACTTACTCGATATGTCGCTATTCCATGAACTGCGGTTGTCGGCTGGCGCAGATGTGGCTTGCAGGCAGGCGGCTCTCTCTTCGGATAACCTATAAAGTTTGCGGGGTGTACAGGAAAAAAGAGAGAGAGCGAAAGCAAGCCCTGTCTCCCCTCGTCCGCTGGCTCACTCTATCAGTCTAGTCCTGTCTTGGACGCCCGTGCCCCCATCTCTCTCTTCTATCTATCCCACTCTCTCTTTCGCTCCCTCTGAACCGCTTGTGTCCCTTTGCAGGAAGTGAACGACGCTCACATGAACAGTGCACAGCCTGACATCATGCACCACTCGGCAAAGAGTTCTTTTTAAAGACACAGACATTTCGGTAGGAGCCCGCCAGGTTTACTGTACTGTGTAAGGTGCCTTCACTGTCCTAACTGGGAGTCAGCACTCTGCAGTGCTCGCTCATGTCGTGCGTCTTCATGGACACATGAACTCGGTGCACTCCGAACGGTGCTTAAAGGTGCAGACTTTTTGTAGGTAGCTCAATAACAAATCTACTGTGCGAGTCAGTCATCCGCCAACATCGTGTGTAATAATTTGTTAAGGAAAATACATTAAAAGGATGAGAAGGAAGAGGTAGGTGGGGGATACTTTGGAGCTGCAAACATGTTGCTTTGTTGTGCTCCTTAAATAAAACATTTTTCTACATGTGTGGTTCGGTTGCCTCACGTGTCCAGGTCCTTTCATGACAGCTCGGCATACACTGTGCGCATGTGTGCGGCGTGCCGTTCTGCTAAATTATATGCGCCAACTGCTGGCGGTGTGACCTCAAATCAACTTTTATTTTACTGCCTGCATTCAATGCCACAGTGCCGCAGTTCCCTGACAAAAAAAAACCAACAACCACATTTTATTATTATTTGGCCAAACTTATACCCAGTGGGCCATTACTTCTATCCCATCATGATTCATCACATAGGCCTATCAATGATCACCCATAAACATAGGCTACCCACACCTCCAGCCAGAAGTGGATAATAACGTAATAAAGGTTACAAGTGATGGAAATGATTAAATTAAGGGTAAAGAAATTTGTGAAAATGTTTCCCTATAAGTGATTTATTTGGGGATTTTTGTCTTTGTCTTTTCTTTTAAATTTTTATTACATTTTTAGGCTTGTCTACCTCATAACATACAAACAAGAAAAGCAAAAGTAAACTTGTTCAAACTTGTATTTTGACATTGTAGTCATTTGAGCTTACATTGGGATGATAGGCTACAGTGCTCTCATTGTACCTCTTTGTGTTCAAAAAGGGTATGGTACCACTTATATATTCCTTTAGGGACGATCATGTGCCTGTGGTGAGTTAATAATGATTTAATGTACTTAGATCTATGCCATAAGTACAATCAGATCATGTTTGCAAGATAATAATAGATTATTAAGCATGTGTGATTGTTCAGCGAAATAAGTAAATCAAATTGAACAGTAGCTTGATGAAACGGGCTCATATTGTTGTGCTCCAACTACTGATCGTGGTTCTTGGAACACATTAGATCAATTTCTCATCCAAGTTCAGAGAAGTTGACACAGTATGACATACTTAATTTTACTGCAATCTCAAGTTTAAAATTGTATACATGTCACCCGGTTTTCTCTTTTTCTCAGGGGTTTCCAAATTGGAACCAGACGAAGGCAACTGAACACAAAAGGCTTCGACGTTGACTAGTGAACAGGACGCAAAGAAAAAGGCAAGTCATTCTGACTAAGCAAACACCATCAGCTTTCAGAACAGAAAGAAGAAATGAAAATGGGAATGGCGTGACTTTCTCATCAAAATTACTTATTGCACTATGTAGACATTACAAGACAATTCATATTCTGTAGTCCTTCTCTGGTGTAACATTGCCTGGCTCAGCGTATGAAGCATATGAGGTGTTGATCCACAGAACAAAAGCTTATTGTTGGCCCTCCGATTATCCATTTATGGCCCGAGGCCACACCAGTCTCAAGCATGTCTCAGCTAGGCCACTGTGTCGAAAGTTCACATCTACAGATCCTGGTAGTTTCCAGACTCTGCGATAAACCTGGAAGTCTATGCTGATGTGGGCACAGGGGCACACACAGGTTTCTAATCCTTACGATCATACAACATTAAGTGTAAAAAGCAGATTCAGTGCTTCACCCTGCTGTGCCCTTCTTAGATCCTGTAAACATACTCCATGCCATGTGAAAGCGAGGCTATATAAGGTGATTGGGACACAGCCATGGCCATTGTTATGCTTGGCAGAAACAGTCGGTCTTGCTGTGGCTGGTGTTTGCGTGCTGCTGGGAAGCCAAACAGAGAAGTCTGTCAGAGCAGCTCTGGAACATAAGAGCCACTGATGGAACACTTGACCCAAAAGACGTTCTCAGTTTGAACTGTCACACACTCTTATGACACAGCTCGAGGCATGCCACCATAGCCGTTACTCAACACTGTGGACACATTCACGCAATTTTAAAAGCACACAGCATTTCGGCACCAGAAAATGTATTTAATAACTTGACAAAAAAAAGTTGATGTTTGTCACATTACACACACACAGTTGACAAACTCACGGGTTTGTGGTCACTGTCCCAAATAAGTTAGTGTATATCAGTTCTACCTCTGTGGTACATGTACGTTTACATGATATTGTGTTTGCACATGGTACGACAGAATCGAAATATTCCTAACCCTGGAAATAATGGTGCACTTTTGCATCCGGAGCCCAACTCGTGCTTTGGCACAAATTACAGTCTTACGTCAAACGGCCAAGATGCACATCAGTCATTTTTAAGTCACTTTTCCATGCAACACTGACTTCAACATTGACATGATCCATTATTGTACACACATGATTTTTCTAGTCGAGATGCATTTTAAAATTCGCCAAAAAACGTTTACAAATGGCATGAAAATAGAGATGTAGACCCTGCCAGTCTCTCTTCAGAGTCATATGTGATGACTATCACGTTCAGACTGACTTCATGCTTCATTTAAGCACACACAGATGTTAAACAGATTCTTATTGGACCCTTATCGTATCAAAAACTTAACCAATAAGAATTGAAATATCAAAAGGGTCTTTTGACTAATGTGGAACAGAGCAGTCCTACAAGACATGCTAATAGTTCACGTCGATCCATAAGACCAAACAACGCTGACGTTACAGTGTGAAGCGTCCACATCATCATCATACGCTACATTTACGACATGGCTCACTCTCGCAGCTACATGTCCACAAACACCATGAAGCACCAGCCCAGCCCCCCCACCAGGAACATGGTGATCTGCATGCTGTAGATGATCAGGTCGTTGAGCACGTCAAAGTCCAGGCGCCTGTGTCCCAGCAGAAGCAGGATGACAGACAGCTTGTACTGCAGCCGCAGGAGCACGCGCACGCTGACGTACTGCAGGAAGAAGAGAGCCGAGAGCGCCACCCAGAGCAGAGAGGTCAGCAGGCTGCAGCCGAAGTACAGGAGGAAACGCAGGAAGCTGTACATGCAGCGCGAGCGCAGGTACAGGTCAAAGTTGTTGTACTTGGTGCGCACTAGCTTGGAGGCGTGCGACGACCCGCAGGCCGAGTGCATGCAGGTGGTGTGGGGGCCATGGAAGCTGCGCACCCGCCGTGGGATGGGGATCACAGGCATGGGTGGGCTACCAGAGCCCTGCGAGTGCTGAGTCTGAGGAGGCAGTTAGCGTCATTTGGGTTGCGAGGCAAATAAGTGGCTTTCACATGAGCCCAGGAGGGAGATGCAACTTCTGGTAGTGTTGCCGTTGTGTTGACCCCAATCATTCAGCATAGGCCTCTCCTTCTGGTGCAACAATGTTCTGAGGAGAAATGACATTATTGGTGTTACTGTATGTTTCTTTGACATATTTTCAAGTTGCACATGCACATATTGTTGCAGACCTTGCAGAAGAAATGCAGGCCTGTGCATGCATTTTTCTCCAGTTGAAAACAGTAGGTAATAGATACATGTTAAGAGGCAGGTCTGAACACAAAGCTATCCGTTTAGTTTTAAGGCCTTTTGCCATTGCTAGCACGCAGTATCTCCTGCTTAAAAGGGGGACTTTCTATCCCTAACCTGCTCTAAAAACAAGTGAACGTGCAGAACCAATGGCAATCTTACATGCAACAACTACGACGTCTCGTTCCCTCCTCACCAAACCCATTGATGACGGATAATCAGACGACTGGAGCATTGTATCACGTTATAAACAGGTTGGCTGTGACATAAAACACAAGGGATTTGTTTTGCTTTTTCCACGATGCACAGTTGTTACGCCCGCAGCGAAGATAAGGCAGCGAGCTACGCCGGGCCGGTTTACTGTACGTGACGTCCTGTCGCAAAATATACGAGTCATCTTCACGTGACGACAGCCGCCGAGTTAAAGGGGAAGCGCTCCCTAGGATGCTCGCCTCGGATTGTAGTTAGAATCACTTAATTTTTGAGCAGTCGTTTATTAATTTCCAAAACAACTGCACATCCAGCAAGCATTACGCAGGGATTATAGCCTATATTGTGTGCACGGGTGTAGCTTTTCACATGAAATAAACCCTCCAAGTTAGGCTATAAGGTTTAAAACTGCTTTTGAAGGTCTAGGTCTATTTCACATGCTGTCTAATGGATATCACATGGCATTGAAAATGCAATACCTAATTTTATCCCACCAAATATGTCAAAATATGTGTAGCCTATAGCCTATCCCTTGTGGTGATGTATTAGGATATGCTCTTAATTAAGAGTATTTGCTCTGTTACATGGTAAAGCAATTAATACAAAATCCGAAATGCAGATAGCCTACCCAGGGGGCAAAACCCTCATCTGTTGTCATATTCTTTAGGGCTATGTATTTTTCTCTAATCTTTTCTGTTAATTTTTACCCTAATTTTCCCCTATTTGGTGGATATCTCTTTGGTGGAACTGCTAACAATTCAAAAGGTAACTCAAGCATGACAAATAGTTGTAAAAGGTCAGACAAGGAAAAATCAGTATTGCTGTGTAAGCTTTATATATGTTTGTATTTAATGTAAAATCTTCATTTGAAAAGTATCTGTTAACTATAGCAGAAGAGTAAAGTATAAAGTATCATAAAATGGAAATAGTCAAATACAAGTACCTCAAAACTGTTATGTACTACTTGATGAAACAATATATTCCCACTGTTGCAGTGTAAGAGAAATTTGACCACAAATAGGCCTACACAAGATTCAGGGACTAAAACCCCCAAAACGTCTTTTCTTTACCTACCCAAAACATTTATGTCATAATTGTAGGAGCCAGAGTAAATTGGAGTCTGATGATTTATGCTTTACCTGCGGCGGTTTTCAGTTAAATAAACTTTGCCATTATAGTCATGTGTGCTTTTGTATTCATTGGAGTCTTGTGATTTATGCTGTACCTGCGGGGGTTTTCAGTAAAATAAACTTTGCTACAGTCATGTGTGCATTTGTATTCATGTGTCTGTAAACATCCCACCCAAGGTTGCGTGATGCCTTCACACGCACGTCCTCACATGTGTGTGAGCCACATGAGTGGATGTGTTCCAGGCTCTCGCTCTGTTTATCAAGTAACCTTCATTGGGCCGATTTATGGGTCGGCCGAATGATTGCATCTCAGCTACAGTATCTGTCAGCAAGCCAGAAGGCAGTAGGTGACAATAAATCATAATAAATGCGGGCCTTTTTTTAAAAGAGGAGTTCATTGAAGTTGTTATTAGTGCGCTGAATTGCTGTACTTGGAAACTTGAAGGTGCATTGTGCAAAATTAGAAAAACAAACCTTACATTATGTAATCAAACCTGCATAAAGCTGTCACTGAGGCGGGATATATTCTTCTGTGTACTTTGATTTTACATTGTGATTGAGTTTAGTTATACAATCCGTAGCATAATAATATGAGTGGAAGGCAACATTTGAAGTCAGATCTGACCACACAAATTACAAAAAGGCAGTATTTATTAATAATGATAATACGAATACCTTTTTTTGTCCACAAGAGAGCGTTCATTGTCCAGTACCTAACCAAATGCCATTTAATACCTTAAAAATGGACATATTGTTGAAATGTACTATTTTCTAATGTCTTTAATTTGACCATTTATATATAATACACAAACAGCACTATTGCAGTTTATACTTTTCAACTCAGGGTGCCATAGAGGTCTGGAATGAATCCCATTTGTGAAACAAAAAAAACATAGGCAACTGACTGCAGCCTTAAGATCCACATACCACAAACCATCTATATTCAGTGTGTTGCCAACAGTATTGTAGCCTGATCCATTCACCTAGATGGCTGCGGTATTATTTGCCATGAATCCTATCTGATGAAGCGCAGGGTCATGACAGTGAATGGGAAGAACCGCTCTCAGTGCTCCCTTTCATTTGCTCATATAATCGTATTGCTTCTTTGCAGACTTGATGAACTTTGGCCTAATCAAGGCCATTCTGTGACAAATGAGTATTCATTTTCAAATTAAAAAGAGAAATGTTACATAAGGATATTTGTCAGAGGCAAATAATGGCAAATAAATGGTTAAATGGTAATACTGTGCACTATGAAATATGGAATAGAATGTATAGAAAGTATATAACGTATAACTACAATCAAACTACACTGTGTAAGTCATTATAATACGTTAAGTAGAATCAAACTATAACTGTGTAAATCCATACTGTATTGCATTGTGTTATATTGAAATATCTAGATGGAGTCTGGAGTAACATTATGCATATATTTACTTGGTAATACTGTGCACTATGTATTATATAATTAAAATGTACAGGAAGTATATAATGTATAACTTTAATCCAACTATACTCAATAATCAATGGAACTTTTCTTTTATTTGATGGAATTGCTTTGTTTAACTGACTGCTGTTTTTACTGTTTTCTATTTGATAAATTCAGGATATTGCTTTGAGTATGTTTGTTTTGTTTTTGTTGGTTTTTCCTATTTTATTTTTTATTTTTTGTGGTACATAATATATTTATAATATTACAATATGTAAAGAGGGTAGGCATAATAAGCCTCGGCTTCTTCCTACACCCTTTTCGGCCATTGTTACTTTTAAGATAAAATGATTGACCATGTCTGTTCTATGTCTTTGAGGTCATGGACCGAAAAAAAAATGTTCTACTACTACTACTACTACTACTACTACTACTACTACTACATAGTATTATTATAACGACCTGGATATGTTATTCAGTTCAAGGTATAGCTGAAAATCCATCTGTTATTCCATCAAATTCTTATCACTATTTAGTCATACACCTATACACACAGGCCACACCAATCAGTTTCCTGCACTGCCAATCACAGAGTTATTACACCCATTTGGCAGTAACCTTTTGTGAAGAAATCTTTTCTATCTTTGCTCTGAATAGGAATCGACTGTTCTGTCGACTCCTTTGGGACCAGAACTTGCTGTTTGGCAAGAAACCTTTCTGGCCTATCTTCCCTCTGTTACTCCCTTGAAAGGTATTCTTATAATAGAGCTTCACTATTTTCTGGTCAGAAAGATTAATGGAGGTCATTTAGGAAAATAAAATAAAAAAAATACCTTGAAGTTTATCCTTGCTTGTCAGGTAGTGAAGAACTAAATTCCTTTGCTCAGGGATAAATAATGTTGGCACGGTGGGAGCGGATGCCGGTAGATCAAAGATAAAGGACAAGGGATTTGAATGACCTCCATGGAAGTTAACATTAATTTTGGCCAAGTGATATAAAAACACGAGTTTTAGAAATATGCAAATGTTGATTTATTTGACCAGTTAGGGACGAATCTTCGAAAACAAAAAGAAAAGAAGAAAGAAAAAAAGATCTAGGCCGAAAGATATGCTTCAATGATCGGTTGCGTTACGTTTAAGCATCTACTTATGTCAACATTGACGAGGACAATCCTCCAACCTACAGTACTGCTGTCCAATGCAGATCAGCTGTTTCTTTCTTAATGAGCCTTAATCACATGTGCTGACCTATTTGCAAGGCCCACTGACCACACGGAACAAAGGAATTTTTGAGTTGAGCAGCTATGCCAAGTTCTCAATTGGTTGTTTCACAATGGGAGATCTCATAATCTGCTCAAAGCAGTACAAGCCTTACAGAAGGAGAAGTGTTTCCAAACGTTTGTCTAGGAATGTCAATTATAGAGTGCATTCTCTTTTCATGGAGCCATTCATTTTCAATTTCTTTTGACCATATTTGTTTGTATTGTCTTAAACATTTGATTGCACTTTCATTTTTAATTTTATTCAGTTGGATGACATTTTTCATCTTGCATGGTGGCCTGGAATTGAAAACATAAATGTTTTACCACTGGAGGGAGCTGTTTGTTCAGGTTTCCCTGCTATCCAATCCAAGTGCTCATTGAAGAACAGCAAACTCAAGGGCACCAAACCAAGCTATCTCTCTGGCTTCTTATATAGGCGTATTTGAACAAAATCCAGCTCTTGCATTATTGCTGCCTTTGATGAATGTGCCGCACCATTACAGCTGGAAGTGCCCCTAAGCCTAAGTAGTGCCAAGTTTAGATGTTGACTTTCCCCCTACATCTGGTTAATAACTGCACCCAAGCTCAGGAAGCTCCTCTGTCTTGCAACGTTATCAAGAAAAATGATGTCAATAAAGTGGATGCTGGTGATTTAGGCGTCCAAGTGCCCTCGTAAAGGATGTATACTGGTTCTAATCATGCATTATGGCAATATTATTGACTCGTATTTTTCTCTTCCAAAACATGAAGACCTTTTTGGAGTAATGCCCGAAGGTGGAGGTTGGTCAGGGAAAGCGGATGCTGTCTTGGGTTTAAGGCCTCTTTACACTTTTAAAAGTAACTGAGGAACGGTGCTTTTAAAGTGTCATAGCCAAGGCTGCTTCGTCATTCACTGACAAACTGCAGAAGGCCAAATCTGCTCTGCGCTCGTATCTTTGCGGAGTGGCAATTGCAATCCACAACTATCAAACCTCCGCCCCATCAAAACCTTTGCCAATACATTGCCATCATGACCCAAAGAGTGTCAAGAGTAAGCAAGATTAAAGGAGCAACATGTCAAAATCCTCTTTGACTCCTCCAAATACACTTGGGCTAAATCAATTAATTCATTAACTAAGTAGAGGTCACAGCCAATAGGGGAGCAAAGACAAATGAAATCAATTAGTCCGGCTAATAAGATGAGGGACACTTTAATTAGTGAAAGTTTAATCAAAGACCCTGTTTGCACCATGCTGCTTCATGAAGCCGCTCGATGGATCTCCTATAGAAAGATCCATTAGGCCTGTCAGAAAAAACTTTGGCAACATGTAGAAACGGGAGTTATCCACTGATATGCTAGTTCCACTTTAGTAATAGGAGTTTCTGCCTGCTTTAACCCTTTAACTCCCCCACCAAGAAAAAAGCAATGAAAAAATTATTTTTTGGCATTTTGTTTCCCCTTGGGTAAATGATAAACACAATCAGATATTTTTTTTTGCTTGGACCCCATAGTTTTTTAAATATTAACCTCTACCAAACGGTTGAGATGGCGATTCATGGTTAAAGTGCCAAAATTCCTAAAAATACCAAAAACAGTAGAAAAGTAAAATATAACGCCAAGGTATAATGAAATAAACAACAAAATATGTTTTGTGGGCATTGGATCAAGTTTTTTTCTTGTAGTATGCCACAACAAATTGCTGTTTTTTATTTCAACAGACGAAAATGTTGAATCGAGCAAGAAAACTTTGCATTTCCAACTTTCATCGTGACCTCATCTGTGTTGAGGTGTAACAGCCCAATATACTCAACTTGAATTCACTTTTGATTGTATGCTAGCTGTCTTGTCGTCAAAATACTGCGGTATAGCGACTGCCATAGTGCCACGGCTACTCCGATTCTCCAGGCAGTCTCATGTTCCATTGCCCGCTCACTTGCAAACAAGGCCCAGAGGTTCTTGAATTCCTGACTTATTCTAATACTTAAAAAAACATTGCATAACACAGGAAAAAAATGCATCAATGACTTATGTCTTACCAACATTAGTCATTTGGTAGAAATCGGATTATGTTTGATAGTTATGATTTCCACATATTTAGTTACCATTTCCACATATTAATTTAAGATATTTACCAAATTCAATCGGAAAACATCCTGTTTGTTATATTCTTGGACAGGATATCAAGGCGTAGTCATGGTGGGGAGGGGTTGCAGTTCAGTGGGCTGAGGATCTCATCTCTGCTGTTTGCAGATGATGTGGTAATGATGGCATCATCGGTCTTTGACCTTCAGCTCTCACTGGATCGGTTCGCAGCCGAGTGTGAAGCGGTTGGCATGAGGATCAGCACCTCTAAATCTGAGGCCATGGTGCTCAGTAGGAACCTGATGGATCAACTCCAGATATGGAATGAGTCCTTACCCCATAGTGAAGGAGTTCAAGCAGCCAACTTTTGGGTCTTGTTTGCGAGTGAGGGAACAATGAGAGTGAGATGGCCAGAGAATCGGAGCAGCAGGGGCGGTTTTGCACTAGCTTTACCGCAACGTTGTGACGAAAAGAGAGCTGAGTCAGAAGGCAAAGCTCTACCGATCGATCTTCATTCCTACTCTCACCTATGGTCATAAAGGCAGGGTAATGACCGAAAGAACGAGATACGAGTGCCCAAAATGGGTTTCTTCAGGAGTGTGGCTGGTTGCTCCCTTAGAGATAGGGGGAAAAGCTCAGTCACCCTGAGAGATTTGGAGTAGAGATGCTGCTCCTTTTGCAAAGAAAGTACTAGTTGAGATGGTTGGGGCATCTGGTAAGGATGCCCCCTGGGCGCCTCCCTAGGGAGATGTTCCAGGCACGACCAAGACCCAGGACTAGATTGCGAGATTACATCTCTAAGCTTGCCTCTGAACACCTCAGGATCCCCCAGTTAGAACTGGTTAATGTGGCTAAGGAAAGGGAAATTTGAGGTCCGATGGAGCCGTTGGCCCACCGACCCAACCCTGGATAAGTGGATGGGCAACGTATAAATGGCTGAATTTTGAAAAAATCTCAGAAAGTGACAAAAACGACGTAAATAAGAAATAATTTTAGCATATTTATGATGAAATAGCATTACATGTTTCATATTTACAGCAATGAATGATCAGAAGTATTGATTTGTATTGCACATATTAAATTATAATGGCATTAGATGCACTTTGCTACATTAACCATAAAGTGCTAAATCAACCGTTTGGTTGAGGTAGTTTTCAAAAAATTATTACACGTTTATTTAAGTCTTTTTTGTGGTATCAATTTACATAATTCTGTTCATTAGGGCGTTGGACAATATGACTTGTTGAAAAAATATACTTACCTTTAAAAATTTCACCCAAAAACTGTCAACATGTTTGGTGTGATTTTCCTGTTTTACGATGTTCAGGTTTTAGGGGACCTAAGAGGCATACCATTTAAAGACAGAGTGACATCTAGTGGTTTTTTTTAGGATAACATACGTTAGCCGAATGGTAGAGATGGCCCAATCAGGTTTAGTTAAATTGAGCACCCCCCTCAATAAAATATAGTGACTCAAAATGTGCTCTACCAAACGGTTGAGCAGGGAGCTAAAGGGTTGGCTTTCTAATGATTGTTATGCATGTGGTTGTCACTCTGTGACTCGATGTAAGTTTGTTTTTCTATTGAGGAATCAAAATATTCAAGTTGAACTTGAAGAAAAAAAGTAAAATAAATAAAATGAAAGGATGAGAAAAGGGCTTAACACTGATCCACTTCCAGGACACTTAGGTGGATGCCAAGCTTCGGAGATCAAATTAAGTACCCAATTAAACAAATTAAAATAAAACATGATGCATGCAGTCAGGGCAGGCAGTTGCTTCCAAGTTTCTTTGCTATATAAATTTGAATTATTTAGTAAATCGCCCCAAGCCCTGTTCAAACACTTTCAATCTCCTTCAGTGTTTTTATTATGGTTCCTTCATCTCTTGCTCATGTGTGTCTGTTAAGTTCACACATATGTGTGTGGGTTTCATAATCCTGTCAAGCCATCTGTTCACATTAAAACCTGCTCCTATTGCACAATAGATTCCGAGTATTCATCAGGCTGGATTAAGCTTTGAACATCTCAAAGTTTGGTTTGTTCTAATACAAACCTCAACAACTTTGAACTGCTTGGTCAAACATATTACATTGAACAAAAACATAACTTCACATGTCTGCTGTGGTTCCTGTATTTGAGGAAAGGCCTACATTTAGATTATTAGAATGCCATCCAACATTTTCATAAAAAAAACACTTTTCTTTGCAATAGTCAATAATGGAATAAAAGATATTTCCTTTTTGGTAATTCTTTCTTGTCCACATGTGTCTGGATTATGCATGGCTAGTGTTAATCCTTATAGCATAAGGGGTCTATGATGGATTATCCAGTGATGTGGAAACATCTGTATGGGTGGATGAGAGGGTTTTATGAAGGTTGGACCCAGAAATAGGAAAGAGGAGAGGGTGTTTGGGGTGAACTGTGACCTATTGGAGCCCATTGAAACACCAGAAGTGTATAGGCTGCTGGTGAAGATACAGTATGGTTAGAATAAGAGGGACAGTATAGTGAAATTGTGGCAGTTCTTTGTTTTCTTAATGGCACTGACACAAAAAGCATGCTTTGCTAGTGTGAATCCCCAAGATGTCAAATATCAGGAAGATCACCATCAGATCTTCTGACACGTGTCATCCCTAAAATTGTCATTTAAGTACACCACAGAATAACCTCTTTTTTGTTTTTAAACTTAACTGTATTGCCAATTTGCCAGCACAGCTGTTGCAAAATCAGTTTGTCTTCTTGCTCATCACAAGCCCCAATAAGACCAATGCCTTGGTTTTGTGTTTTGCATATTTCGCATATAGACTAATTTCTATCTGCATAATATGCAGAGATGATTTAGAGGGTAAGGGAGACTGGGGGATTAGACCTGATTCAGTCGTCACTGGGGGGAGTTTCAGCAAGGAGGAGGTTTACATCAACAAGCCCTGATTTACGTTTGGGAACAGATGGTGGAGAATTGCTCTGTTTGTAAAAAAATTGCAATTTATTTCAGTTGATATTGTAGAGAGAGAGAGAGAGAGAGAGAGAGAGAGAGAGAGAGAGAGAGAGATAGATAGAGAGAGAGAGCGAGAGAGAGAGAGAGAGAGAGAGAGAGAGGAAGAGCAAGATAAATTGATTGTTGCAGATAAATACTCTTGTGGTACAGTAGAAAAAAGGTGAAGCTGGAAGCTTTTCTGGAGTATAATTGGGCAAGGTTTCTAGATCAACACAAGTCATGATATCATGACCAAAGTGCATTGCAAGCACAGTATCTTGTATTCTACTATTTTTGGTGATTTGGCAGAGCAGAATTCTACATTTCAAAAGAAGAATATGGCACCTGTTTGAATTGTTTATCTCCAGATAGTTTTTTTTATAGGAAATTTGGTTATTTAACTGAGCTATATTAATGTTGCCTTGTGAGCTACTGTAACTTTAACTTTGCCCATGATTTGTTTCTTAAGGAAGAAACACCTGTGGGCGTCCAGACTGTCCAACCCACTGTGTCTGGAACGACAGCCCTGATCTAAACTCTCTTGTCAATTAAGGATCCATACAATACCATTACATCAAATAAGTGGAAACATGATACAGTTACCGTATACAGGATGTGATCGATACAGCCCCTACTGCCACTTCCCATCTACACACACACATACACACTCACAGCATTTTACTATATAATTGATTTATGGTGATTCAGCCTGCAAAAGCATATTGATCCGCATGAGGCAGTTTTGATGGAATATGGTGATTCTGCATTTTTATGATTAATATGAGCAAGTGGTCCTAAATGCAGTATTTTGTACAGTTCACATTAGACAGAGAACTGGGACAGAAAAAGTTAATCGTGATTTTAAAAAGTGATGTAGCAGTCTTTTTGTGTTACTGTATCCTAAAGTGAAGTGATCAGAGGCCTTTTGAATTGAACAAGCACACAGTGAGAGAAAGGTCAACGCTAACGAGAGTCCCTCAGTGAAGGGCATGCCAATACAGGCAGTTAAAATTGAGATGGTTAGAAACCTAGGGTGTGAGCTAGGACTGAGTGTATGGGGACAAACAAATAAGAAGTGCAAGTGAGAGGATACTAGCAAGGTAAAGGCTCCAACCACCAGCCACCATTAGCTTGATTGGCCGAAGAGGTCAGTGAGGGTCAATTGATGGGTCAATCACATTGTCGATTTGATGACCCAACCGCATTGGTTTGGTGAATTCAGGGGCTGGACGCCGGACACACTCGCCCTCGCCCTCCCACAGTCTGAGTTATTGTGCATGCCAAAGCTACGTTACATTAACACAGAAAAATCTATCCGATCACTTATGCTGATTTACGCTTGGTCTGCACTGCCCCGTCAACCCTGTTGACCAGCTCAAGAGAAAATTTTTAATGCAACAAGATTTATGCTGCAAATGACTTCACAGTGGTAAAGTATGAGCGCATGAGCCTGCCATCTTAACAGTGCGCTCACATTGGATTAAAAAAAAACCAGACTCAGTAACTGAATGTAAAAAACAAACAAAGAGAAAATGCAATATTTTGTTCTGTAAGATCACCTAACAACATAAATCACTAACTTGATATGTTTTCACGATTGTATCAATTACCGTCATCAATATAAAAAAAGAGTCAGATCTACTACAATTTGCGGCCAAGATGGAAAACACAAGATAAACGCGTCAGTATTCAAGGCCCGGTCATCGAATCTGTAGCAAAAGGCCAGGATATCTGCGCATCTGTATTGGCGCCCCATTAATGATACAGCGGGTACAAAAGCACCCCAGCTTGGATTCCATTCTTCCTCTAACCTGCCGAATCTAGATCCGCCTGAGCCATCAGAAAGAAATACCTCCACAGTGTCATGATGTCAGGGGTCAAAAGGTTTAGGGTCAGGAATTAAGGTGACCTCACCCCCTTACATCATTGCCACCAGTGTGATGTGAAAGGATTAAAAAGGGGGGAATTGTGAACATGTTTACAGAAAAAAAACTAGTCTACTTCTATAAATTCCAATTTCATTAGCTTTACAAAAGAAGTGAGAGTGAGAATAGTGGCCATGACTCGTTCGGATATGTTAGCAGTGACAGGTGGTATTTCTGATTTCAATGGATTTTGTAAATATGAATAAAAATAGAATAATTACTGCTCTGCTGGCAAATTATTATGGGAGCTGTTTTTCTTTGTTCGTTTTCTCTTCAGGTGAAAAATGTATTCAAAGCAACTTTCATCTTTAAGAAGGTTATCGTTAAGGGTCTTGCTTAAGGGCCCACACTGGACTGACTGGGAATCAAAACACCATCCCACGTACCAAAACCAGAAGTGTTACCCACTGATCTATCTAGCTGCTTTTCCTTGTAATGCTTACAAATGAATAGCAATGCAACAAGCTGTAAAAAACAACAACAGTGACATATTGTCATCTTATGAAATTGTTATGAAAACAGTGGCCTATTTACACATCCAACAGATATGCAGAGTCCTGCTTGTGTCACCCTGATTAATGCAAGTCCAATATTTAACTGCTGTTACTTCTAGTTCTGCTCCAGTCCCACAACTCCCGAGGGAAAGATCAAGCTCTTTAGGCTAAATGCTCCACTACGTTTGAAAGCTAGTTGCTAACTAGTCTTGAGGTAGTAATAGCTTCCTGAAGTTAGCCCTGAGGTGACGTCAGGACTTTGAATGTATACAACTCCTTAAAGGTGAAGTAAGTGGTTTATTTATGTTAATATAAGTGTTAAATCGCTTTATTCATACAGTGATCCTTACATAATGTGCGCATTCATAAAGCCGATCTCTCAGTCAGCTGCTCTGCATGTAATCGGCAAATAAACTTATTAGATGACCCCGAAATTTTTATCCAATCACAAGAGAGAACGCTACAAACCGACACCCGTCTCACTCATGGTCTCACTGCCGGTGCACGCCAGAGCAACAGATGGGTGAATGTGTATGCGCCTACAATGGCGGAGCAGGTAAAAATCCTTCCCAATGTCTGTTTTGATGGTTTTTATAATGTTTTATCACACTTATGGATCTGAGATGATGCTAGATAACTCGCTGCTTGAAGACCGCAGAGCATTAATGTGGTGACGGAAGGACGAGCGAGGGGACCGTTAACTGCAGTCACTGACAGGAAGTTAGCTAAAAGAACTATTCCGCTTACAGCACCTTTAACATTCAATTTGATATTACTCATTCTAGTGGTTATTTTTCGCCAATATCGTCTACCCGTTAGCCTTGTCACGTAAAAGTTCACTTCCAGAGCAGCAATCCAGACATACCTCTTCATTTCCCCTCTGTCTGTGTTTCGCTCCAGCTTCAAATATCTGACTGATCGCTCCTGTACCTCGTATTTCTTCACCAGCTCAAGCCGGATTACCTGTATCAATTATATGGAATTCTCAAACTCCTGCCTCAGAAGTATATTTTTAGGCTGTGTATTAGCATTTTTCTCTCGTCAATTTGTTTTATTTAGCCTATATAGGCCTAGGCCAAATCCAACAATAGGCCAATCACAAATAACAATTTGCCCCAGACTGCTCATTATTATTGTATTTGCATATTTCTCTTCTGTTTCAAATTTAAATATTTAACGTGAATAATAATAGCTACTACTGGCGCTGTAAATAACAATTGGCTACATTAGGATTTGGAAAAGAAGTGACTGTCACATCTAACCAACCCAACCCATAGTTCACACATAAAATCAATGAGAGAAGCAAATTATCAAACAAAAATCAGGTTAAGGATATCATTCGTCCATGCTGAAGCGTTTTACAATAGCTGTGCTGCCGATCAGGTGACCAGCTTCATACACAGTGACCCCAGGTTTGCGGTTACTTCAAACTCCTCCAATATTAAACACAGACGTCTATTGTCTGCAACTGGTTTCCCTTTACACGAGGGGGCACTCAAGCCCATGCACGCACGTAAACAGGTGTCTGCCTTTACGCGCGCACGCCTGTTGTTTTCTTTGGTTGCGTTGTGCGCCCGCGTGCGTATGATTTGTGTGAACTAAGGACAATGGCCGGACTCCTGATCAAATATTTATGAAAGAGCAGAACGTGGCCTGTAAGGTGAGGTCACATCTGCGAGGAAGAGGAGGAAAAAGAGGAAGAAGACGCAGGTAATGTCAAACTTCGTTATGCGTTAAAAACTGGATGGGTCCTCGCAACATTCACTTCCTGTCCGGACTTGGTGCAAGTTCTCCTCAACAAACTTTAGCTTTTAGCCCATGTGCATTAGCTTCATTTCTATTAAATTAATCACATTGTAATTGTGTTTATTTCTTTATACTTTTGAAAGAAACGTGTATTTAGGCAAAGCAAGTTTACTTATAGCACAATTAAGACACAAGGCATTTCAAAGTGCTTTACAGGGGCATACCATCAAGATAAGACATAAAACATAAAACAAATAAAATTGCCTACATCAAGATAAGACATTAGAAACTGCATTTAGGAGAGAGTAAAAACAAAGAGAATACATCAATATTAGACCTTATAGATTGCATAAGAGACACAAAAAGCAAACAAAAAATAAGATAAAAATTACAGGTTAAAAGGGAAACAGAAAAGTCTTCAGATTTGATTTAAAAGAGCTAGACCTCAAGTTTTCTGGTACTTTGTTCCAGATGTGCGGTGAAACTAAAAGCTGCTTCTCTTTACTTTTTTTAACTTCCCATTTCTGTTCTGGTTTTCAATTGCCGTTGTCTATGCTCTGGCACATTCAGGAACTATCTCTGATGAAAGCTAAAAAATAAAAATAAAAATATAGGCCTACTATATAGGCCTACGTTTGACCTCCACAATAACAGAGCTCACTGTTGCAACATTTCCATGCTACAAGAGCAGACTTGGTTAAGAGCTTGTGGTGGCTTATCCAGACCAGGTCAGGTTTTGTCCCAGTCTGCTTGCTACAAAGAGCGTTTAGCCGCTCCTGAATAATCCAAAGAGAGCATCCGGTAGATGGAGACCTGGGGTTTGAAACCTGAGAGTGATATCTGACACATAAACACTGAGGGGACCTGGGGACTGGGTGACTTAGGGTGGTTAGTGGTGGTGGTGTGGCTTCTGGACATGTCACCTGACCCACAGCTCTCTCTGCCCCCGCTACCTCTGCTCCCTTGATGATGCGTAAATGGGGCCGAGTGGGTGGATATAATAAACACACACTCTCTCCTGGCCTTGAAACTTTCTGGTCTGGTTTAGATGTATTTCCGTGGTTTAGTTTGATATTTTACCTTAGTGTGTGTGTGTGTCTGTATGTGTGCTCCTGTGTTTTAAGTTAAGTCTTTATTTTGTATAGTATTCAGAATTAAATTTTTGCTCACCTCTCCTACATCTCTAAGCTGTACAGAAGGGAGTCATCCCTGTTTGCTGTTTCTAGATTTGGGGTCCCGCTCAAGGACACATGGTAGAGATGGTGGGCATCATAGATAGTTTTACAAGTAACACCCCCTGCCCGGTGCCGGGGATTGAATCAGCCACATCATGGTTACATTTCGTCCCTCTTTTCGCTAGGCCATCCTACAACCCACTTGATTTAGCTGATTAAAGAATATGCTGAGGGAAAAAAATATTCTTCTAAAACATTACCTCATGTAACAAACTTAAAATGTTTGCAAATATTTAAACATTTGAAATGATGCATGAAAAATTTGAGAAATGCTGTGTTGCACCTTTTTTCTACATTTCCCACCAAAGCACGTCCTGGTGCGGTCCAGCCCTCACCGAGGTTCATGTCCTAGCTGTCAAGCAATCACAATTACTGTATATTTGTTGGCCACCTCTACGACTTGCGCCGAACGCGGTGCTCAGTAACTTATCGCCCCGTCCCTAACCTTTCTGGGCAGAGGGCGCATCCATCATCTTAAAGTGCCATCTATTCCGGTCCACCTTCAGTCAGGAGGGGAAAGGCCTGAGCGAGCATGTGTGTGTGTGCGTGTGTGTGTGTCGACACAACTTATGGGCTGTCAGCACAAAGTGCAGAGCCTTGCCGGAAACTGACAATCACAGAATGACTGACAGGGACATTGCATCATTATGTTCCCTGTATGTATGTGTGTGTGTGTGTTCAATGTTTGCATGCTTGTGTGTATAATCGTGCATATTAAACTTCCCGTCAGTAATATTTGTCTCTTTGCCGTAAATGATTTTTCTTTTTTTTAAGTCACTCTTCAAGTAGCGAAGCAATGCACAGAATCACCACCTATCATTATGATGGCTTCAATACTGTCATCTAGGAATGTGACTGTGGCAAATTAGACAACCCTTCTTTGCTCATTGCTATGGTAATGGCATACATCTCCCAAGGCTTAATTTTCACACTTTAATGTGCCCCTATATATGTAAGCGTATTAAGCCTCAAACACATTTTAAACTTCCCTCTTGTTGACACCAAAAGCCACAAACAAGTAAGAATAATCCTGCTGTCTTCTCATCAGTACATCGCTGTCTCTTTCCTTCTCAGCGTTGCTCTCATTCTCAAATTTTCTCCTACATTGCTCCTCCTCCTTCATTACTCCTTTTATACTGAATTTTTCTCACTTTCAAATATTCTCGGCTCTCTCTCTTTCTGCTCACTCTCTGTAACACGTGATACCCCCCTGCCGACCCTCCTCTTTCCCATCAGCACCCAGGGGCTGATGAATGCGTGGCCTCCTATTGATCGCGATGGGTGATGGATGATGGCTGCGAGATGAGTGATGGGGTGCAGGCAAAGGTGCCAATAAGGGGGCAGCCAGAGGGTGGGGTCTCCCCTACCCGCGCTAATGGGAGAAGACTAGGGGAGATGGCCGCTGTGGCACCCCGCCTTCTCAACCCCGAAACCCTGCGTTTCGGCTCCGCTTTGCATTTTCCTCTCTCGCATCTACCGGTCACGCTTTTTTCCCATCCTGTTTCAGGAAAGGCGTTGCATTGAATCTGGTGTTTGTGCATGTTTGTTTCGTGTAATTGCGTGAGGTTGAAGAAAGTGGTCCAGCATTTCCTGCTTGTAGGCTATGGCACAAAAGTGTGGTGGGAGCGCAGAGGGTGTGAATGTAAGTGTGCATGTGTGTGGGTGGTGGAGAGAGGAGGGGGGTGGAGTGTCCAAGTGGTGGTTAGTACGAAAAGATGATGGATGATGGGGCAGGAGGGGAAGACTGCTTCGCGGCTCCAAATTGATATCCCGGCAAATGTTTTTGTCTGCTGTGAAAAATGGTGCTGCAACTCTCATCTCCACTGCCCCCCTCCCTCCTCCCCTCTTCGGCCTCTCTTTGGGCTTCTCTCTCTCTCTCTCTCTCTCTCTCTGCAGTGAATCACGCCCTGCAATCCATTTCCCAACACCCAAAGCTTTACTTCCCGGCGCTCCCCAGTATTCTGACAGCACCTGATCGCTGTGCCGACCTCCTGGCTCTCTGCTCACATTGTATACCTCTAGCTCTTATGTCCTTGTTGCCATAGAAACCCGCCACGGATTATTGTTCATCACCACACATCATTTATCCATTTCTTTGCCTTGCCCTTCGTGGCACAGCGTTTACAGAAAACTACCCATCAGTGGAATATCAGCTGTAGACTATTAGTGTGGCTTTTTCTTAATTTGTGCATGAATTAGATAGTTAGAGGTAGAAAAGACACATGGCACAACCATCAATCATTACATGTATCGTAAAACAAACAAAAAAAGAAAAAGTGTGTTTTTGAGCCACATCAGATATTCTGGTATGAAAATGCATAACCAGTCGAACGGGTAGCTGTCAATCCTGTTGGGAAGTGGTGGTAACATGCCTTCAAAGTCTGCAAAGCTATAGCCTATTTTATACAGAAATGTCAAGTTAAAAAATGTCTAAAAAAATTGTCCCTGGGATGGGCTAATCTAATGTGAGCCGAGGCATGCTAATCACAGCCTCATGACACTCTTGAAATTCTGAGCCATTTTCAAACAATAGTGTTTGTCATCCATGAGTCAAAATTGCATAAATCTACAATTTTCTAAACGTATGTAGTTTTTTCTAAAATAACGTACATTTTTGTATGTAATGTAATTTTCGTTAAAAGGGAAAACCCCTAAAACTCTGATCATAGAATTGCTCCTGGTGAGTACAGATGCAGGAAATAAAGATAATTAATCAAATGGTTCTTATGACTGTAAAAATGTGGAAGCAAGTTTTAGCTCTTTGATGCCAAATTTACATTCCCACGGCACATTTTGGTTTGAAATTTCTCTGCAGTTTTACATTTAAGATGTAATTTGTTCCCCAACTTTTCAAAGCAGCTATTGTCTTCCATTCCTTTCTGCACAGTATGAAAATCAAGTAGAAAATTCATCAAACCTATTTAGGTTGTGTAACCCCACTAGAGGTGGGCGATATAGCCTCAGAATTAGCCTACATTATGATATTTCAAGGAAATTGATTTTAACGATAACGATATTTATGACGATATAGAAAAATATAATGAATAACATTATTGTGAATTCAGCCTGCAGGTAGCATTTGTTATTGCAAAAGAAAAGAATGGCATTTCCCATCTAGCTATATTGTTGATACTACCCGTTTTGGTAGGGCGGGGTTTATGCCGGACGGCGCTAGCCGCCGCCAAAATATGGGTCAAGTCCCCCCGTATTGCAAGCGTATTTAAGGTTAATGCACAGAGATGGCTCGGAGTGAGCGAGCGAACAACGCTGGATCTTGCATTGTAGCCATGTTCCCAGAACTCGGCATTGTTTTTCATCATTGTCATCATATTCGACTCAAACGCATGCAAAATCTACCAAAAATTTGGCCTATGTTGAAATAATGTTGAATTTCTTTTTAATGGTCTATTTAGGTTGCAATTCCCTTGGAGTCTGAAAGAGGAAATAGACTCTCACCGTTAGAGGGCCCATCTAAAAGTGCTCTATTCTTTATGGTTCCGGGGAAAACCAAGCGTTCAGGATGAGAAATGAGGGAGTAATGTTGGGAGAAAGAGATGAGAGAGTTGAGAGATAACATGGGGGATAACAGGAGGGATAGGGATGAGCTCACTTCTTTTGCTGTGCTTAAGGACAGAACCATCTGCAGGAGAGATTGTGCCTCAGATTAGGAGTGAGGCGAGGCTCCAGTGGAGAGGATTACGCCGGCGAAACAGAAGTAACACTAATAGAGGACAATCCAGCTGCCTGGAACAAGCTCTGCTGCCCACCAAGGAAGACACTTTAGCCAAAGAAAAATAAATACACACACAAAGCCCACACTGAAAACCGCCTGCTTACATACAGTTAAGTAGATTTAAGATTTCTTGGAATCAACAGGAACAAGGCACTGAGCCAAGAGCAATATTTGGAAAACAAGTAATACATTTCTGTCCATGCGGTTATCATAAATCATGATCATTATTTCTCACCCTGACTGCTCTGTATCAGGGACACCTTGTTTATTTGTCTTTTATGAGGACATTGTTTTAGTGCTAAAATCACTGAACATAACAATGGCTGGATTATTAGTAAAATGGTGCTTAAACTTCACCAAATGCCTTTATATGACAGACTTCTATGAAACCATTTTATATTTTCTAATGTGAAATGTATTTTTTATTGATATTATTATTATTATTATTATTTTTATTTTTTTTGTTACATACTCCAAATCCCTGGCTGCAGGCCAGCTATATTTGGCTCCAGGATCACAACTCTAATCCTAGTTCGCTAACTGCACTGCCCAGTGAAGGGGCCAAGAAGCCTTCTCCCATAAGACCAATCTATATGACATCTGGGCCTCTGCCTTTCTCTGGGCTCCAGACAGATGTTGGAGGATTGTTAATCTCCCAGGGTTCTTAGCGAAGGAGAAGCAAGAGCTGCCTAAGAGCTATTTTATAACCACTGTCCAATGAATAGCTCTGTGTCATCCAGGCATTTAATTGTGAAGAAAAAGGTTTGTAGATGTGGGGGATGTCTTATCATTTAGAAGTTGAATGCCCATTGAAAGATCATGTGATCAACTTGGAGTACTCTTTGAAATGTATGAACATGGACATTTCAATAGTATTCACCTAAGCATATGCAGTACCAAGAGTTAAGGAAGTTACATTTTTTCAAATTCAATTGCATTTTAGCCGCACTAGGCCCGGCTCCATTCCAAGCTCCGTTTGTCAGTTGGTTGGTCAGTCAGTCCACCACTTTGATCCAGACTGAATTGTTTCTAAAGTGGATTGGCACAATATTTGGTGGATACATTGGTGGTTCTTCGATGATATATCCTAATGAGTAGGGATGTCATGAAAACCAACACTCGATGCCTAAAATCAGAAAATGTGACCGTACTCGTTTTTCTACAGTACCCTATACCGGGTAGCCTGGTGCTACCAGACCATCGTACTTCATTTCATTTGTACAGAAGGTCTGGCAGTACTGTAATTGGCAAACGTTCACTCACTTGGAGGCGGGTGTCTGTTAAAGTTTAAAACTATTGGATCTGCCCAGTGCCACTCTGGATTAGCCAACCAATCGCATAACGTTTGGTCGTCACGTGTGTCATGAGCCGGCTTCTGGCAACTGAAACTGGAGCGCGACTTCGACGTCATCGTTCTCAGCCACTCGCTCGCTCTCTTCGCTGATTGGACACAGAAATTTGTTCGAGCAGAATCCCACTAATACGCCCTGTCACCAGACTGACTACTGAAGGGAAAATGAAATTTGGCCGGAAGTAGGTAGGCGGGCGCAGCCAGGCTAGGTACCGGGGATGCAGTTCCAGAACTTACAGAGTTACCATATATTGTAGTATGCCGTCCTGTATGGAAGTACTTTGCATTTGAGGCGGATCATTAGCGAAGAAAAGTAGAGTCTGAAAAAACAATACGCAAACAATGCCATACAAATTTTCAGGGAAAATTGAGGAAACACTTCCAAGTTAACGAAGCACTTCAGACATCGAGATTAATTCAAATAATTCAAGGTGAGTACGTTTTAATTCATGTTATTGCTTACAACATCCTCATCCTGAAATACACATTATTTTGGTTTAAGACAGCTAGCATTGCTTTGTAGCCAACTAGTTATACGTTTTTTGCTATGGCTAAATGCTACAGTGTTGCAACGTAATGTAACCATAGTTCGTAGTACTAGGGTAGCATCCTTACCACTCAGCCTGTGACATCTGTCACCAAAAGATAACATTATTTCCGGACTTATGTTCTATCACCATGCCAGTTTATTTAAACTACTTCCTGACCTCTGAGTATATAGATATGTGTAAGTGTGTCTGTGTGGCCTCTACTGTCCTTGAGCTATACCTGATGACTGAAATCTCATAATTTTCCTTTCACAGGATGTCGACCAGGAGAGGCAAGAACAAAGTCAGAAAATACATAAACAGCCAACCATCTCAGATTCTTTTTAGAGAGGTACTGCAATTGAAATGTTGTGCCATCATCATACAAAGTTAATTAGTAGTAATTGATAGGTAATTGTTTAACTTTTCATCTACTGTTATCATCAGGTCGAAATATTAATTTGTCCAATTCTTTGGTTTGTAACCAAAAACTTGCATAACTAATGACATCCCTATCTACCTCAGAAGTTAGCATGCTAACACACTAAACTAAGGTGGCAAACATGTTTATTTAAGACCAAACACCAATAACGCACACTGTTTATCCTAACTTCTTAACAACAGAAAAGCTTTTCAAGGACAGTAAGAGTTTGAATTCATGACCTTTACGTGTGGTACAGCCAAGACCTAAAAGATAATCCCAGTTCCAATACCCAAGTCATCATGATAAATCCTTGATACATTGAGCTGTTTATTGCACTGTTCATGTAGTAAACTATTTAGCATTTTATTTATGGATTTAATCAAATCAGTGGACAAAAGTCACATTGTGCATCTTTGTGATGGAACAGGTAAAGATTACAACGGAGTGCCGGTCAGAAAAAAAACTTCCCTGCTTCATCATCAAATCCAACTTGACATCAGTCTGCTGTTTTCTAAGCACAGAATGACCTACTGTGTAAGTCATTCCGTCACTGTAAATGTGCTAAAACTCTATCAGGATCGTTTTTCTGCCTCTGATAACATTAGCACTCTCCTCCCAGATTTACAGTTGAGGGGTCAGATCCCTTGTTATTCTCAGTCTATGCAGATTTATGGACTTTGGGTGGGTCTCTCAAGTCAGCCAAGACTGAAATAATTAACACATCACTGAGAACACACTCTGACACCTGCACGCACAAATGCATGCACTGAACCACATATGCATGTATATACACGTGACTATGAATGTAATTGTTCCTAAATGTAATTGTTCTTTTAAGAACCTAAATAATGTATAATATATATATTATACCATAGCAAAAGCTGGTAAATTTCTCTGATTATTTGTAGCCTATTTGAAAAATAACTTTGGTACCACATTTCTCCTTTTTTGGTAAAGGATCTCACAAATTTAGCCCCTGACACGACAAGATCATCTTGTGGGCTCTTGTCACATACAGTGTTTCCTATATTGTTACATTGTTGTTAAAAAAGCAATGTTCACTACCTACTTGGCAACACACATCAGACAGACACAAGCGACAAGCTGGTAACCCTGGTGGAGCATTTAGCAGCTAACAAGCCAGATATGTCTCCCAGTTGGAATAGACCAAAACAGAGCTAAAAGAGAGGAAATATTGGATTTACATTCATCAAGTGGCCAGAAACACATTCACCAACCATCCAACATAGACAATAAACAAATGATCCTACAATTGAAGTATCTCACTTCATTTAAATGTTTCTCCGCAATTACCAAACATCGTTTCCCATACTGAATAGGGCTTTTAAACTAAAATGTATCATTTGTAGATGATTTGTACATGCCACAAGTCAGTGGGCCTGGAGAAGACTTTCTTTAAGCTGCATATATTAAGTAGGCTAAAAGATGCTGAAACGTGAACCCAACCTGTTCACCTCATAATGTCCAGTTGTCTCCCTATAATGGCCATGATATAGTTTGATTGGTGGATTAAACACTTATCCCTCCCCTCAGTCTGCCTTATTGATTCCCTCCACCTTTTCAACCCCCCCATCCCCTCCCTAAAGGTGAGGTGGACGCATGGCCTGATAAATGGCAGAGGATTGATTCGTATTTAATTAACAATTTGCCGGAGACTCTCTCTCCCTCACCACTCTACTCCCCCATCCCACCCCTCTCTCTCTTCTTCTCTCTATAAGGTCTCAGACGGCTTGTGAGACATGCAATGAGGAGAGGAGAGGTGATGCATGGGTAATTTATAGTCCGATCGATAAGTCCTGGCCTAACATCTACACAGCCTGGATATGAGGGCCGGAAGGAGTGTCAGTGTCCACAAATGGGAAGGAAGAAGGTGAATGCTAGAAAAGAATGACTGAACAAGAGTGACAGAAAGTGACAAATTGATATAGGTGTACAGAGAAAGACGTGGCAACAGAGGCGGAGAGAGAGAAAGAGAGCGGCATGGAGATCGTATTTTCAGAGATTGGAAACATAATGAAAATGACAAGGCATGGCATGTCAGGGCGTTAAAATAGGAGAGAAAAGGACGGAAGAAACTCATGCAAGTAGATGCAGCTGAACTGGTGTGCAACTGATGACGATGATTACACTTGAAAAAGATGGAGGAGAGGGGAGGACATGCTCAGGAACATTGACCCAAAAAAAAAAGAACTGTCTAATTAAAATAAACAAAATCATGCAGTAGTGAAGGACAGTTGATTGTTGACTGTTGATATAGAATTATTGGAAGTAAATATATCACATGATCTGCTACAGATAATCATTGCTGTGTAGCTTTTTTTATATAGATAAACCATCATACGAATGCAATTATTGAGGCTGTATATTCAATTTGGCGGGTGCATTAAAAGCAGCTAGGTAGGCTATGTAATACATATGCACAGTATGTGTGAAAATAATGTCCATTTGAAAGAGCTTCTAATCTAGTTGATTTATTGATTAGTCAATTAGGATAAAAGTGTATTTGCAACAATAAACATTAAGCCATTTTTTCAAGCATTAAATACTTTTATATTTTTCTCTTTCCAGCTACTCAGTTGTGAGGGTTTGCTGCTTGTCCTTCTATACATGATTGCTTACAAGTTTCTTGCTTCTTATAGACCAAAAAAGAAAATAATCAGCAGGTTTATCAATAATTAAAATAATCGTTAGTTGTTGCCCTATTTTAGTAAAACTGTATAACAGCTCAGGATGAGGTGTTGTTATTCTGTTACACATCCATTAGGGGGCAATGCTGAGTCTAAAGCCATATTCTCTAATGCTCCTCTGCCAGCATGCGGGCACACACGCACACACACGCACATGCACATACACAACACACACACACACACACACACACACACACACATACACACACACACACACACACACACACACACACACACACACACACACACACACACACACAGACAAAAAAATGGAAAACACTTTTTCTAGCCAACTTATAAAACGACCACTTCTGTCGGCCGTCTGTCTCTCTGCACAGCAAAAATTAAGCCCTCATTATAATGATTTCTTCAAGAGAAAGCAGATATAAAGAAATGATGGTCAGCTGTTTTCTAACAGAAAGGGTTAGCTGGAATTGAGAGTGGGAACAAATTCATGTGCCCAAAATTAACCTGGACCAAGGTGAGCGCAAAGACAAATAAGTCAGTGCTAAACCTCACCTATTCAGGATCAGTGGATCTGGACACTGGACCCCAACCCCCCCACCCCCAGACACACACATAGACAAAATGGGCCGCTGAGTGGGCACAGTGCAGGAGGAGACCGGAGCGTTTATAGCCCACCCTATAAAAGTGTTTTATCACATATCTTGTAATGCAACACATTAAGGGGTTGCTGTTGTTATTTCCAGCAAGGTCATTTTACCCCCTTCCCATGCATCTTACAGTCGACACCACTGTCTCTCTCTTCAGCTTCCCCTCTCTGCCGTTCTTAGCTCGCCGTGACATCAGGGCATGATAGTGTTGTTGTACTCATAAAGGTGTGAACATGGGGAAAATGTACACATACCAGAGTACCAGAGGGGCTGCACCGTGACAAGGTTATCTGTAGCATTGTAGCATCTGCCCTACATTCACAAGCAGAGGTTTATGCTTGTGTACTGTCTCTGAGAAAAATGTTTTTCTCTTCGGTTCAGCTGATATGCACATTTCTTTGTTGGGGAGTTTATGCGAGATTAGTGCACAGTTAAGTTTCTGCTCACTGTATGCAATCACGCGTGTTTGCGTAACTGTCTTGTGTGTCATTGTTGAACTGCTTTTGAGCTTATCTCGGGATTATTATTCTGTGTAAGACCTACTTTTACCTTTTGGCCAGAATTTTTAGCCCTTCTTTTATTGAGGGTTTTCATTCAGTCATCTTCTTAATGAACCCATATATGTTTTTTTTTTATTATTATTATTATTCCTCCCCTTCATATTTAAGTCCACAGGCTTTTCAGTTAATCCTATCAGTTCAGTCTTACCCCCTAACCCCACAACTCTCCTCCAGATCCTGCAGTAATAAAAGAAAAACATAATCCAGTGTTTAAAAATATGAGATTTGCTTGTCGGAATCCAACGAGCCATGTTGGATTAAGGATGGCCTAGGCTGGCCAAGAGGAGGTGGTTCTGTGTTGATGGATCTTGATGAGTGTAGCGACATTGATGAAAAGTGTGAAAAGATACTGATAGTGTTATAGTCGCAATAGTCTTTAGAAGTGATAAGACAATAGCAAAAATCGGTCAAGAAACGAAAAGACGCATTATTTTTAGCACATCATTTGGTTCAAAACGTTTTTGTATTTTTTTCCTGTGCAAGTGTGTTTGAGAGAGAAAGTGTGAGTGTTATTTATGGCTGCCAGGATTTTAGAAGATAGAACAGGAAAATGGGCCCCTTTTTTTCTTTTTACATTTTTACCCCTTCCTATTTTACTGCACCCCGCTCATTTCTTTAATACCCTCTAAAATGTAAATCCGTATGCACACATGCATGCTGGACAATGCGCTCGATGTGAATTTTATGTAAAATGTGCCCATAACTCTAGTGGATGGTGTAACATATGACTCCATGTAATTTCATTACGTAAAAAGGGTTTGTGTTTGTTGGAGAGCAGGAGGTGTGTGTGTGTGTGTGTGTGTGTGTGTGTGTGTGTGTGTGTGTGTGTGTGTGTGTGTGTGTGTGTGTGTGTGTGTGTGTGTGTGTGTGTGTGTGTGGTGGGGGGGGGATGGGGGGAGCACGTGTTTGTGGGTTAAGAAGATAGAAGAAGTGATTATTAGTAAAGCCTTATGTTTGTGTCACGCCTGTGCGGACCGTGTATGGGTCGAGGGGTGAATGTGTGTCAGCGTTAAGATCACAGAAATGCAAAGTGGGCAGAGGCATTAAATAAACAGGAGAGCCTTTCATTGACATTAGAATTATCCAAGCAGTTTTTTGTTTGGAGATTTTACCATGCACTTATGTAGGTAAGCAATCTACATATGGAAACTGAATTGAAAAGGCCCAATCCCAATATTTCTAATATTCTAAGTAATGTAAAACGACAGCTCGATCTCCGATAAACCTCACGAGAAACATAAATAAAGATTAGAAATGTACTTTATTTTGTTAAGAATGTTTATATAACGGTCTATATAAAAATAGCACCTCCATATATCAGGAATACCAAACAATTTTATTTATTTTTTTTATATTCTTTAATGAACATTTCCCAGAGTTAAAAATAAGCAAGTAAACATGTATCTCATAGCAAAACGACGATGCTGAGCAATTACATAGACCTAAAATAGCTAAAGGAAAAGCAAGCACGCTATGAGAAAATTGTGTGTAAGTGACCATAATTATGAGCACAAATAAGTTTGAATTAATTTTTATTTTTTATTTATTTTATTTCATTTCAAAACCAAACATTATTTTTTTTTTTTATTTGTTATCGATATTCTTAATACAACTTTTCCCTGTCAATTAAATATTGGGTATTATCATTATAAACACCTAAAAATGTGATATACTGTGCAAATATGCATATGCAATTCAGGAATGTGTGTAATGGATCTCAATCCTGCAGTGTGTTTTCATCACTGCATGACCTTGCGGGCACATGTTAATATCTCTTCATGCTGCTTTGCTCACGCCATAATTCTCACTTGTATATCCTTGTGTTGATTTCATTCAATTAGTGTAATTAGAGGTTGAGTTGGACTAAGTATTCTGCCTCATCCTTAATTGTTTTTCTTTGTCTCAGAAATATCTTGTTGTTGGGTCTCAACACTATTGTAATGTAACTGTATACCTACTGAAAGCTTGTGTCGCTCTAATTCCTCTTGTATATCCTTCCTCCACATACACATGCATACAGTATTTACATACTGGAAACACTGATGCTCATACACATACTGTATGCACTGCTTTTCTTTTATTAAGGATCTGCCAATCTGTAATGTGGAAATCATGCTCTGCTGATATTGATCCAGGTTGCCTCGGGGGCAGTTCGCTGTTTTGTAGCAATGGCAGCGAGTGTATTTGTAGATATATATTTGTGCGGTGTGTGTTTTTATGCATGTGTGTGTGTGTGTAAACTGTACCAGACACTCCAGTCTATTGGATTGAGATTCATTCGCTATTTAAGGGTCAGGGTTCGGCCTTGTGTGTGCTGTATGGCTCACTGATCAATACCGCTGTTACACACCCTGCCTGACCCCAGCATTTTGTCACCGTAAATCCCTAGAGCTCCCTTTTTCTCCAGTTCGCCACCCCCTCCTCCCCATCCTCCTTTCTTTTTTTTGCCTCTTAAGTCATTGAAAGAAGTGATGGATTCAAAGGGGAGCACTTTGTAAGATCTAAATACATTTAATGTAGCTGGGGATGGCCCTTTGATGGCTAATGCTTAGAGATCAAGTGATGGTATCGTCTCAGGAGGGATGTGCCGAGGAAGGAATTTTGATTTCCCCGTCTGATGACGACTCCATTTTTGCGAGAACAAAGTTGTAATAGGGTTTCAATGTCACATGATGATGTAATGTACAGTAAAAGCTTGATCTCGATGGAAATTTGTTCTTCTTTATGCACAAAGAAGTTTTCAACTGATATGACCCCAAAAAAGCCAACTTTTACTCTGAACCATATCAAAAACCATACTATATGTTATTTCGGTTAAAGGTGAGGATATGAAATTCCTATTACTCTATACTGTATACCCTTATTCAATATAACGTCATTCTTACTCATTAGAATTTACCCTAATCTTGACAGAAATAATTTACCTTAAAACTATAGTATGTAACTATTTCATAAAAGCCATTGTCAAATGAGATGACACAAAGTTGACTATGCCAATCAGCTCCACAAAATTTGTATTTCTCAGTATGGCAGCGTTTACAAACTAGTTTCTCCCCCCGACACTGGTAGCCTGGTCCTACCAGACCATCGTACTGCTTCTGACTACAACTGAAACTGGCGCACGACCTCAACATCATTGTTCTCGGCTACTCCCTCTGTTCGCTGATTGGACCGGTAAAAATCCACCGGAGAAAACACGCGAATATGCTGCGGACCTAGACTGACTACTGAAGGGAAATGAAAATTGAGCAGAAGTAGGTATGTGCCAGGCTATGACACTGTCGCATGAGCTAAGAAACATCCCAAGAAATGTTTCAGTCATTGATTCTACTGCTAAGAAAAAACCTGGACGTACAGCAAAAGTTATAAAATCCATGCGCGAACACCGAATGCTTACTTCATTTAGATGCACCGACCGACAGTGTTGTTGATTTCACTCAGAATTCCTAATGGGGACAACAGAAGTTACACACTATATCTTTAATTTCTAACCATCCAAAATCAGCCCAAAACTAACTACTCCAATGTACAATATCACCGTTGTTGGTTAGATCATACTCAGATTTTTAGTAATCTAACAAAGTATACTGCTATGCATTTTCATTGGATATGATACTTACACTAGATTTCCCTTGCATACGTCTAACATAAAGCTAAAAAAAATGCAATATCATCAGTGTTGAAAGGGTCTTTTAAAACCATCAAATGCATACACGCATACACATGCATGCACAGAAACAAAATACACACATGCCAACGTAAATACACAGCACATTTGCCCTTCCTCAGTGTCCTTCACACATCCTTCAGCCTGCACCTCATCCCATACAAAATGCAAACACAATGCCCCCTTCACCTCCTGCTCTACATACCTCTCTCCCTCCCTCCCCACCTCAACCTCTCCTTCCCTCCGTCTCTGGGCCGACTGTGGCAGCCGTCACACGACGCAGACATGTCTGCCTGTCCCCACTGATATAGTGGCATAAGGTTTTGCCTGATCACCAAGGTCAGGGACGAACAATCTATTCAATCCACTCATTATTATTATGGATATAAATAAATTTGGATGGGAGGCTATACCTTGAACTTTGAACCTTTTCCCTGAGCTGAAATTTATCTTTTTACCGTTTTTTCCCCCCTTGTTGCTTGGTGACAAAAAGGTGTCTTTACCCTCTCCCTCTCTAGTGCTCTTTAGGTCTGAGAGTGCAACAAATCCATTAGGTGAATGAAATGGATGCTGCCACTCTACATATGCAATATTCAGAGATGCAGGTTCCATATAGGGAAATATCTTGTTCATCCTATAGAGTACGTTTTTTTATTTAATTAAAACAAAGGATACAAATAATCTACATTTAAAGTTCATTTTCATTAAATATATACTTTTATTCTTGATCAAATTGAGCAATTTGAAATTAACTGTAGGCTATAGCTTTTTTAATATTTGTAATTTGTCGTATGTATGATATATAGAAAAAAGTTTGTCAATGCAACACCACAACACTGGCCAGGAGGTAAAAGCAAACAATGCATCATCTGTGACATGTCAAATTATGAAATGACTTAATCTTTTTTGTTAAAATAGTCTTGCATGGTGGGCGATGTCGTTCCAAAGGGCTGCATTACAGTGAGAGAAGATCAGCTCGGGCTGAATGTGTATACCTGTCTGTATTTGTGCGTTACTCTCCTCCCTTTAAAGCCCATAAACCCGGTTCAGATACGGTATCTAAGCCCAAAATTGCAACATGAAAGTCGTGAACTGTACTTTACTCTGCTCAAGTGTCGACAACAGTTCACGCCTGTCCCTCTTGCTTTTGTCCCTGATCTTCCCACCCTCCCTACCCCCAGGAACCAAATTATAAAATCATCGAGAGCATGATGAGATTGCTGCTCGGTTATTAATCTTCAATAAATACATCTTGACCCAGGGATTAAGTGTATGGCCTCTCCACCCCCTTGTCCTCTCCACCCACCCACCCACCCCCGCGACACACAGCAACCTCACTCATCTCGCCAGGGATCCTTTGACATGAATTATGAAAAAAAGGGGGACGAAAACAACGGCCAAGGATTGAGAAGAGAGAGAGAGAGAGAGGGGCTGGAACAAATGTTCAAACCAGGACTGAGTGTTGGCAACTGATGGTGGCGACCTTGGGGTGGGGGGGAGGGGGGGGCCTCAGGCTGAAGCAGGATTACTTCTTCCCTGTGGGAAAGACAAATAGCATGCCTGTAAACACATTGAAATACAAACCTGGGCACTCAATGTTCATGGGTTTACAGATGTGATATGTTTCGGACAGTAAAACATACTCTTAATCTCAGAAATGCAGTACATCATTTAAAACCTTAAATAACATCTTTATTCCACGTAGAACTATAGATTAACTTGACATGTGAAAGTCTTAAGGCCAGGACACACCAGTCCGACTACCCGAAAATGGAGACTGCCGATTCAGGGGGCTCCAGTCTTCCCGTTGCGGCCGAAAAAGTGCAAAGAACACACCAAACCGACTGCTGACTTTCCGTACGCTCTGCGCTTGCGCGGGACGTAATGTCTCCATAACAGCAGGCGGCGCTAATCTGTATTGTTGCCCGAAAAAATACGAAAGCCGGAAATGATGGGACGGCTCTCTAGACCATAAACATAGATAGAAATCCGTATTTATATTTATGGACCATAAAGAACACCATTTTTAGCAGAGAGTGTCGAGCATGGTGTCGAGCAGTCAACAAGGGTTGATGCATGTGAGTACTCGCTGAACGAAACAAACAAACACATTAAAACAATGGCTAACTGTTGTTAGCTGTTTGTGGTACCTGCCTCACTTCCGGGCTTCACTTATTCGCTAGCCCTCCACAAATCAAATTGCTCCAACTGAAAGACTGCCCGCCGCCGATTGAAGAAGCCCGACGACATCTACGACGACCGATTTCACGGCACACACCAAACAGATTCGTGTCCCCGCCCCCTCCCGACTCTACGACGGCGATTATCAGGCAGGTGTGTCCTGGCCTTTACTGCTAGTGTATGTGTTTAAAAAAGTGGACCCAAATCTCAACCATCTTTTAAACTGTAAAAGCAACACATAACTGGTATGTGTTGACAGAAAAATCCATAAACCTTGACCTGCATAATAGCAATGTTAAACAGTTGTCCTGTTGTTGCTTTATCTTGTGACAGATGTCTTCCTGTTTTGTTACGCCAAATGACAGAAGACCTGATTCCCGCCACATGTTTCTGGCCTCATTGATTACCAACCCCCCCCAAGAAGCAGTAGGGATAAGGAGAGCTCTACTTTGTGAATGTAAAATAAATAGAAGAAAGAAAAGTCTGTAATAAGCATACAACAAAACTGGCAATGGGAAAGGTGTGAGACTTAAGCCCCTTTCACACATGAACTCTGGAAGATATCCGGAGAATCTGACCTGGAGAATGTGCAGATGTACCCATTCACACATGCAGCACAAAGCAGTAGATTTTCCTTATAGGATGTGTTCACATATGCTAGAAAATCTCTGGGGTGATTTGGGAAAGGGGCGGCACCTGGATTTATGCGACAATTTCTGCATCGGCCTGAACTACCAGAAGCTCGCGGATCTCTTCATACCTCCAGTTTTCAGACATATTCGTTGCCGACGTTGTTTAAAATGACTTTCCTCAGTCAGGAGATTTGTATTTTTTTGGTCACGTACCAGTCACTTGATATTGCCCTGATCCCGACCCTGACCCCAACTGTAAACTGCAACAAAATATTGGGTTTTATATACTGTAAACTGACAACACCTATGTCTATGCTTGACTGGAACCACCACGTGTGAGCCTAAGACTACAAGAACACCATTGCCAATACCTCAAAGGTGCAAGCTTGTTTAGTGCATATATTAATTAAATTGGCTTCAATGCTAATACTTTTGGGTACGTCTTGAGACAGCTATGAAACATCTGCTAGGCATGACAAATGCTGAAGCCATACATATTGAGATCAGTGAAGCACCCCCCCCCCTCAATCCCTCCCCACCTTCAACCAGGGCAGTCCTGACGTGTTATCATATTTTGTCTAAAAAAAACAGCCAACTTGAAACAGCACTCAACGCCTACTCAACGCCTCAACGTCCGCCACACCCCACTAGAAGCAATAATCAAATTAAAATGCTAACAGGCGAACAAGCACGGCTTGCAGGTTTTTTTTACTCCATTTTATGCAGGAAACACAAATGAGCAATGAGTGCTGCAGCCACTCTCTCTTTGCTATTGTCAAAAAAACAACAATGAGTGATTTATGGCCTCCTTCAGCGAGAGATATGAGCAAAGACTGTGCACCAGGGAAACCCTTGTTGTTGGTCACGAATTACATTGCATGTGGTCACAATAATCATGTGTGTGATTTCCTTCGAATACTGGAGTCTGTTTCTTTGGGCTTTCCAAGTTTCAGATGCAGGAATTCTCCCATCCCTCTCCAGCTCCTCCCCTATCCCTTGTGTCACCGCACGCTGACAGCTGAGCAATGGCCTTTCTCCGGCGTAGCGATAATTGAAAAGCGTGATGGCTGGCCCGCTGGTGTACCGACCATCTGTGAGTCTGAGTGGTTTGGGTGAGTGTTGCGTTCGTGGGCGGGGAGGTCGAGGGTTACGCCAGAGCCAGACAGCCTCCCGTGGGGAGCAGTTAACACCTCATAGATGCCAAAAGGCCCCGATATGGCCTTTTGCAGAGCCAAGGCTCTTGATGAGAAAAAGGGTGATTATCCCGTCGTGAGGCAAATATAAACACATGCTTATGAATTCTGACAACCAAAAGTTAAGTAGGCAAAATCCGGCAGAAATATGAATCAAACATGAGTATTAAAATATGTTGTTGAATGTGTCCCGTTGCCTGTACAAACACAGGAACTGGTTAAATCCCTGCTGTTACATTCTAACAGCAATTTGTTTGCAATGAAGCAACAGTGGATGGAAGATTTATTACCTATAAAAAAAACAATTAATGCTGAAATTATTACTCATTTGTTCAGTTGATGTGTGGAAAAATTAATTAAATCCAGATCCGATAATGATTTATTTTAGCCATTTATCAAAACAGCTTCAGAATGCAAAAGAGCTGTTTACTTTTCTTTGTGTTCTACAGAAACTATATCTGATATAATGTTTTTTTTGAATGTTGGTCACAATTTTAAGATTAGAAATAATTTTGGGATCTGATAACTGATAACTTCCCCTTTTAAGTGATGGTAAAAATAAACGTAACAAAATATGATACATTTGAAAAATGTCAATAACTATCAGTCAGTTGAACGCACATGAAAAGCAGTTGTTAATGATGATACATGAACAAATGTGCTATTTGAAAATCAGTATGCCTCTCATGTGCACACTCCTGGGTTAATGCCTGTATTAGGCGCCTCGAAGATTGCGTAAAAAATGACAAACCACTAAACGCCAGCAGTGAGAAGAAGCGCTGAGTGATGCATTAGCCAATACATTTCTAATATGAATGTCCCTGAATGCATTCCAGTAAACCATTGCAGACAGATTACCAGATATTGCATTCCCGTCCATGAGCGAAATGAAGAGATAATTATGCGGCCGGTGGGCGATGGAGGAATGGAGCTGTGATGGATTTGATTAAAGTTGTCAGTAAAAACACATGCTAATGACCGTGTTGATTAGTTAGATTGCTCTAATGCTGGTGCCACCATTAATCTACAGCATAAACAAAAGTGTGCTGTTGGTCAGTGCTGTGTTTGCAGTTTGTTTGCCTCTGTGTATGGGGCACCATTGCTATGTTTGTAACTCCTGTGCAAAGCAGTTTCAAGCATATCCTTTTTTATGTCACTCACAAAAGCCGTTCGTTTTCCTATGTCAAGTTTGTGTAAAGCATGAGAAATTAACTATTTTCCGATAATTTCGTAAATAACCTAAATTATATCCTCCATTGATGTGTTATAAGTCTTAATTTATTCTGTATTTTCCACATCCCATACAACCAGCCCTGACCACCCTAGAATCTTTTTCAGTAACACGTTGCCTTAATTGATTGATATCTAATCCACTGTGCTCTTCCTCTCTCCCTCATGTCCCTTCATCCCTCCCCTCCTCCAAAGGACCCAAAATGAAAAAAAGCACACCACTGCTTCTATGCATCCATGCATTCATTTGCACACACACACACACACACACACACACACACACACACACACACACACACACACACACACACACACATACATACATGCGCACGCAGCAAGCGGCCTTCCCTCCGTTGCCGCTCCATTAGGTCTGAATTGTAGCTGTGATGTGTGGGACCCAAGGGAGATGTTATTGTCAGACCTGATTTACTCAGCACCATCTGACACAGAGGGGGCTTTTTGTGTGTGTGTGTGTGTGTGTGTGTGTGTGTGTGTGTGTGTGTGTGTGTGTGTGTGTGTGTGTGTGTGTGTGTGTGTGTGTGTGTGTGTGTGTGTGTGTGTGTGTGTGTGTGTGTGTGTGTGTGTGTGTGTGTGTGTGTGTGTGTGTGTGTGTGTGTGTGTGTGTGACAACAGGCGCACTGCCAGGCTTGGAGTCCCTTACTGAAAAAAGGACAGTCAAAAAGCAACAGTTTAACAGTAGCTGCAGAGCAATATGCAACCTAAAGTCATTGGGATATAAGTGTAAGTAGATTTTATGGTTTATACCCTGTCGATTATATTTCACAATTGTTATACTGCCAGGAGCCCAGCACTGCTGACTTTGTGAGCAATACAATTTTATTGTTGTGGTGCGATCTTGGCACATAAAATCATCATTACAGCGCTTAATTTGAATACTGAAAATACAATGCGGTATTTTCTTTAAAAACATTTTGTCATCCTTAAATATATTATACATTAAATAAGGTGTCTTAAATTAGTTGTAAATGATGACTTTTATGGTTAAAAAAATATGATTTATTATCTAAATATATTCAACACATTTAGTGATCCAATGGTTTAAATATATTTCTCTGAAATTGCATGGGCGACTAAATGCTAATCCAATCCGAATCTTGTTCCAGTGAAAACCAATCAAAATCTTCTTTTCACCAGACATGTTATGTCTTCTAAAAGAGAACAATAATGGTGTGCAAACCTGAAAGTGGTGTGACTGAGGTTATTTCAGTGACACATTCCTGTTCATAAAAGACAATCAACATTTCAGTAAGCATTGAAAATGAAATGGTGAGTAACTGGCCCACCAGATAAAAACAGCTTCTAACTGAATAATTGAGATTCATCTACAATGCTTTAAACAAAGACAAATAGATTCTAGAGTGGTGACAAAAGAAAGACAAGGAGAAACATTTCCTTTTTGATCATTATGTGAGATGCAATTTAACAGTGGGCCAAAAAAAATTAACGAAAACAAGAACAACATATTTAGGTCAACTTACTCTTGGGTAAGAGCAGGCCCAGTTCTAGAAAGTCAGACTTGGGTGGGCCTGTAGAAATTTTAGGTGGGCACACTTTTCAGGGAGACCGAAGATGCGAGCGCGCGTAGAGCGCGCGTAGAGCGCGCGTAGAGCGCGCGTAGAGCGCGCGTAGAGCGCGCGAGCCAAAATTTTTTGCCCTCTGCGTCTGCTTCTTGGCACATTTACTGTGAATTGTGTAGAACACAATATGCAGATAAACTTAAAGTGTTGCTTTGTGGGAGATTTGATTCTTGCATGTTTTTTTTCCAAAATGTTTATGAATAACATATAATATACATTATAAACAACATAATGTATATATTTTTCTTAATCGCAGTATTAACTGTAGGCAGCCTGAGCTGATTGAAGAGAAAGCTTTGGGACTGGCAACCTGGATGGTGGTAGTCCAGAGCTATATACTATACACACTAGATATATAGTCTTTCCACTATTGCCTCCGATGTTCAGCTGGGTGAAAATAGTAGCCAGCCGAGGTCACGACCCTCTTTTTTTTGACCTTTTTAAAGTGAAATGCATGAATCTGGTGCACTTTGAGAGGTAAATGGTAAATGGACTTGTATAGCGCTATATCTCCGTTTATCACAGACCCAAAGCGCTTTACATTGTTTTTGTACACATTCACCCAGTCACACACACATTCATACACCGATAGCAGCAGCTACCACGCAGGGTAGGCTTAGCACTAAGGTGCTAAGCTAACTAAGCTAACTATCGGGAGCAATTCGGGGTTCAGTGTCTTTCCCAGGGACACTTCGACATGTGGCGGGGAGACGGGGGATCGAACCTCCGACCCTGCACACCAGAGGCAAACTCCCTACCCACTTCGCCACTGCCGCCCCGATTAAGAGGCTAAATCTGAGGAATTTTGTGTGAACAAATAATTTGGAGACACTGGGTCGGATGAATTAGAAGCTATTGAAGAAAGACACATGGATTTTCCATAGAAATATACATTTGAAATAAAATATTATGCAGGGTCCTCTGGGATGGGCTTGGTGCTCTTTTTCTTTTACGTGACATATTTTTCTGTAATATAATGAATTAATTTAAATGCAGTGAGAGGAACGAAGCAGAAAAACTCTGTTGTCCAGTTATCTTTTTTTGAAATATACGGTGGCGCTGAGCATTCACCAAATAAAAAAAAGTTTCACAGCAGGATCTCGTAATTACGAGATAATATCTCGTAATTACGAGATAAGGATCTCGTAATTACGAGATAAGGATCACCCTCTCATTCATCAATAACGATGTCTGTGTGTGTGTGTGTGTTTGTGTGCAGATGAGGTGAACCTAGCCATAGGAAAACGTAGGCAATAGCCTTGGTTTCCGGACTACAATGGGCCCCATAATCAATACAATTATTTTAAATATTTGTTTACTGTTCATTCATTAATCAGCGATCGCATCGGGAAATCTTTTTACATTTTTATATTTTTCAGCAAGACTAACGGGAACCATTTTTGGATTCCAATGTGGGGATGTCAAAACAAAACATTGAATGCTCTGTTTCTAAAAAAAAATGCTGTGCTCTTTATAGAAATGATGCCATACTTGAACACATGTAATAGCTTTCAATTGCCCTTGTATATGCCACTGCGTTAGACACTAGATAGGTGACAACGTTGTATCTTGTATCTCTCAGCGTCCTTATCTTCAGCGGCTTTACACTTAACAGGAAAGACGTTTTGTACAGCCAGCCTTTGTCCACTGACGAATGAGTTTCATTACACTTTCATGCCATTCTGCTGTCACTTATGTACACTCAACCTCTATTTCTCACGGTATTTTCTCACCATCTACTTAGTTATTGAAGCAACCTACATGCATTGTTGACCCTAACGCGCCTCACAAGAATAACCCCATGTCTCACCCCATCTGACAAATTGCTATCCAACTTAATCTAATTCTAAACTACAGAAAAGGGGTGGCTTTCCAACTCAATTTGAAAGAGTGCGGTGGGATTATCCCAGCTATTTGCTTGGAAGAGTTCGCCCCGGTGTCATCGAAATCTCACACCTCCTGTGTGGCAGAGGTGAAAGAAAGTGTGGTCATCCAGCTGAGAAACTATTTCTGGCATTTCAAAAATTTCCATTAACTTATTAAATATATTTAGGACTTCTTAAACGGTCCACAAGTGCATGTAGCTTCAGCCTAGGTGGCCTGTTTCCTCGACTCAGGTAAACCACCGTCCTCACTGAGCTGAACAAAACAGCTTAGGCCTATTCTTTTCAGCAAGGTACTTCCTGTTTGCTCAAATACAAACAGCGTAGTAAACTGACCAAGGCTGGTATCTAGGAGATTAACACAGCCTTTCACACTTCACTCTCACCGCCTCTCTGTCTTTGCCAAAACACTCTTGGGGTCAAGTTACACACCTGCCGCTGTTTGAGAGGCAACAGTGATACCTGCCACTCAGCTGGAAGGATTCAGCCGAATATCCTGTTTGGTGTTCCTTTTCTTGTTCTAGGGAACCTGAGAAGCAGAGAAGGCAGCCATTAATGGTTGGGTTGGGGCGGTGAGGGAGGGGGGGGGGGGATGCGCTACAAAAACAAAAGGTTTGAGGACAGCTGGCAATCACCTTTATGCATGTCATACTTTCCAGATTGGCGCCCACAAACACACACACACACACACACACACACACACACACACACACACACACACACACACACACAAACACAATATATACACACACACCCTATATACACACTGCATGTGACTTTTCATGCATATAGAAACAAATCATTATTTACTTTAAATGCTTTGTCTATTCAGAAAACTGACTTGGTGTGACCGGTAACTTTGTTCATAATTGTCTAATTTGATTTGTTAGTGAGTGGTTGAAAAAGTTTTTCTTTATGCAGTATAAACATATTCAAATGACTAAAGTATACAACTACAAAAGTTGAGAAATTGCTGCTTCAGAGTGTAAGATTTATAATAGTTGGAATATTCAGGGTTTATTTTAATTTACTTTATAATCTGCTTGATGGTTGAATGTGTATAAATGGTCTTTGGCTAAAAGTGATGTGGCTTTATACATATAACTAAGTAAATAAAACAAAGTAAATTAAGCTGAAAAGTATCAATGTATCACCTACAATATTGCAGTTAGTCTACGCACAGGCGTATCACAAGCCGTTATAGAAGCAAACACATAAACATGCTGTTTAAGACACACACACACACACACACACACACACACACACACACACACACACACACACACAGATACACATACACATACACATACACACTCACATGCACACACTGGCCTACCCATATCCTGTTTAATCTACTTAATTGAACCTGACTTTGAATAACTAAATAAATGAGGAAATTCACATGGGGCACTTGATCCCTTCTCGGCTAATGGATTGGAGATTCCTTTCCCATAGGGGCATTTGGGCAAACAAGACCCAGTAATCTCTGAATTGATGAGTTGACTCTCTGTCTGCATCAAATTTCTCCACTAAAGAGCTGTTGAACCCCTGATACAGTGTTGGTAGTAAGCCAGATACTCAATTTGCAGACCCAGGCAGAACTATGGGCTTGCTCTGGTTTCACTATTGGCGCTGCGATACTCTAAATGCAAGATGAATGTATAGGTTAGGCGCTGCGTGTAAAATATGAGACAAAGGGGTAGGTGAAGTGTTTTTTGGCTCATGTGCTTTGACAAGAGATTTTCAATTGTACAAATTACTTAAAATATTTCAAACTGTTTCAAATGTATCAAAGTGCTTTAAACACAATTACATTGAAGACCACTCATTTCTTGCGTCTGATATGATGCACAATATTGTAGTCCAGCCAAAAAGGATATAACTCCACCTCGATTTAGGTGACAAATTTATTAAAGTCCTGTAATTTAATCAGGAATCATTATCATCATCATTACCAGAAGGGAATAAATAACACATAAAACATTTTCCACATAAACAAACATATACATCAGACCCCCGACACGCTACAGCAGTTCTTCCTTGTCGGGAGTTTTTTTTCTTTTTTTCGAACAAAGACGAACGAGATACATCTCAGAACACGCAAATGCATAGAAGTAATTGGACCCCTAGGTTCCATTTAAGACAACATCTACATTTTTGTCCTATATCCCTGTTTTAAGAATGTACAAAGTCCTCGTATCTGGGGTTTTATTCATGTCCAAGAAGGGGTTTGTATAAAAATAAAGTCTCAACAACCTATGTATATATTTATATAGACATTTGGCAACAACCAGACATTTAAAGACTCTGAACGTTGGAACCGAATGCTGCACCTGAACACAGTGAAGAAAAAAAGAGCATTTGGAGGAGATGAGAATTGAGAAGGGGGCATGGATGAAAATGTCCAAACTTTGAGTCTCTGTATTGTTCTGAAAAAGCTTATAGTGGTATTTGAAAACAGAACATTTAAAGAGATTTCTTGCTTTACATATGGTTTTACTACCAAAGGACAATTTTTAGGTCTAGTGCTTTTCATCAAGGACATCTTGCTCCTTCCTTCCATCCAGATCATCATATATTAAAGGAAACCTTTTAATCAGATATTAGGGAGATCCAAAGACAACAGTCTATTCCCTTAAACCACCTTGTCCTGTAAGACTATTTTCCAATTCCTAAAATCCCAAAAGAAGACACAGAAAACCAAAAAATCAAAAGAGTTCAAAGTTCTTGTCGTTGACCAATCAAAACTGTCCGTGGTCCACTTCATCTAACCAGGAGGCAGGACTAGCAGGAAAGTCTGGGTATCCTCCACTGCTGCAAGTGGAGAGGTCTGAGTTGGGGCCGTTGGCGGCCCCCATGGAGACCCTCCCGGCGGGGTTGATCCCGGGCCCGCTGCCCTGGTTCATGATAGAAAGACCGGAGTCGGGGTACACCAAGCTGGAGATGAGAGGCTGGTGTCTGGGCAGCGCCTGAAGGGACCCTGGCGACTGGGGGAGGCCGTAGGGGCTGTTGGAGCGGATGTCGTGGAACTGGTCTTGAGAGGGGAGGACGCCGTGCTCCAGGGGGAAGGAGTTGTGGTTGTTGCCCCCTTGGCGGCCCCCCATGGCTGGGGAGGACTCACTCATGCTGCTGTAGATGCCATTAGTGAGGCCCAGCTCTGACATGGGTGGTTCATCTGTGCAAAAGGGACAAAAAGCTAAAGGTGTTATTTGTTATTCCGAATGGACTGCATGAAATTAGCCATACTGAAAAACCTTTTTTTTCAATAACTCTACTCTACTTCTATTTAAAATAATAGTGTACAAATCCAGAATGCCAGGGTCTTAGTACAGGGAGAAGAGACAAATATTCCGGGGGCTGCATAGCATGTCTCCGACTATAGCAATTAGCTTGACAACTAAAGTACTTTTCAGCTTCTGTATACATCCATGAACTAACTGTATGAGCAGTCGCAAAACAAACTCAATTTTACAATTTAAAATTAATATCCTGGAAGGATATGAAAGTATCCTTTTACAGGGTATTCATTCAATGAATGGATGGAAAATAAGAAATGGCAGGACAGTTTCAACTTCAGCTTACTGTTAATTAAATTTCAAGAACAATGCTAAACATGTATTTGCAATAGGATGTACAACCTCTTATCAAAAGGCTGGTCTCTGTAATTTCTGCTTCCTGTCAGTACTTTTACAAATAAGATATGTATAAACAGTATATAAACATTTTATACATGATTTATAATATACTTTAATTTGGTTGTAAGCAGATATAAGGTAATTTATCAAATTAATGATGACTGAATTCCATCTAGCTGCCTCCATTTCTGGGTCCTTGTGCTGTACATACTGGCTCACTGTCTGTCATGGACTACGGGAACACTTGAGTGGAACAGAGCCACCATTCATGCTTGCTCCATTCATTTTGCGCAGCTGACTCTACCTGTAAAGGACACCTCGGCATCACTATCCATGCCCTCTTCCTGGATGCTGTCTTTGTCGGATTTGGAGCTTCCCCGCGACCTCTTCATGTTTCGAAAGTACTGCCCCCACCTCTGCCGACCGGCGTCTTTTTTCAGCCTTTTCTCTTTTGCCCGCCTGTTCTGAAACCAAACCTGGAGGGTATAAAGACAAGAAATCTATATATTAGGATATATTACAACCTCTCAGTCTTGAGGACCATAACCAAATAATATTTTATAGTCATCATCCCTACCATATAAAAGTCAAAGTCCTCTACATCCAAACCCCTCTGCTATTTCATTGATGCACATAGTATGCCTTAAAGCATTAAAACAAAATTAATTGTCAAGGACTGTCTGTATGCTGAGTGTGAGACTGAAACAGTGACACAGGACAGTAATCCTTGGGACAAGCATTCCCCTACACCTGATATATCACACATTTAATTAACTTCGCGACTGCTACAAGTTGTCATCACCCCTGGGGGGGATTTGAATAATTAGCCTGACACTGATTTAAATTATTCAAATTCTTCTATATCTACTTTTGATCTGATATATTCATGTTAGCACCTGCTATAGAAACAAATAAACAATAACAGCCATAAACATAAACTGACTGGAACGTCACCGCTCACAAGTGAAATCTGATACAAAATGACTCAATAACACCATTTCTTAGTCTGGTTTTTGTTTCACACACAAAATTAATTAATTTCAGTCACAAGCACCAAAAGGCAGTTTTACTTTCTCCTTAATGATATTCCACCCTGAGTGAAACCTCTTCACCCCTTCCCTTTCACTGAATAATGAGGAGCATTTTAGTGGCTTCCGTCTCTACTTTTGTCCTTGCAAATAAAACAATATATATGACCACCACCTAGCAAGCAGCGTGAGGCTCCTCTGCAGCAGACAATATGCGAGGGGCCCCTCTTAGCATTGTTAACGAGCTTGCACTTAAACCATGCTGACTTTCAGGTGGACTTCATTCTACTCCATCTAGCCATAAATCCCCTCACCCTCACCAGCCAACACACACGCGCACACTTACTCGTACAGTGGTGGGCCCGTGCCAGTTCAGCCACTATTGTCCCTCTGATAATGAAGCCAGGACACTAATGGAATAGCCCTTAATGGATAATAATACACTTTACCTGCACAACCCGCATATCCAGGCCCGTCTCTGATGACAACTGCTCCCGGACGTGGCGGGCGGGTTTGGGAGAGTTATTGTATGCATTCTTCAGCGTTTCCAGCTGTTTAGCAGTGATGGTGGTCCGTGGCCTTTTTGCAGTCGAGTCTGCTTCTGAAAAAATGAACGGACATCACGCAAATGTAAGCTTGGACAGTGACTCTGCTGACGTTTGGACCTCAATGTTGTCTATTGAAATAAATTGGAGAATAAACATAGTAAGTATACACACTAACCGTCTAATAGTGATTTTTTTGTATACAGTGTTTTAATTCATTGCTGTCTTGCACTGACACAAACATCTTTTCTGATATTTAAAATATTACTATCACCATGAAAGATCAACTGGCCATCCTTACACACCCGTGGTAAAATGCACTGGTTAATGCTCATCTACAAAACCCTACTTGGTCTGTCCCCCCTACCTGTGCGACCTGCTTCCTACAACACCTGCTCTGCCCGGTACATTCACCTAAAAATCCCCAAAACAAATTCTGTAAAAACATTTAAACTGGACACTAATTGCTCAGCTTTCAAAGACTCAATCATGGATCAGTCCACTAACTTTCTCCAAACTACCACTATCTAATGGCTCATTACAGTTTGTCCCATGCATTCTGCCCTCGCCCTGATACCATTCTGTCCTTTACTGTGTATTTCATGTGTACCTTACACATCTCTGATGTGTGATGTGTATTGCCGTCCCTGTGACTGCTATGTTTGGATTTGCTATGTGTCGCTGTCCTTTTAACTTTTCTTACTGTGGCTGTGACTGTGTACAAGCAGATGGCTGTTGGTAATGTTGTACGCTGCTGTCTTTTAACTGTGCTAAAATGTGTGTGTGTCTGCTGCTGTTTGTCTCCTACTGTGTGTCGCAGTGTCTGGATGAAATGGGTGTGTGCTGTGTGACCTTTTAACATTTAACTTGACCTTTCTTTTCAGCCCCCACCCCCCTCCCCTCGCCCCTTTTGCCTGGCTGTCTTTGAAAATAAGAATTTGTTTTTAACAGCCTGCCTGGTTAAATAAAGGGTAAATAAAAAATTTAAATAAAATTGAATAGAAAACTTTTTGTGCATGTATTTTTGGTTTGTAATGTGAAAAATGTATTATCGAAACACATATTGATAGCAACTTGTAGCATAAAACCGCTTGTATAATATACAACTTTCTAATGTAACCTAAGTCGATAAATCCTCTTGTGCTTATACACCAAAATCTGGCATCCTTTGCATAATCAGCATCATGTCTGCACATCTGTTGGCCAGCACAGCAAAACTACAAAACCATCATCCAAATGGATGCCACCCAAGTAATTGCGCCCTCTCATTAGTAAAATAAACGTGTGTGTTTTTCGTGAAAACTTAGCGTTAACTCGCTGCATAAATCAACACTTGGTGTGGAGCAGTAAATTCAAACAAACAGATGGGGAGATAAAACTTGACCATGGCCATGACTGCCCTATGCGGAGCAGAGCTTGCTGGGTTTCTTTTTACAGTGAAGCTCAAGTTAATATAATCAGGGCAACTAATTAAAAAAAAATGCTTGGGGCATATAAACATTGGAAGAGAAAAAATATGAAATGCAATTAACTTTTTTTATGACAACAAATGTTTAAGTATACAGAATCACTTCCAATAAGCTTTAAAACAGAAGTGCCTTAGTCTGTAAATTGTGTATTTTCATAGTCCAGGTGTAAAGTCCAAATGATTAGCCTTTTCATTTTTCCCCCAGTCCAAATATTACTATACTGCAGGTATTCTATAGGTCCGTGACTTATATGATTTAGCAATACTATGCTTTTAATAATATGATTAAGTTCTAAATTTAGAAGTTTTGTTAACTATATTTGTCAAATATATTTTTCATGTATCAAAAAATATAAGAACATGATCTCAAAATACACTTTCTGTACACCTTGAGTAGTAAACAGCTTACTGATTTAAATACTTCTTACATATACAGTAATTGTTGTAACCTAGAAGTATTAGTATTATTGTTCTGTTGAATTCTTCTAATGGTTTGACTCGTTTTGGTTTGACAACTAAATGTTTTTGAGTCATTCATGAGATTATCAGACACCATTGCTGCTGAATACACATCAAGGAGTGTGAAACTATATAGGGTGACTTTACTGCAGATGTAGAATTTCAAGAAAGCATTGTCACTCGATTACATTTTCATTTAAAATACATGTAATTTGTTGTAGTTGAACAGTTCCAGTACCTACAACATAATTAAACATAATACAGATTTGTTTCTCCCATTTTGTGAATATTATTACCAGTGCACATAATGATACAGAGATTAGTTTGGCACATCACGAATCTCGGGCACAATCGAAAGAGTTATTGAAGGCTGCGCAGAGTGCACGTGTAAACCCAAAAAGCCTCAACATTAACGCAGTGCTGCTATCGATTGGGTTGCGGGCAACGATGCAATTAGCACAGGTGGGTCAAAGTTTATAGGTGACCTCATCGTCATGTCAAACGCACAACAGATAGGCCTACTTAAACGTAAAAATCACCAGACGATGCTTCATATAAAAGAATAAGCTCTGCAAAATTGCAATCACTGCTAAAATTGTACATTTTGTCAAGGTTTATTGTAGGCCTACATTAAGCCAATAATAGAAATGTTGAGACGATCGTTTTGATTGGTAGTAAGTTTCTCCTCACCTCGCTGCTTGGCGGTCTCGTAGTCGGCCTTGCAGACCAGCCTACTGTCCTCCATCAGATAGTACTCGTCGCCGGTGGCCAGCTGCCTCTTGCATACGATGCAAGCGAAACAGTGCAGGTGATAGACGAAGTCCTGCGCTCTCCTCACCACCTGGGTGGGCGGTATGCCCTGCTGACAGGCTGCGCATTTGGTCCCGAATCTCCTTTTGGGAAATTAGACAGTTTCCATCAATGCATAATAGCTTTTTACACATCGCCACGTGTCGATAGGCTATATTATTTTGAGCAAAAACAGGTATAACATATTTTTTAAGACCAAAAAAAAAAAAACAATTGCAAAAACATTTGAAAGCTACTCACTTAAAGAAATCCTCTTTGCAGTAGACGCTGTCGCCCCTGCTGAAGCACTTCTCCGCCAGTTGTGCCTGGCAGTCGCTGCACTTGAGGCACTTGCTGTGCCAGTGGCGATCAAGCACTTTGAGTATAAAGCGGTCCACGATGTGTTGGTTGCAGCCTGCGCATAGTGGGATCTCTGTAGGAGACATGATGAAATCACTTTGGTCAATTTAGTTTAATCTATATATTTTACATATGTTGAATGGCAAGAGGAGGGGAAATTGATGAACACAGGTTTAATCAGGCAAGACACCCAAGATAATATAAACAGAACACTTTATCGCTGGAATAAAGATGAGCAGCGTAAACTGACCTAACAATATGTTTAATGGTTTTACTCTTATTTTATTATTAGGCTATATTATATTATTTGATTTATTGTAAATAATTTTCTTCTATATCTATTTAGTGAATTACATTATAAAATGATACGGAATACTTCAGCCTGGTAGAACTTTTCTACCTTCAACATCATACTTATCAATATTTTTGTTTCACTAAACCCAGACTCCACTTACAATGTGACTATTATTAATACACACTTATTTTCCATCCTAGCAGTAGCCTATAGGCCTATTAACCAAATGCAAAACCAAAAAGGAACGGGGCCCGTTGCCAAATTGATTGCAGCACACACATTAAATGGCCCAGTAGAAATCCAGCGCTAGATGCAACTATGCTGGTTCAACATAATTGCATTGCTCATAAACTCACAAACAAAAATAAATTAAAGCAATTCGTGAATAAATAAGAGAAGTTTATGGAAGCATACACGGTGCACCTCGCATTCACAATCATTATGTAAAAAGAGCATTATTAAATAAAAGGGGAGGACTCCCACAGTTTAAGCTGGAGTCCGCCCTGTGTCTCATGGTTCGTAACAGCGACTGACTTCAAAAAACCTGCAGATATCTTTAAGCCCACGATTTCCATCCCCAGTTATCTTACATCCGGCCATAGTTTCATTTGGTCGATGATGAAGAAGAAGAAAAACATCACAAATCACCACTTGCCTCAAATAAAAATACATTAAATGTTAATCTTGTTTTACAATTCGAAAGCACGTCTTGGCCTTGGCGTATAAAAGAGGGTTTCATGTGCTGAAAATCAGGGACTTAACCTGCATTTAAATCAAGCTTCACATTAAACCAAGTGTGAATCCAATAAGCTTATATATTTGACTTATAAAGAGATATTTCAATAATTGACGTTTCGAAATTTAAGCGATGACCTGTAATATTATCAGACATCAGTGCACACTGCAGTGATAAAATGACAACCAAACTGCTTTTCAAACATCAATGATATGAATGGACATTTACATACTCTGCTTATGGACACCGATGGGTCCAATATAAGATTGAATCCAATTGTTTGGACCTAATAATAATAATAATAATAATAATAATAATAATAATAATAATAATAATAATAATAATAATAATAATAATAATATATACCCATATATATATATATATATATATATATATAGTGATACAGCCTAATAATAATGAGAATATTTCAAATCCTTAAATGGAGCAAAAGCATTATCTTGGCCAATCAATAGATAATTAATCGAATAGTTTTCGTCTTGTTATTATGTTGTAGCCTAATCATCTTCAACCAACAGCAACCACATTTGCGCTTCGTCCACTTCAGGCAGAAAGGCCTGCATTGTAACATCACAAAAGCAACTTTATGATATTCAATATAAAACAATAAAAAACACTGACCAAACATGGACAATCAAAACGCCTCGTAAGACCTTGCCAGGCTTCTTTATACATAATTGAAAGAGGCGCAACCACTTCATATTCCATCCGTGCAAGGAGTCTTATTCCAATTGTTCTGTTGTGAACAATTCATGAAATGTTAATGAGCCATTTCTTGTGGCATCACCAGCGCAGCCCCGCACAAGTGTGTGGCGCTGGTGGGAGCCACGTCGGGAACAGGTGTATCCAGGTCATCATTAATTCAGCGCCCTGTGTAAAACTAGAAAGCTCAAGCCTTTAGCCTCACGGTACAAAACCAATAAGGTTTCCCGAGCAATTGGCTCACCTGGTGGAGCCCACTCGGAATATTGAAAAAAATAGATGCTTGCAAATCCCAATCGAAATCTCTCAAAGTAAAATCCACAATCCACACAATCGAACACGGAGCTGGCGGGGTCCATTGCATCGCCCCCAAATGCACCCTTATAACCGTTCAAAATGGACGGTGTGAATAATGAAAATGAAACACAAAATTCCCTCAATTCATAGAAAATCACTTTTTTGTACACTATAGTTTTCGCTTTGCATGATGCTGAATCTGTATTACTTCAAATAATCCAAGTTGCGTAATTTCCAATTTACCCAAATTAAAACTGTGTTAGAACAGAGGTAGCCTACCTCCAGTTTCCGAAATAAATATACCCATTAATTCAGAAAAATACCATATCAAAATGTATACGACCAGTCAGATAAATCAGGTTCAAGCCTGGTGCGTAAAAGTTGCAATGACGTGGACTTAAAGGCCCGTTTAAAGAGTTCTGTATTAATGATAACATGCTACACAAACACACACGAATGAGTGCACTCACTGTGCAAAAGGCTTATGAACAGTGCAAAAACGAACACATTGTATATATTTCCCTTGCCTTTCCGTAGCTCCTCACTGTGTGACAGCAAAGCAAGGAGCATCTCGGTGTTATTATTTGATGAGTCTTTTGGAGAGTTGCGCTCACGGCGTCCGTCCATCGCTCATGATCTACGCTCTCAATATCGTAAAGCCCGTCTAGTTTTGTGTATCCGTCCACGCGTTTGTAAAAATGTGTGTTTAGCACTGAGCATCCAACGCGATCACAAAGAGTGTGGGTGAGGTATAGCCTAGTTTGGCTTTTAGGCTCTGCTGTGTGTTCAAGCCCGTGCAGGATTACGCTGCACCGTTTCCTGGGCGACAAGGAGATAGATTAACATCACCTACCAAGTACCGTACCCGGAAGAAGAATGAACAGGAGGTGAGAGGAAAAGGCCAATATAGTTTCAGTGTTATATCCTGCTACTCTCCAAATAAAATGAACGATAGAGAATTATTCTTCATTTTCTTAATGTTCCACTTTGAATTAGGTGACTGAACTTAAGTAGGCCTACTCTTTTACCTAAAGTGTTGAAATTACTAGGCCCTCTGATTGTTCATTTCTGTATTCCTACATTAAAGGTATACTGGTAACATTTGTTTTCTTTGGCTTACTACTAATGCAGACATGGGAAATATAGGGCATTCGTTTTGACACAACATGATTACATGAAATGTAAAAGATCCCCATGTGGAAAGTATACTAATATAATGACAACAATAACAAGACAACTAAATCTACAACTTAAAACAACCAAAAAACGAGAAAACTGGACACTAGGCTATTATGTTCGTTAATTTATTTTTGTAAATCGACCAGTTGTTCCCACGAGGATTCGGCATGGCGATCCATTTTTAGTTCAGATTCCAGTACTGCCATGCGTAAAGGAGAGATTAGGCCCTGAGGTACACTACAAGTTTAGGCCCTTGTCTTGGACTGCATGTTGAATGCATTCATTTATTTTTGCAGCAGCAAAGCAGGTCATTGTTAATAATAATAATACAAAATAAATATTGTTTTTAAATTGTCGCTCGGAAGTCAAATATCAAATATCACATTGTGTGTTGCTATTATTATTGTCATTATTATTACCATTACTACTTATATAAATGGAAAACAATGCATTTTCTTAGAAATTTGTACCATAAGCTCTGTGTCCGATTAGATTTTAAATAAGTGATTTTAAATATCTCTCTCTCTCTCTCTTTCTCTCTCTCTCTCTCTCACACACACACACACACACACACACACACACACACACACACACACACACACACACACACACACACACACACACACACACACACACACACACACACAATATTCCTCTCGAACGTTGAGTGCTCAAAGACAAGTGTTTATTTAGGGGAGAGATTGGCTGTTCAATAACATGTTGATCGGGCCAACACCCCAATGAATTTTATTGACACTGATCTTTGGCACAAAAGAGCGCCTGGGGAAATCACGGGTGAGTGCCACAGCCGCGCCGGGCCGCTGATGAATCTAAAATCAATGTCCTATTTGCCTGTATTTCAGAAGTATATGAACGCCGTTTTGGAGAAAGCTGTGGGGTTCACGTGCGGTGGTGCCCCCTCTTTACTTTCTCAGCTTTGTAATAATTTTTTATGTCATATTGATCGCTGACTTTTGAGGGGGGCGACTCCGACAGTAATGAGACAACAAAGCGATAGAATGACCATCAGAGGAATGGTCAGTCAGTGTGTGAGAAAGACGCGAGGTTGAGAAACTAAATTCACGCTTTTTTGTTCAATTGAATTTGGTTGAAATCCATATAGATTCAAGGATATACTTTTTATTTTTATTTTATTTAATTTTCCATAATTTAACAATAATAATTGAATAGCCTAGTTATTAAACGAAATAGCAGTTTTTTGTTAAGTGACAGTAACACCACAACAACACACATGCTCATTTTAGAAACAGGCCCAAGAAAACATGTTTTTTACTCTTTACATATTTGAACGTCACATTGGACCACGTTTATGGGCTTCATCCCCACCTACACTGGCAACCTCAGGTGTCCCATCTGTCAGAGCAGGAATGTGACACCTGTTGGGCTTTTTCCTCTCTGTGGGACTGCAGGTGCATGATGGGAGAAGCGGGGTCCGGTGCTCACTCTGCTCTACCACATCCCCTCCCTACGCTCCCGTTACAACCGCGTGTGGCGGTGTGAAATGGCAGCACGCGCGTAACATCTGTTCTGGTCCTTCTCCCAACAATGAAGTCTCATTACAAATTCATAACGTCTCCCACACGCAACGCAAAAAAAAACGAAGCGCCGCTACACAGTCAGTGTGCACCAACACCACGGGGTTTGTGAATAATAGAAAGGGTTTCTTGAAACTGTTGCATCGCCAGGTTGTAGCCTAATGTCAGCGTCCCATATAAACCGAAAATTATCAAACATAAAATAATATTTCGAAGCAGCTAGATGTCCTTTTTTGTGGAAGTGTGGCTGCATTTCAAAATAAAATAAAATAAAAGTTTACTCCATCCATCTCTATTTCACGCTTGTCAGAGTTTAAGACGATGGGCCTAACGCCTGCTGGGCTGACCTGCTGTAGCCCATTATCTTCTATTTCACGCCTATAATTGTGACTCATTTATGGGCCTCTAGTCCACAATTAAAACTCTGCACTACTTGTATTCTGTCCAACCTCGATAGACATCATATAGGCCTATCGGCCCATGCACGAGGAAATTAGGTAATGGACTCTTACCTTGGCCCGAACTGTACCGGGAGAAATTCCCGGTGTTCTGACAACTTGATCCCGGGTGTTCAAGCAACATTTTGAAGATGATCCGATGATCCAACGGAGAAGCAGCGCCGTAAGACGCACACCTGCGATATATTTAAAAAAAGAAGCCTAACAAGCTATGCCTATAGAAGATGGCTTCGAACCCGCACTTTCCTGCAGATTTTATCCTCTCGAGAGCGAGTCGAGCTCTGTTCGATGGCAGCTTGACTTCTTGCAAACGTTACAAAGGACGCCCGTGGACCTCTCTCCGTCCTTCAGCCGCCGTGGACGGAAACTTTGAATATTCATCAAGTTGCTCTTTGATTCCAGGTTGATACGCTCGATATGAGGTGGAGGAGGCGATGGGGGCAGTGGGAAAAAGTGTGTGACCGTTTAGCGTCGTCAGCTGACCTGACTGTGAGACCCTGCAGCCTGCGACTTTAACTTCAACCGAAGTGAGCTGCGGTCAGCGCTGCCTCTGTCCACGGTCCTGAAAAGGGGGAGTATCTCTTGACGGGTTGGAGAGGCGTGTGTGTGCTGCTGTTATATGGCCCCGTGGCTATCTTAAAGATACCCCACGCCCCCCGCCCCTTCCTCCCTCCCTCTTCCTCCTTATCTGTGTTGTGGTGCACGTGTCTGTCTTTCAAGGCGCACAATAGGGGGAATTCGGCATTGCTCGGGACATTGTTGACATGCGTTTCCATCGCTGCGTCTCTCTTTTGTTTCGGTTAGAAATAGACCGCCTCGCATTAATGATGCAAGTGTGGACGGAGCATACACACACCGTTATGTTAGCTCATATGGAGTTACCGTTGGGCAATACTGACATAATACAAAATAAAAGAAAAGAAAAAGTCACTACTGAGACTATAGTTTAAAATGAGTGACGTTTTCTGTAGTAGTTCCGAATACTCATGGTTATGGTAAAAAGGTGCAAGTTAAAAAGTTTGCATCTTAAAATACAGTTCACTAATACGCCAAGGCTTTTTTTTCTTTGACAAAACATTGTCTCTAATTTATGCCTTCCAGTAAAATCTTTAAGCCGAGCGTGTGCCCAGCAGCGTTACTGGTGGACTATTTGGCCGGGTGCCATGCCTCATGCCTTTGACACTGTGCCAATTATCACCACACCGCCCAGAACCGCTCTGACGTAGTCCTACAGCTTTGATTCAATTTTACTCGCCCAGCACGCCAGCCCACAAGTGGTGTAAGCCAATTAGACCTATGCTGTTCATTAGTCCACTCAGGGCAATTAGCCTCCCAAACTTGGAAAGAAATCAGCTACCCTTTCTTTTTCTTCTTCTTCTCTTTTCTCATTACCTCTCACTGACTTTACACCCTCCCTCATCTCACGAACTAGAAATTTCACTGGCATGATGTCACAATTTTAAAAAAGCAAAACAAAAAAAAATTAACCAAAAAAAACAAACAGTGTCCATCAGATGTTTGTTTTCATGGACGAGAAGTTTTTGTTTCCCCAGGCAGTAGTAATCTCTGGTCAATGCGGATCTTTGTGCAGATTAAGGGAGAACTGGGAAGGAGCTGTACACAGTAACCTAAAGCCAAAGCAGCATAAAAGGAGCTTAGACAACAAGCACAACAACAGGACTGCTTTCCTTTTCCCTTCATCCGTTGTGAGAAGAAACTCCTTCCAGATTGCCTTTGCTATTTTGCACAAAGACGTGTATTATCCACGTTTAAAATGTGTTGAATTAGGATCTCAAATCAGACTTTTTTTACTATGTTGTTTAAAGAAGGAATCTGAGGGATTCACCGACCAACAACCCAATTAGAAATGTTTTGAAAGACTATGTTTTGACTGACACTTTTCTCTAAAAAAAAAACATTTTATTTTCCTGATATCCTCGGCTCCCCTGCGTGAATATCAAAATGAGCCAACCGCTAAAAACATGCCAAGGCTTTTATCCTGTTTTTGTTTGTCCTTTGTCCATGAAAACCTGGAGCATCATCACAGGAAATTGGTAAAGTATTAATACACCTGGGTCCTACTTGAGGTAGAAGCTTCAATCAGCCACTTAAATGGTCCTCCATTTTTTGCACCTATTGGAACTTGATTTTTGACCTTGAATATGAGCAGGTTGAACAGGCTCACCAGTCCCCCGTGGAATAGACAAGTCCCTTTTAAGGAGCACTTCAAAAGAACAAACGGCGTGCTGAATATGAAACCTAGGTTTCCCTTCAAGTGAGGGCACTTGGAATCGTTTCATGAATACAATCTTTACCCAGATCTGTTGTGTTTCTTGTATAATACAAAATGTTCTCAGCCTATGTTTGTATTTTGCACTGGAAAGGATTTCAGTTGGAGCAAAGACATAGGCCTATACCCTTTTCCTATCCTTTTTTTTCTTGCAGAAGCAAACAAACAACAATTGGAACATAAGAGTGAATTTTGAATGTACTGTCTCAACCTAGGTATGTCATAAGAAAACAAAATGGTATATGTGTGTCTATATCATTCTATAAATTATGTTGAGCCAATTTTTTTATAGCTTTGTTTATTTAGTTAAACAAATAGTTTTATTTTTTCATTAATTTTTTTTACATTAATTTAAGAAACTGAAACATGGTCCAAATTGGACCGTTTTCAAATGCAGCCCCTTTTGCTTAATCAGCAAAACATGAACCAAGAGCAGTTTTATGGATGAGAAATCTGTTACCACTGAAGGCCATGTGACATAAAATACATTAAGAATAATGAAAGATTTTGAGGGTATCTTCCTATAGTCTATAGCCTTTCTCTTCTCTCTGAAATGTACTTTATCTGATCAGAATTCTTGTTTTCATTTATATGAGGGTGTATTTGTTTACTTATTGAAGCACATTGTTATTTCTGCATTCTTGTGTAGGTCGGTCCACAAGTGCCACCGTGGGATGTCCTGAAATGTTGTACATAGATGTGTGTACATGCCATTTGTGTGTGTGACTGCTTATGCACATTTGAGTTGGGTGGCTGAGTGTTACCGCGGGGGGTCGGTGCGCACCCATGCCACCCCTCTGACACCGGGCGGCCATTGTGCTCCTGTCGTGATCAATCATGTCCTCCAAAGACTGGCCTTGTTCAAGAGGGAGGGGACCAATCACACGCCTCATTACCCTGGCTTGGTTACTCCTTAGCGCAGTAGTCCCAGGACACCGTCAGCCTGTTGCTGTCTGGAGGAGCAAGAGAGCAAGTGGGTGTGTGTGTGTGTGTGTGTGTGTGTGTGTGTGTGTGTGTGTGTGTGTGTGTGTGTGTGTGTGTGTGTGTGTGTGTGTGTGTGTGTGTGTGTGTGTGTGTGTGTGTGTGTGTGTGTGTGTGTGTGTGTGTGTGTGTGTGTGTGTGTGTGTGTGTGTGTGTGTGTGTGTGTGTGTGTGTGTGTGTGTGTGTGTGTGTGTGTGTGTGTGTGTGTGTGTGTGTGTGTGTGTGTGTGTGTGTGTGTGTGTGTGTGTGTGTGTGTGTGTGTGTGTGTGTGTGTGTGTGTGTGTGTGTGTGTGTGTGTGTGTGTGTGTGTGTGTGTGTGTGTGTGTGTGTGTGTGTGTGTGTGTGTGTGTGTGACAGATAGAGATATAGTTAGCAAGAGGGTGTCAAAGGTAGCTAGAGCGGTACATCTGACAGTGAATTTGCAAAATAATGGTAGACAAAAATTGTTTTTATTAAAGCTATAGTGCATAACTTTTCTGACCCCATGAGGAATTCTGAGTCAAAACAACATCTAATCTACATCAGGTAAGCCATCAGTGACCGTGCATGGATTTTATTCCCTCTTCTATAAATAATTTTTTTTTTTTAAGATATTTTAAGGCATTTTTATGCTTTATTGATAGTGCAGAGAGACAGAGGGGAGTGACATGCAGAGAACGACTGCGGGCGGGAATCGAACCCGGGTCTGCTGCTGGGCCCGGCCCGGGGGGGGCCCTTAGACACCAACTGAGCTAAGGGCGCCCCTAAATCCAGGTTGTTTCTTATAGCAGCAGAATATACAACTGAAACATTTCGTGGCCCTTCTTGAGCCCCTGTGGCAGTGTCTGGGGGTGACATCAGTTCAATAACATTGCCATACAGAGCCATGCAGAGAGAGAGTTTTGTGGAGCTGATAGGCTTTATCAACTTTGTGTCAACTCGTTTGGCAATGGCTTGAATGTAACCAACATTTATTTGGAAAAGTTACGCACTATAGCTTTTAATATTATTTATACTATAAGATGTTCCTAATCCGTTTTAAGATAGGTCAAAATCGGCTGCTGCCAGTCAGCAAAGGTATTGTACGTAAACTGAAAAACTTTAACCAATCACACATTCTGCAGGTATCAGATGCTGACCCAAAGAATATTTCTAAATGTTAGAAACCCAACCACCGGTCATATACTGCAGAGAAAGGCCCACCCTCTGCGTCCCCTGAGCAACCAGCCTCTGGTTTTCAACCATATAGCAAGCAGCTCTCATTGTTTTGAAATGGCTCCATCTGGCAAGGTTTCACTGACCAGGCCGGCCGCGGCTCGCTCCCCCAGCAGCTGGCTAAACTGCCCAACCGCTTTTCTGCTTGGCCCTCGGAGTAACCGACACTCTCTGGTGGCTTTGCCCCACACACACACACACACACACACACACACACACACACACACACACACACACACACACACACACACACACACACACACACACACACACACACACACACACACACTATAACACAATAACACACAAGGCTAACTGTCCCCCGGCCTGCCAGTCTTGGGGTCAGCTGGCCTGAGTCAGAGAAGGGGAGGGAGGTGTGCCGGAGGGGTGGTGTGAGGGGGTAAGAATGGGTGACACCATTTAGCTCTTTGTCATTCGCCCAAGCGAACTGAAGAAATGGATTCAGAAGTGTTCCATGTCCACTAGAGAGACATTGGAGATGATCTTAGAATCATTTTTAAGAAAAAACACAAAATGGACAATCCCTCCTAATAGCTCTTGAAAGTCAGCTATGCTTTTAGATTGGTGAGCATTCATCCCACTTTTTTATCATTATCAGGTCAACTTGATTGTCAATTAATGCAATATGTGCCAGACATACAGAGGAATCTAAAATATGTTTCTCTCTGAACCATGGTGCAAAGTACAAAGGATTTAAAAAAAAAAAAAAAAAAAAAATATATATATATATATATATATATATATATATATATATATATATATATATATAAAATATATAAATTCTTACAAAAGTAAGGCAAAACCAAATGGTATGGAAAACAAAATAAATTGAAAACATGCAATATAAAGAACATTATTTACAATACACTTAACTCCAACAGCTGGCACTTAAGCGTCAAATGCGGGTTTCATTATTTGTGCATGAGGGTCTACTCCAGGCTAAGGAAGAAAAAAAGGCTACCACCTCTGCCCAGCATCAACCCCTTTGAATATTGATATGCTAATGATGAACAACACAGGGAACAAAGCCTGGCTGCTACCTCTGGAAACCAATACAATGGCCCCTTCAGTCAGGCCTTGACACTTTTACCACCCAACATGTGTCCCCGTTTTCATGCTCAGACAATAAAAGGCCAACAACTGTCCATCCATTTATATGGGGGATGCTGTTACTCAGTTTCCGACGCACCGTCTGGGGACCCGACTGGTTACGGGTCTGTGTAACCCGTCTTTGTCCGGGCTGGGAAATATCAGCATTTTAGAGCAATGATAAGCCACCCCAGAGCCATAATGCCTGGGAGGTCAGAGTTCAAACCTTTTATACAGAGCTGAGGCTTGACCTAACTTGTCATTACAGATGTTGGTCTGCTGTGAACTCTATCTGGTTTGCAGGTTGTTTATTCCTGTGACAGAATAAATGAAACATTCTAAAGAGCTTACTAGTGAGATATGCTTTTACACCTATTTACTGGTTTAATGTACGTTTTTAGACCTAATCAGCTTTGAAAAACTTGATAGGATTTTTTTAAATTGTGTTAGGAATCATCCATGAAGCTGAGGATGGTGATGATTTGTGGTAGACAATTTAACAGAATCCAATTCATATACAGTATGTCTGTGTTGGCCAAAAGTTCTTCATTCCAGAAAATGTAACTTTTTATCTTGTTTGATTTTGCTGTTGGTAAAAAGGGTAGTTAACACAATGTTCAGCTAACACAAATAAAATTTCCGTTTAACAACGTAGTGAATTGAATGCATAATCCACTATTTTTAAATTCGGTATGTACATTTCATTACATTTAGGGGAATAAATAAAAACGTAGATATTCAGGATCCTGTCTATTGTGGGAAGGTTAAGGAATCCTTGTGAAATTAATTTTAAATCTTGTGTAATCTAAACTTATAAAATATGATTGAAATGTATTTCACAGGAGCATTGTTTACTTGACCATTATTTATCCTGACAGTTGGTTTGCTTTTAAACAAGATTACATTTTTTAAAATGTTTTAATACATTTCTTATACACATCTTAGATGAACAGTCTTTAGACCAAAGCTCAGGAGGACTTTCTCATGTTGGACATTTTGGCTTGAAAAGCACAGGTCTAACTAGCAACATTGATCATCGTGACAACTGCACCAGCATCGACAAAACCAGGCCTTTGGTATTGGTACAACCTTTATGGAATGCAGTCTTTATTACTGGTATGTGTCAGTTTTACAATTCAAAATGCTTTATAGGATTTTGTCAACATCAACATCAAAAATCAGCAAGCAAGTGCTGTCCTTACTCTAAGACAATGGTGACAGATTTAAAGGTCTCCGAAGAAATATTTCAAATAGCAGCGAAATTGAAGGCTTTATTGCTACTGTGCTGTGATAGATTAATGAAGAACAATTTTTTTTTATATTGTACTATGTTTACGTCTATCCAGATACCAGAGAGAGATGAAATGTTAAATGTATTCCACACAAAACTGACATGGTGAAAAAAACACTGCAAGTATGACACAAAATGCCGAAAACAGTACTGAACAATATCAGTAGAATGAGACGCCATGGCTCAATTTGCTTTTAGTAAGGAGGTCATTAGTGGCTGTGAGTGCTTCTAATTAAACTCTAATTGAAATTTCTGTTCCGCCCTTCTCTGTCTCTTTCTCTCTGTGCCTCTGTGTCTCTCTCTCTCTCTAAAGAACCCTCGCAGACAGGTCTAGTTCACCCTGTGATTATAGTTACCGTCTCTTTAGCATGAAAACAGCACCAAGTCCAACAAACAACAACAAACTAATAGTTTTGGTCATTTATTCTAAACCTCTTACTTACATCCATCAGAACTGTACCCCTACTTTGTGTCCACCTTTCATAGTCTCCACAGACCCTCATTGATCTATCCCTCTTCTCTCGCTGTCAGTAGCTGGAAAGAGAGAGAGGAGCACTGATTAGCGACTGTATGAGGCAACAGTGACCTCAGATGATGGATGTAATCATTCTGCTGCAAAATGAATGTATTTATTATTAGTAATTTATTTACTGATTAATCACACTCCATGTCAAAGCATACCAGACAACCCGTTCGCCATTAGTATCACGGGGTCAGCTGTTTAAAAGCTAGCATTCATCATGGTGTCGCTATTAGATGTCATTATTGCTGAACTTGTTGGGATTCAGTATAGGCTACTATAAAAAATTATATCGGGAACACTGTACAAATTTCATGGGACATTCTATGTTGTAATTGTTGTGAATAAGTGTTTCCATGAGTTTTAAGGAGTGGAACAGCTTCAAAATAACATTCCTTTTTCTTCGGTTAACCCATCATTGATGACCACTGTTCATCGGGAGTCAGTTCGGAATTGTCTTAGGCAAACAGGCTTACGGCTTAAGATGGATGTTTGTGTACCAGCTGATGGTGGACGGGCATGTTTTTTTTGCCTTTCTTTTACACTGAAGGGAGGGAGTGGGGTTGGTTGGAGAGGGGTGGAGGTGGGGGGTCTTAACATCACGGATAAGAGGCGGCCCGGCACACGCCTGCCTGACGGTCGCTAATCCCACAGTCTCAGACTCATGACCCACTTTCTTGGAGGAGCCTGATGGAGCAGCGGCCCTCTTATCCAGGAGCAGCATCCAGACGCAGGGCGGAGGGGTGGACCAACCCCCCTGCTCTGTCAAGACAAAGGAAAAGACAGACTCTCGTCAAGACTCCTGGAAGCCAAATAAGAGGTTCAGAGACACTAATACCTCAACCTGATGCTCTTATCATTCTATCTAATAAATTATTCAGAGTGCAAAAATATCTGTTAGCTAGAGGCATCATTTATTTTTTGTTCGCACCTGTTGTTGTGCTTAAGATTTCTTAGAGATGTATAGTATTTCAGCGAACCTCTTTCTTACGAAAATGTCATTTTATGCAGATGATATTATATTTTACTCTGGGAATACAAAAATTGATTCGGCAGAACAACATGGATAATATACTGACTTTGTAAGCATGATCTTCACGTCGGATGGACAGTGGTTCTTCCTGGGATGCTTCTTAACACCAGATGCTCATGTGCAATGCAAAGGCTTTGCTTATATTTACGAAATCAGGGAACTGTGAGACTATAAATAATATCAAGCAGAGATCCAAACCATTTCCTAATTAAACCACTGAATTAAGCAGAGATCATCCACTAATACAAAGGAAATGAAAAGAACAGCTTCTCGATTATTATGTCTTATCCCTTGGAAACATACTGACCGACATCATGGCACGCGCCACACGCATATAGGTCAACAAATGCTGCATTATATCATATCACTGGTATACATATACTTATTATTTTATTTAACACCACCCACCCCTCCTCTTCCCTTTTGTGTTGTTGTTGAACACATCTCCTGACGCGTACCACAATGCATGCCGCTCTTACTTCTCTCTTTATCTTAATCCCTGGCAGACTTTAAGTGTCTGGCATTGGGGCAAAATCCCAAACTGGAGAGGAGCATGTTTGGAGACCTAATCCCCTTACCCATAGACTCGAATTGCCCTCAATTCACCTCACCCAAAGTAGGCCAAGAACAAGGAGCCACAACAGAGACGCAAGCGGCTTCACAAGGGCTCAGCATTATTACGCTGCCAGACAGACGGACAGGAGTGACTTACATGTTGACACACACACACACACACACACACACACACACACACACACACACACACACACACACACACACACACACACACACACACACACAGACGGACACATGGACAGATGATGCATAAGCTGATGTACGGTGCAGAATGGACGCACATGCGTCAAGCTGAAATACAGACACACAGATGCTAACCTGAAAACCACACACACACACTTGCTTCCATGGTTTCTCTTTTGCACTCCTAATACTGTGCTGACCAACATACACTCTAACACACTGTCTTCTGCAGCACTTGTCTTTAAATATAGCTCTTTTCCTATTCTTCAAAAGTAGTCAGGTTTGGCCAGTGGAAGGGAAAATCGATCCGCTTAAATTCCAGTGTGTATATTTTCTGTTTCTCCTCATCAGATAATAACTTTCTTTGATTGTACGGCGGCTTAATGGGAGATAACTCTTTGTGTACAATGTGGCAGGAGGGGCTGAGTATAAGCTGTGAACACAAATCAATAATTTTCTAAATCACTTCCCCATGTGCTGTTTTCAGCAAACTATAAGCTTGCAAATATGCTGTAATACCCCGTGACTCTGGAAGAACACATGAAACAACTTTGAAAGGTGTTTGGTAATAGGCGGAGAGTGTTGCAATGCATTTAGTGACAGGTCATGTCTCCATGGGAACCCATGCAGCTGTAATGACAGGTGTAACTAAAGACATGTCAGCCTCAAGTGGTATGAAGATGAAATATTTCTTCATAAGAAATTGCGTGGCGGTCCCATTGTTGACAAAATACACCTTTGAAATTAACCCCTCTGTTTATGATGGCAACTTTATTCAAGTTTACCTCCCATGGGGTTACAATAAATCTTGATTTCCAAGTCTGCAATAAAATAACGCTGCCAAAGCCAAATGTACACTGACACTATTTAGTTGCTGTAGTCACTCCTCCTGTCCACACTGGCTGTCAAATGATCCCTCTCCCATAATGTCATTACAATGTTGATTCCAGGACAAAGCTAGTATGAGGCTTTACACCTGAGTAAAACATAGTCAAAGTTACTTTTTAGTACCACTTTTTCTCTTATTCTTCTGTACATGAATATGGTTATTTAAAAAGAATCCTGATTCCATTTCATGCTACAATTTCTTTACTGACTTCATGCTGTTAATGTGCTTTATAATCTTCGCCATAACAATTGTCGGTCTTATTATACTATCTATGGTCTTGACCCAAGACAACAGTAAGCTACAGTGCCACCCTCTGGTCACCAGGAGAACGTTTTAGAGTTAAAGCTCATACATTAAAAATATAAATATACTTACATGCTATACATAAGCGTACACAGTCAGTATGACAAATGCATGTCAAATTTAGAGTAAAATATTCAATAGAAAGATACTTGTTTTGTATTGGCTATGCTACCCGACAGCTGCTTGCATCTGTATATAGTGTAATTCATGCACACACAGGATATATGAAGCCCATTGAAAAAACACAGTAGACACAGTTACATGCTTTGCTGGAAGTGACACATTGCATGACATAAATCTATATTGCATTATGGAAAACTGTGGCTAAACTCAGTCAACGCAAATATGCTGCTGTATTTAGGGGATTGTGGGAGGCCTAAGCATTGTCTTGCGGATTGCTACAAGATAACGCACATTCAAAGAGGTTTAATGATAGAGCAGCCGAGAGTCTTCAAGCTGTGGTTGGAATCTCAGATTTAGAGGCTCATCCATTGCTTTTCCCTTTCTCTTCCGTCCCCCACTGCACCACTTCTGGAGAAGATTAAATCTGTAATTTCTTTTAAACTCATTATGAAAATTGTTTTATACCCCCCCTCCCTGCCCCCCCCCCACCCCTTCATCACTTAGTTTTGTATAGAGATTGCTTTATCATTTGTACCAAACTGCACATAAAATAGCCAGGTATTATTGTTGTGCCACGTAGGCCTGTCCTGCATTACAGAAATGAGAAAACCCCAGATGTTTCACTAGTAATCTCAATGACAAAAGAAACGACAACAACTCTGGTAAGGGTAAAAGGAAGCAATTGTAACAGATTCATCAGTTCTACACCTATGTTCATGCACATCTGCAGCATATCAGCATGTGTTGAACAAGAAGAATAAAGATGCGTGAGCTCCAAAGTTCATTTTAATAATGTTATTGCCTGCCAAAAATCGTGAACTTGCAGCTTGATTGGATTGGAAAAGTTGTATATTCAGTCATTATGTAGTACAGTGTGCAAATACAAAGCAACAACGTGCAGTATGCTGTTGCTCCTACTGCACAATTGAAAGAAGTTTACCATATTCGACATTTTATTTTTGACATTTTTATTTTTCTTAATCCGGATTAATGTAATAATTAAAATGCTAATCCTATAATAAACTGTAGCCCAAGCGCTCAGAACATTAACAGTATGTCTACCACTTAATTTAATCCCCCCCTCACACACACACACACACACACACACACACACACACACACACACACACACACATGCACTTCACTAGACACTGAGGGGTACACGGTTTTCAATATGTGGAATGCAAAATAAATGAAATGATAAAACAAAATATTGAAAATTAATATTTGATAAAAGAACTAAATGCACGTCTTTAGATAACTGTAAATACAACTGATTAAATCAATGAGGGCACAGAGGTAATCTTAAGAAAGCCTCACATGAGAGGTCAAGTGGTCTTAACCTGGCTTAAACTATGTATATATACATTATGATAAGCCCACGATGTACATACTTAGCAGTCTGCATATTGTGATGGAGAACTTACATATTGGTCTATGAATGGAGAGACACAATTTTCTAGCAGCACCGGGCCAAAAATGTCTTACTCCTTGTTTACAATCAGCCTCCATTTTTTACTGTATGTCTGTCTGTTTTATGTCACAATATTTATGAAGCTGAGGGCTTGGTATAGCTGTGAAGTTGGTCCTTAATTATGTGATTCGTATTTATTTTATAACCTTTTTTTGGCTTCTCTTTATATACTTTGACCTTAAATTCATGAAAGTATTCTGGTGTTTCACATTTTTGCTTAACTTGTTGTTTGTCCCTTCAACTCATTCGGTCACACACAGACTGTAGGCCTGTCACCTCCTGACAAAAGCTGTCCTTTATTTCCCTGGAAGAAAATCAATTCAGCAAACTCTCTAGTTAATGATTTCTCAGGTGCCCCCTTAAAAAAAAGATATATATATAAATATGCATTTTTTTTTGTGTAACAGAAAACAAACAGCAACAAGTGGAAGCATTTGCCAATCCAAAAATATTTTTAAATAAATCATTTATAAGCTGTCCTGGCTGAAGTATCTGCAAAAAAAGAAGCTTTAAAAAACCCTATTATTCTCAGAGTATGGAATCCTCTTCTTATTTTTCTTTCAATGGTCTCACTGTGGATAAACCCTCTGTATCTTTTGTGGCTGATAATCTAAACGTTGTAAATGGTCAACAACAACAGCATCAGCATCAAAAACCCCACTGTTTGTTTATCCCCCTGTTGTGTTCCTGTAATAACGAGTATGCAGTTGGAGCTGTGACTAGATGAAAAATACATTTACAACTCTAGATTCTAAACAGCAGAGTGAGGACTGTTTTTGTTCCCTAGTGGACGGGCAAGTGGACAAGGCACCACAATAGAAACAAAACAAGAAAGACAAATACATTTTAAACATATCAGCGCTTTGTGCTGTGGATGTTCTTTTCAGTGGTCAAACTTACATCATTCAGAAATAATTTCTCTCCATGTGTGCACCTGCACATTTCAGCCAATCAGAAATAAGTCAAAACTTTGTTGCTTTTGAGGCAACAGCATCTTACCTCTTGTAAAGAGGAAACACTAAGCCAAGGCTCTACTCATTTCTTAAGGTGCTTTAATGTTGAATATAATCATATGATATTGAATATAAACAGAATATGATTTGTTTTCTCAAGAGAAAAAACTGTGAAAATGGTTAAATTATCAGAAAGGATACCGATGTGACCATTGTGACTTTTGGCCAATGATGTGCCTAAGCCCAAACATTTTCAGCTTTTATAGTGAATCAGTACTATGATGCATTTTACATTAGTTTTCAGTAAGGAAACTGAATGCATGTCCACTTGAAGCATATACGTACTGACTGTAGTTCCTGTGACCCTTTGAAAGACAACACACAATGTTTGCATGATAACCTAATAGATGCAGGCAGATGGTTTTGTTTTTGGGAGGACAGGCTGCCTGCCCTCACAATAGAGAAACAAATTTGAGTTGCTCAGTTTTAAATCTGAAATCAGCTTACCTCAATCTCATTTTGTTGCTCCTTGTTTGTCCGTAATGAGCTGTCCACGGGTACGCTGCCTGCCACGCACAAGATCCAACAGATACACAGCTGGAGGATTAAGGCAAAAATGCACAACAAAAAACGTAAAGCAAAAAGACAAGAGGAAAAAAGAGAGAGAGAAAATAAAACAGCAAAAAAAAAAAACAAGTGTATGAAGTGGCTCATTTTGAGGGGCTTATTATTTTCAATGTTCAAGTAGAATTTCATTAAAATAAGTGGTTTCCATTGTCATAATATAAAAGCAGAAAAAACAGTACCGTGTAAACAGACAATACTCTAAAGATTAGTGGCTTGGTCTTTGTCCGCTTGGAACATTTTTCTTACAATCCGTGTTTGTCAAAGCAGAGCTTCTGAATAATAAACATTTGATAACATTAAATTGACATTTATTGAGGTAATACATAGACACATTGACACTGTTAATAATGTGACTAGCACGTCATCAACACTTTCTAAATGTAACCACAGAGAGCTATAGACAGTGAAATGATCAGTATAATGAAATTAAAAGAGATAACAACTCAATCATTTAGAACAGCGTGATGTACAGGGTATAACAGTAATTTAGAGCTTTAAGATAAGTTCTTTCTTCTCATAATTAAGATTAGAAAATTCACACTGCGATCCTTTAAGTGCATTGGAGATATTAATTCTGTTTTATCCTCTGTTTATAGGGCACACTAACACGATTTCCTGTGGGGAAAAGAGGCTCGGATGTGTGGCTCCATAAGATCAATAGCCTTTTTTCAAATTTTTTGAATCTTATTATATATCGTCATGTGATTTCCAGCATATTAAATCCCTTAGAGGAGGAGTATTAAGGATTGCTTAAAAAGCCACAAGAACCAATGCACTACAACCAAAACAACAGGATTTTCAACATCGCAGCACAACACTGTAGAGCCTCACTAAAAGAAATATATGTGTAATAACAATTTAAAGATTAGTTTATCATAGAAAAACAATATTGAGTTACCCTATACTATGCAACCATGTTTATATGTCCAAACCGGTCCCGGCACTGTTCCATGTCATGTGAAGTGCAATAAAAAAGCTATTTCATTACAAACAAATAAAGTCACAGACAGATGATGTAACTCAATAATAAATAGCCAAAACATTTTTTTTCATGAAAGTTTTAAAAATGGAAGAATTATAATGACGAATACAGTACTTTTTACATGGCTATTAAATTGTCTAGTTGTTCATGTTATTGTGTCCACTCTTGTGTAGTCCCTTTTACATGTTTTTCTGTGGGATCCAGCATGGGAAACAAAGACTTGTCATTCACTAATGCAATGCTGCTCTCTTGTGGTAAACTTTAGGTACTGCAAAGTCTTCTTAATTAGGCGATGCTCAAAGTGATTGGAGATTGGTTTGATAAATTAAGGCAATTCAAAAACAACATGGCCTCTTTCACAATAGGTTGACAGATATGAAATTCACATATAAAAACATATATTTTGTATTATGAGGGATCATTTCACAATTATTATGTGAACAATGGGATTACTCTATACTATATTAATATTCAAGTCACTACAATGCAATCAAATCTAATACATAAATGTAAATGTATGTATGGAACCATCACACATGCATTGGTGCATCTCTCAAAAATAAATACTAGATAAGCAAATGTGTAAGACAGGACCACGGTTAGGCTATTATCAACAGAAGCCAATTTTTTTTTCTTTTTTTTTTACATTCCCAGCCATTATTCAGGCTAGATAATGAGAGCCCCAGGAAACAGGATGTGTGTCTGCCTGGTTAGCACAACCACTGCAAAGAGCTTTCCTTGCATGCTGCTCTAATTCTTACACACAGTGTGATATAAAAACAGAGAAGCGTACCAATTGTATTCCGTGGCAGGACATGCATAGCTAATGAGGCAGAAGAATGGACTGGAATACAGACATATGCAACTGCCTAGAGATGGGTTGCATTGGCCTAAAGGACATTTTTAATATATCCAGTTTACTAATAGAGCTTGGCAGCATTCTTGAGATACAAAGTATCGCAGGGTGCTTGATGCCCCCTAAGCTAAGTATGCAATTGTCAGGGCATCACACCAGTGTTTAAGGGGCAATACGGTGAACTGCACCTCTACTTAATGTACAAAAAGGACAGTGAACAAACTGAATATGGATCTGCTATAAGCTAACACTGTATGTATTGTTAAGTGGGAGGTTGTTCCAAGGCTTTGCATAGAAGTTGATGTCACCACCTAGGAAGGTGGTGAGATGCCATCTGAATGACAAGTGGAAAGTCTAAGCAATAAAGGTGCAGATAGCTGGAGGCATTATGAGAACATTAAGGACAAGTTGAGAGTTACTGTGCTTGCAGCTTGAGACCGCTGACTCTGCTAATGTTGCCCATGACAGTAGCTGAATAGTGCTCTAATGACAATATATCAACGGTGGTTCAGTGACAAACACTAGCCAGCAAGCAACATGTCAGGCTTGAAGTTGGCATTAGTATTGTCCAACCAAAGATGATTGCAAATCAGTTTTATAGCTCAACAAGTTCCAAACAAGCTAACAACTGCCTACTTACACATACTGCAAGAACAGATCAACATTATTACCACTTGGACTCCTCTCCCTTGCCACCTGCTGAGTGAATATCTAACATAGTCATATGCAAGACCTAGTAGGTTCAATATATATTTTTGAATAATCTGTTTCTCCCAGGCCATCCATCCATCCATTTCCTGACACGCTTCACCCCAACTATATCCGTCTCCAAGAAGCTAGAGAGGAAACGTTTCTCTTTTGCCTTGTAATATTGACAAGCATACCTGACCCAAAGGTCAGTAATAGTACAGTAGTATATGCTACATCTGATTGGTTTCAGTAAGATGGAAATTTTGCCCAAAGTGTGTGAAATCTGCATAGAGCTACAAATGGATTGGTTGATTTCTCATTGGAAACACCTCCACATTGTAGAGGTGGTCTGTCCTTGTAGCAAGAAGATGTGATAGGTTGATGGAAGTGGTGAGAGCGAGCAGATACATGAAGTGTGAAGAATGTGGCAGGCATGCCTGCAAAGCGTCATATTCACTGTCAGTAAATATTGTACAGAAAGTATCCTAATACAAGAGAGTTGCAAGCCTGCAAGAGGTAGCCTATCATTACGTCTGTGGTTTTGGAAGAGAGTGAAACAGGCCTAAGGCTCTACCAGTAAAATAAGTGTTATTCAGCATTTTTCTTTTTACAAGTTATTCTTAAAAGAAAGGCGAAACACATTTGGGAGAAGAGACAAGAAGAATACTTCATTGTTCAAGTATAGCCTACATGTAGCCTACATGAGATGAGTTTGCACAGTTTGTCCTTCCTCACCGGCCAGTACGTTCAACGCTCTAGAAACTCCCCCACCAGTGAGGTCATCTCGTGGGCGGGACTTGTCTTTATGGTTTATTTGCACAATACCTCACTTCCTCAGCTCAGCTGCTGCCATTGCTGTGGTGCGAAAGGAAATAAGGGGCGGGAGGAGAGAGAGAGAAAGGAGACAGCGGTAAAGAACGAGAGAAGAAAAAAAGGGGGAGGGAGGGAGTGACAGAAAGAAAGAAAGGCGGAACGGCTGGGTGAAAGAAGAGAGGAGTAGCTTCAGCTGAGCTGCTGCCTCCGGAGGAAGTCATTTGTGAAGGGGGGCTCGTAGCGGGAGGAAGCGAACCAGGAAGCAGGCACGGTTAACAGCAGCGGCGGTTCGTTCCATGGCCCAGTCGGGTGCTAACGGTGTGGACCAGGATGTGGCCAGCAAGAGGTTGAACTCAAGGTTGGTAACAGAGAGGGCTACACGGGGCTAACAGGTGGGGGTGGAGGGGGTCAGCAGCCTCCTATAGCCTGGAATGGCTGTGTGTGGATAAAAAGACAAGAGAGGTGGTAGGGAGCGGCTGAAGAAGGTACAGAAAAGAAGGGTGGATAGTTCAAATACAGGCTGCTGCCACAACAGGGCTTTGCTAACTGAGGACGAGAAGCCCAGGCAGGCGTAACTTGACCAGCCAGATTGCACTGATTTTAAAAGCTCAGGTCAGGACCCACTGCTGAAGCCCCAGAGAGCCCCAGCTCCAAGCCTTGTTCCTGGCTCGGGTCTCTACAGTAGAGCTGCTGTGGCTGGAATGTGCAGACTGAGAGGAGCCTCGTCAGATGCAGTTTGTCTGTGTCCAGGTTTACACCATACGTGAACGATTTAGTTTAGAAGTGCCATGTAGGTGCAAAATGAATCTAACCTACTGTACAGGGGGTCATCATAACACATGGATGAATATGAACACAAATGCCCCCATCAGTTGTGTGGGAAGATGCCAAGGCCCTAACTGTCAAAATGTAAGCATGCAGTTTGACTCAATATTTGCATACTCAAATGTTCCCCGCTCATTTGCACATTTTCACACTTTTCTTTCCCTCACTACTGTCTGCATTTGCATGTCATAAAAACAACAGAACTATTCCGAGTTATGAAATAGGCTATCTCACACTTAGGGTTTTCAACTGATAAGCAATACTACTAACTGTTAATAGTAATACTGCTTTTATTACTTTCATTATTGATATTTTCTCTATGATTGATTATACATTTCCCTTTAAACTACTGACACATGAAGTAAAATGCCTGTTGTTACTTATTTAAGAGAATTGTCTTATCTTTACTTGACATTTGAACCATAATTAAACTAACCAACATTTAACAGAACAAAAGTTCCCTCTGTGTTTTTGTGTACAACCATTGTGTGACATTACACCCTTGTTAATTTTGAAGCCCATTGTCTATAGCACAGAACAAATGCAGCGTTGGGAAGTGACATTCATACTTTACTTTTTACTTTACTTTAGACTTTATTGTCCCCAAGGGGAAATTCTTTTTCACGTCACAGGTACATTTATGGGCCGCACACCGACAGACAATCGACAGAAACAAATAAACAAGCAGACAGAATATATAAACAGAGTGGGACTGGGGTGTTTTATCTTGGCCTTTTGTTAAGTGCCGCTATGGCTGCAGGTACCAGGCTTTTGCCATATCGAGCCTTCCTGCACAACAGGGACCTGTACCTGCGTCCAGAGGGCATGACAGTGAAGTGGCAGTTGAGTGGGTGTGTGTTGTCCTGTGCTATTGTGGATGCAATCAATGCGTGAGATGGCCTTGAGATTCAGCTCTGACAGTGTGGGTGTGGGGAGACCAATTATTTTGGCAGCTATATTTGTGACACGTGTGAGTTTGACCCGGTTTTTGACAGTGAGCATGTTAAAGAAGCAGGTGGAACAGTAGAGCAGGATGGGTTGGACAATACTTTGATATAACAGAAGGAGGAGATGGGGGGGGGGGGCAACATAGAGTCCTTTAAGTTTACGGATGGCATACAGTCTTTGGTGGCTCCTTTTTTGAATGTCCGTTGTGTGCTGGTCGAAAGTGAGTTTATTGTCCAGTGTGAGTCCAAGGTATTTAAAGCTGTGAACTGTTTCTACTGTGTCATTGTTGATGAGAGTGGGGGGCTGGGGTGATGGGGTACCTATTGTTATTTCTTTTGTTTTGGCTACATTGAGATGGAGGAGCCCTGCAAGGTTGGCATGTCCATACCAAACACACACGTGCACAAACGCACACACACAACGATATAGAGTGACTCACAGGGCTTGTTGTTGTGATCATATTGGCCGGGTCTACCCCTCTGCGATTGCTTTCCCTCTATTTTACAAACAGATACAGTCAACACACGACCTTTTCTACAATGATGGTGGTGGTGGATATGTGAATGTTTGTGTGCAAAATGATATATGTGGGTCATTGTCAACAAACAATTCCTGTAAAACCCTTTAAAAATATATATCTTTTTAGTATGGTTGTTTGGTATCCATTTATTGTATTTGTTGAATGTTGTTCAAATGAAAACAAAGTTAGCTTATTGATAGAAGGCAGTCTGAAAGACGTATTTAAAACTTGAAGTTAAATATTGCATGATATATTTTCTCTTGTCCTCATGAACACATTAAGTGTTAACAGTACAGGACATAATAGCTATTATCAAAAGGAGGTGTGCTTAAACATCACCTCATTGTCAAAAGGATAATATCTGACAATAGAAATGTGCATGCGATTAGATCCCTGTCCCGTTCTTCACAGAAAGAGACCATATCAAAGATCTTAGCAATTAGGCGATACTGTTTATGAAGCAAACCCTGAATCCATATTATATGACTCTAGTATGTAAAAAAAATTTAAAATGTAAAGCTTTACAAGAGAATCAGACAAAAGGACCACGAAGGAGACAACACTGCTTTAATTGAGAAAGACGTGCACAGCGAGAGGAAAACACATTCCTAGAGAGTTTCTCTTTGGTTTCCCTGACAACTAGCCATTGCACTCTGTAATTATGGCTGGATTACTACTCGGAGCACAGAGTTTCTTAGCTAAGACAACAATAATGGGAACAGTAGTGCAGAACCCTGAACATGAAACAAGGGTCCACCAATAAAGGTAAAAGTTCAATATTAAAAAAAACACCTAGAATTACATTTAAATTAAATGAATACATCAGGATTTAATCAGTTCAAATCTCATATTCAGATTTGTGTTGTATTTCTGAACATAAACAGAATTTAATATAATAAGTTTGACCTGGATATTTTTATTAATATAAAATATGAGGTGGAGTTACAGTATGTATTAGGTGTATTTTGCAGAAAGTTTTTAGGTATTTTGTATTCTGGGCTTCTAATGATTACTTTCAATATTGATTCCTAATTCAATAGTTTTTGTCTAAAAGATGTCAGCAAAAGTCTTCAAGCCTAAGGTTTAAGTTTAAAATGTCATGTTTGATGATATAAAGTTTACATTGATGTCAAAGTGCCAGGCAGGCCCTCATTTGACAGCATATATATTGTATTTTACTTCCAAGAAAATATTGGGGTTTTCAGTTCATATTGTAAGCTAAATCTGCTACTGAACTATTCCATAAACTTACTTACTGATAAACTTTTACATGCCACACACAAACCGAACCGCACCGCACCGAACCGAACCCTAGCCTAGAGTTTGTCTTTCTGTTTCCCTCATCTTTTGCAGTACAGCCTTTATGTGGCAGTAAACATGTTCATCAAAGTATGGTGTTTCTCAATGACGGATACCAAAACCTTAGACATGGCATGGACCAGCCTCTACCTCCCCAACTTAGTCCCTGAAACCTGTCCAATATCTTAAATGTGCTCTGCGCTGGTATGGTAACAACACTATGAGACTGTCTCTCTTAGACCACAGGCGGGCTATTATGGGATGACTATCTCCCAAACAGACCAATTATACTGGTAATAAGAGGGGAGAACGGCAGACAGATCCATTCTTACAGCAACCACAAAGATGGCAATAATGAAAGTCTTTGTCTTATTGTGTTATTTGCTATGCCTTTCTGTCCATAACTAATTATTCTCACTCCTGGTCCTTTTTTATGTCTGTCAGATTAGCCTTCAAGCTAGCTCTCTCAAGTAGTACTTTGATCAAGTCGAGTGGTGATATACTGGCCTTTTAAGTTTACAAATGTGCAGCTTAAGTTATTTAACCACGTCGCCAGGCGTTCTTTTAGGCGACACCCTTTTTTTCGGCAGTCTGTTTTACGACTCAGGCTTTTACAATTCTGTGGTAGTTTTCAGAGGCCTCCCCTACACCATCTGCAGCTGGACTGGGTATCCTCATGTCTTCCTTCTTGTATATTGTCTTTACTCTCAAACAGCAAGGACTGTTATCCCCAGTGGTAACCAGTTCCATGCGCTTTTCCAGTGTGATGACTTTCGACAGTTATTGCCAGCCCAGCTAAGAGATGTTTGGAGTGTCTTTTAGCCCCTGGGCTTGGAAATGTTGCTCCAACAAAAGTGACATTCTTTTGTCATGAGCAAGGAAGACTGTGTCACTTTGGATCAGCCTGTGAATGAAGGGGTTTTGTCTTGGCCCTAAAGATGGTCACTTGTTAAAGGGGAGTCCCTCTAGTAGTAGAAGTTTATGGCGTAAACATTCAAATGTATTTTTTATGTGTAAACATTCAAATGTATTTTTTATGTGTTTGTAGTTGGGTTGTCACACAAAGCTTTGCTTCCTAAACCAGAGTGATGATATGGCACCATTGTTTTGAGAGTTTTAGGTTTGGCCAAAATGACAATATTTATATTGTGAGATGATGTAAGTTGTTGTACACACACACACAATACTGTCTCTGTCTTTTATACCTTCCCTTTTAATATCTCTGACTGCAGTAGGCCATTGGAGGCTATTTTGCAATTCAAAGGCCAGGACAAACTCCATATGCCGGACACCTGTATCCAAGGTCAATTTTTTTTTGGGTGAGGTCAAAGAGGAAATGCGTCTCTTGAGTTCTGATCTCGGCCTCCGTAATCAGCATTGTTTTTTCCTGAGTTCTGCACATGAGCCCTTTTCACTGAACAAGTTAAACAAACTGACACAAACTCAGTATGTCTTAAAAAGCAGGAAAAAATCCTGGAATAAAATGCTAAACTTCCCAATACTACTTGGTTTATCTGTCTTAAACGGTAAACATTTTAATTTAGACTTTTTTCTTCACGTCTATGTTGTCAGTACAGTCTAGATTTTGTTGTTTGATAAATATGCACGAGTAGACACTTTTCTTGGCTGGAATTTCCATTAATAAAACAATTCCATCTAGGTAATGTTATGCCTCATTTCCACCGAGTAGAGCGGGTCGGATCGGAGCGGCTCAGAGCGGGACAGCTCACTTTTAAGAATCTCGGTGTTGTTTCCACCGCCGACCCTACCCTTACTGGTAGGGCGGGGTTTAGGCTGGACTGCGATAGCCGCCGCCAGATTGTGGGTCAAACTATCGGGCTGTGGAACAACTGTGGTCAAGCCAGCGGTCTCTTGTTTTTGCTTGGTCAAACCAGCCGCTTCTTTATTTATTCCCCCCTGTGTTGTGAGCACAGAGACGGCTCGATGCAACTGATAAGAGACGGTGAGCGAACAGCGCTGGCTGCGGCAGCTACGTGACATCGTAGCAGTGGGACACAGTGTAGCCAACTGATTCATTTAATGACGAGGAAAAACACCACACAATAAACAGTGCCGCGCTCACATTGTCGCCAAAACTCTCTTCACTCTAGCCGAGGTGACTACAAACGGCGGAAATGATTAAAACCAGCCGCTTCTTTATTTATTCCCCCCGTGTTGTTGTGAGCGTGTATTTATACTATCTATGGCGTAAACACACAGAGACAGTGAGCGAACAGAACTGGCTGCGGCAGCTACGTGACTGTGGGACACAGTGTAACCAACTGATTAATTTATTGACGAGGAAAAACACCACACAATAAACAGAGCTGTGCTCACATTTTCGCCAAAACACAAGACTATCTTCACTCTTGCCGTTGCCGAGATGACTACACATGGCGGAAATGATTCTTTCGACCAATCAAATGACGGCTCCGCCGTTTCGGCACCCTTTCAGGCGGCCAGTACCCCTACGGAGGAGTACTGAGATTTGGAGCGGCTCAGAGCGGTTAGGTGCGCTTAAACCGTACCCTACCCAACTTTTGGCAAATGAAAAGCCAAACTACCCGGACCGAACCGCTCCGATCCGACCCGCTCTACTCGGTGGAAACGAGGCATTAGTGAGAGACCTGGGAACCGTACATGCTGTCATTCAGGAACCCAAATGCAACAGAGCCTTCAAGCATGTTACGATTTACACTTGTGTCAAGCTTGTCAATTCACGTTAATGTTCCCATGGCCTTATATGTGTCCGCACAGGAGGAGTGTGAGCAACACAACAGCGGCAGCTGCTGAGTGCAGGTCACCCACATTTTGGCAGCGTAAAAAGAGGCTTACCAATTAATGAGTGCGGATCCATACTTAAATAGTTTTTTTTTAATAAAATTATTGAAAATGTATCAACCCATAGATGTGGCATTGATATGTCCCTTACCTCATCTTCCCTTATTTGCCCTTGCCGGCGGCCTAATCCTATTTCTGCCACTGTCAGCAGATAGTTGGATTTATTCTCGTCCAATCATGGCACTGTGCAGTCTCTGCAAAGTAGGAGCAGGACCCTGGATTAGTGCTTGTCTCTCTCTCTCTCTCTCTCATTCTCTCTCTCTCTCTCTCTCTCTCTCATTCTCATCCTGCTCTCCCGTCTCCCATCATTGGGGCAGCGGTCAAGTTTAGAGGTGTTGCATTTGATTTGTCATCACTGATTGTCCCCTCTTCTCTTTCACCCAAAATACTTCTTACATTACAGACCCGTCTCTTTTTAAAGCAATGATTTGTAATGGCACGGAACAACAATGGATCTTACTATCACAGCTGAGGACATGTTGAAGAGGACTACAGGAGTGGACACATTTCTATTAGAACTAAATAGACTTATTTTAACCTCTTGACTGAAATTCCGTAGGATTAATGAAGCATGCACTCTTTGGACATTGAAATCAACATGTTTTTCCTCTGAAACACAATTGGAACTGGAGCTGCTCTTTCATGGAATTTTTCTTACAATTTGCCCCTGACCTGCTTGGCTACAGTAGAGGGTTCACAAGTATATCTTTTTTTTTCTAGGAACATTCTCGAGGATTTGAAAAGCAGATGTGATTCTTGGCCGGTCTGCGAACTGTGCGTAGAATTTCCACTTTGGATTTTGTCCAGGTCTGGTTCAACTCTGCTGACGTTGTGGATGCTGATGGAGTGATAACACGAACAAAAGGGACTTTGAACCTGGAAATTTGATGTCAATCATTGTCGTATCACTCCAAGTGGTAGCATTTGCAGTATCACGGATATGTGTGTACTGCTTGAATGGACTGCAATCTCTATGTAGAGAGTTGCTTATTTCCCCATATTGTTTGACATAGCTGCGGGGCTTGTCAACCTTTGTTTGCCCTGATGGCAGCCGAGCCTTGCCCTCTGACTGGAGCTGAAAGAGCTGTGTGTAGACTGGTCCACCATGGACCCCGACCTCAAGCCATGCTCAGGCCTTTACACCTGGAGCTACAGGTGTATGTGGACAAAACACGAAGCAAACAAAAACATAGGTACTACTAGAACACTGAAAAATCTGTTCTATGGTAGTGTTGTTAGTTAGTTACTTAGTTTGCAAAATAAGACTTTGCAAACTAAATAACCATGTTGGTTCTAGATCGAAACAAGTTGAGGGAGTTTGACAAGAAGATCCCTTTGTGAATTTGAATTAATAACATGTTGCAATAAATCTTTTCAACGTTGAAATGAATCCTACCATTGACAGTTGTGTATTTGGGAAGCAGGAATACTCAGAGGAGACTTTTTCATCTACATCTTCACCTGACTACAAAAGGACTGCATAACATAGGATGAATTATTAAATGGTGCTCAATTAAATGTGTAGATGAGCAACATCATTACAAGAAAGCTATTCATATGTGTTGGTGAATTGAAACGTTGCGTGAAAAAAAAGAGGTAACAGTAGATTAAAAATAAAAAACAATTAATAAAATCATAATAAGCCCTGACCAGTACATATAATGTGTTAGCAATTGACTGATATTATTTTTGGGCGAGGAGGAGTGTTAAGAAAATGGAGGAAGGGTTTCTTGAATGTACCCGTGAAACATAGCTCTTCTACTTAGCCTTCATTTGAAATGACAACACAGCACACATCTCTTTGTTCTACTGAAGAACGGTGCCATTTGACAAACAGATTAGATCCAAGGATAATCCTATTTTAACTATACATTCTCTAGTACCTTATCTGGAGTTTAGAGAGCTGCGACCAAATTGACCGGTCTTTTAGTTTATTCTGGATTCTATAATTAATCCGGGGTGTAAACTTTCTGGATAGAACTTGCTGATGAGCTCTGCATGTGTGAAATTCATTTTTTTCTTCATACAAAATAATATCTTTTCATACAGTATAGCAAACGTGAATAATTAGTCTCTTGAAAGTCATTTCACGTGATGCTTACTTTTCAAACACTGTAAACACCGTTGTTAGTCAGTGGCATTGATCTTGCAGTTGCCATGGCAATCAGTGTACTGTCGAAGAGGAAGGAAGACTCCTCTTGACCTTGCTTTTGATAGTTATTTCTGGAACATTAGCTTCTTTGAATGTTCAGCTTGGCAATGTAAGGGAGCAGAGATTCACTTTGATCACGTGTAGACAGACACCGAAATCACAAAATAATTGCTTTGCTGATTTCCCCCATGTTCACTGGACCATTGACAGTAACGAATGTAGGCCTATCGGTTAAAAAAAAGAGTAAGAAATACTATAGGCCTATTATGCATATTGTGTGATTGCTTTTATTTTCAAAAACTACCAAAAGTGTGGAAGGGCATACAGCTAAATCAGCCAACTAATTATGAACTAAATGTCTTAAATGTATTCGTCAGACTGATACGAGCACTAATGAGGTAAAAAAGTGCAGCAACTTTCAAGGTACCCAGCCAGCTTAGAACCTTAGACTGAGTTGCTAAGGCAACAAACCACACGTATGGCTGCAGACCTTGTTGTAATGGTTATCCTGGAAATTTTTATCTCCTCCGTGAGAAGATGTTGCACTGCCGCTGTAATAAGTGCTCATATTACTTTACATTAGTCTCTCTCTGATGGTGCTCATACCAATGTGTTATTGCTATTTCCCATTGTATGAATGTGTCAACCTGTGTGTGTACTTTTTAGGATGGAGGCCTCTTGCTTGGAGTTGGCCTTGGAAGGAGAGCGGCAGTGCAAAGCCGGGGACTTTAAAGGAGGGACAGCGTTCTTTGAGGCAGCCGTGCAGGTCGGTACGGAAGACCTGAAGACCCTCAGTGCCATCTACAGCCAACTGGGCAATGCTTACTTCTACCTGAAGGAGTATGGCAAAGCCTTAGAATACCACAAACATGACCTTACTTTGGCCAGGTAAGCAGCATTCTACCTTGTTTACATAGTTGCTATCTACTGCTAAGTCAAAGTAAGGTGTCAGGTTGCCAATACTTGTTGTTGTATGAACAAACTTCTTTTACTAAATGAGTTATGCGGTTTACTAACCACTGTGTTCATTTCAAGTTGAAATCTTTTTCCTCCAGTCGGATAATAAGGGGTGTGAAGTGTGCTCAGGCCGTACATGATCTACAGTATTCAACTGAATTTTGAAGAAAATCTTGTTTATCCCAGTATTCAGAACTGCACCAAACCCATGTGAAAAGTGTACATTGTCAGGCACTGAATGCATTTTTTTTGGATAAATCGATGATTGTAGCAGATACAGAAACAATACAATTTATGACACATTCAGCTGTGACAATCTCTGTAGCCTGAATGCAATTCAATTAAAAAGGACTTATGGTTTTAAACTGTTGTTTAATATTGATGAAGGCTTTTAAGCTGGGTAATACTTATTCATATCAGCTACAATCAGTTTCAGCAATGGGAGCTCTACTCTGCTGTTTACCAGTGTGTAGGAATGATATGATAATGAGTCTGCTATTGGATGTGAGTTATCCCCGTCATCAAGGACAGATTTTATTTAACTTTTCGTCAGATGCATTGCATATGGAGGAGCATCAGGGGGTTTCATTTTGAGTCAGACAGTGGAAATTCCAAGAAAAAAGTGAATAGACTTTCATATAGTAGCAAGTCGACAGCTACCAGCTGGATATTTGGCTTGTATGAGTAATCCGGTCCCCTGCAGTGACTGCAGCTGCTACTTGAACAGGGAAGCAATCAAAGACCCCAGGAGATTTACCTTGTTATTAGGGCGCACTCACACTAGTGCCGTTTGCCTGTTCCGTGCTCAGCACGATTCAGCACGATTCCCCCCCCTCCCCACTCCCCCCGCAGGCCCGTGCTCACACTGCTCGTGGCCTGGGCATACTTGCACCGTGCGCGTTTAGGATTTGGAGCGTAGTCTACTTGTAGGCTACGACTGTTTGTGAATATTTTCATCCGGCCAAATTTGCATCAAATATTCCACTTCCACATTAGAGCAACGAGAATCCTTAAGCTATTGTTTTTTTTAATGTAGCCTTGACGTAATAGGTCGCGGTGGACAGTCTCATATTTGTGCAGCACGCTGTTTATTATTAATATAACGGCCCGTCATCAGACCATACGTACCGGATGGTTTTATACACATCGATCGCTCCATCAAATCCAAGTCAGAACTTTTTGTATGGGCAGAGATCGTTTTTTTAAGTGTCTTTATAAAGTTTCTTGTTAAACCTTAGCGTAGGCTACTGTTTCCTTATCACCGGGCCGCGGTGTGTTGTTTTGGGTGCGTCTCCACCGCCATGCGTAAATGCAGTTATGACAGCTGACGGGAGGAAAAAGAAAAAAAATCATCTGACGAACGTGAGTAAACACGAAAACATTTTTGCTTTGCTTTCTGAGCCGACCTAATTAGCTCTCTCCCTCTTTTATTAGCCCACACCTAGGCTTACACACACGTCAATTCTCACACATTATAGCTACAAGTCCAAGTGGTGGGCAATTCTGGTGCCGACTAGTAAGGCAGCGGACGTTAACGGACAATGCATCCTTAATAAATTCACGTCAGGAACGCCGCCTGTGCGCTTGCTTGTGCGCGTGTCATCTCATTAGCATCTGTACTTTGGCCACGGCACACCTCTCCCAGGTGTGCCGTGGCCAAGGGGCTGTTCCGTGCTGGAATACAGTTGGCGTGGTCACACTAGCCAAACGTTCTAGACTTTAGTATGCTAATGAGCTTTGGCACGGGGCCGCGGCCCTAGTGTGAGTGGGCCCTTACATTACAGACTCACCAGGGCTTCTGGGGACACGGTCTCAGGAAGTAAGCCACCCAATTAAAATAAAATGGCACAGTATCCACCGATTCATCTGAATAGCTGTCATTTAACTAAAGAACATTAACAAAACTGTGGTCCTTACTCCCACCACTAAGGCTCAAACGTGTTTCTTTCTGTTTTCTCAGAACAATAGGAGACAAAATTGGAGAAGGAAAAGCCAGTGGAAACCTGGGCAACACATTAAAAGTGCTGGGGCGCTTTGACGAGGCTGTTGTTTGCTGTGAAAGACATCTGGATATTTCTCAAGAGCAGGGCGATAAGGTAACACACATGTTTTTTTAGGATGTAGGATACGATGTCCTCACGAGTCCTCCAGAAAACTACAATACATTCAGAAGTTTGCTGCCTGTATTGTTTGTTTTCTACTTGTACGGCATGGAACATGTACTACAGAATCTTTTATTCATATTTTACAAATACAAATGCTGTACTTTTTTAAATGTTTGACCACATTACTGAAGGCATATGTGAATGCACACTATTCGCTATCTGACCTCTGCACTACTGTCTATGTTTGTGTGCCTCTGCACTACTGTCTATGTGTGTGTGTGGATGTCTGGGTTATATGTCTTTTATATTTTTATCTTTATTTTTTCTATTGTTGTTGTTGTTATTTTGCCTTCATGTTGACCTACTGAATGCACTATGTACAGCACTTTGGTCAGTGCAAACTGTTATAAGTGTGCTTTTATAAATACATTTTACGTACTTACTTACTTACACACACAATCTTATAGATTTATTTTTCTTTTTGTGTTTGTAATTGATCCACACACATATTTTAACATATGCAGATGAATCTTTCTGCTTTCTTTTCACTCCCGTTTAGGTTGGAGAGGCCAGAGCACTGTATAATGTAGGGAACGTGTTTCATGCCAAGGGCAAACAGCAGTTATGGGGCTGCACGCAGGAACCAGGGGACCTGCCTCTTGATGTCAGAGACACACTGCAAAGGGCTACTGGCTTTTATGAGTAGGTATTGTTTGAGTAATGAAAGCATACAACAGATGGATGGATTCAAAACTGTCATACAGGCTTTACGTAGAAAACACCCCAATAATGATATATTTAGAATATTTAGCTTTTCCAAGATTAAACACAAACATTTAATTTAAATTGGCATGTGGTTCTAATTGGATCCACACTTTTCTGGAACTAATTTCAGGAAGTTATTACCCTTTATTCTATTCTTGAATACATCTGTGCCTGCGTGGCACATCTGGATTTGTTATTTTTACCTTGCAATGTTAGGATGGAGAGAGAGCCTCTGCGCAAAGAAAACATATAAACAGTTTAATTTTTATTTTATTTTATAACTTTATCTTTGTGTTGTCACCAATTAGTCCATACTTGATGTTCCATTTATTAATATATACTGTTACATACATAATTTACATACTGCTACTAAATTGGTGGCTACATATCTCCGTAGGATGAACTTGTGTTTGGTCAAGGAACTCGGAGACCGAGCTGCCCAGGGAAGGGCCTACGGTAACCTGGGCAACACCCACTATCTACTGGGAAACTTTGTCGAGGCGATCAAGTTTCACCGTCAGGTGAGGAATTCAAAATGTTTGCCAGTGTCATATTAATGCTTCTAGTGCATATATAGGAGCTAGATTACAGTCTCATTGTGTGCCAGAGAAAAGCAGGGACCTTGTGTCGCCAGAGCAACAGCTCGTCGTTGCCTCTGACACAAGGTCATTCACTTTGCAGCTAGTCAGGAATTTGAAGACACTAGATGGCAGTGGAAATCCAAATCAAGAGACAGTGAGAGTTTTGTCATCCAGCAAGGAATACAATGATATCATCTTCCCTTATTTAGACTCACAAATACTGTCAACAAAAACCTAAACATATCTTCCTGTTCGGTGCACAGGATCTTTGTTTTGCCTTCGTCCAAACACATTCAACTGTAGCTTGGGGGTGTTTCTGTGACTCTGTGGTCATGACGTCTTATCCAGTGTTTTCCCTCAAGCCACATAATACATGATGTCATTGTCCTCGTCATCCTATTGAGGTTTGGAGTCTTGGGTTTTTAAGTTGTAGATGCAATCAGACCAGACTGCTTTCATTTCAGTGAAGGAGCTGGTTACTGGCATTTGCTTCCTGTTGAGGAAAAGACCTTACCTGTTGGTTAGCCTTGCACACTACATTTGACTTCCTTCTAGACTAAAATGTTCCATGCAAAATAGCAAGATTCGCTGATGCACGGTGCACCAGTTTGATAGTGAATGTGAAACTGACCTTGCTATTCAAATGTATTTTACTTTACTCATTGCATTTCATCCATTTCTGTATGATTACGGTTTGATCTAAAAGAAACATAGTAGAAGCATTAGTGGCAGTGAATGCGAGGACGGGGAGAGAGTGTAAAGACAATATAGAGTTTGATTGAGTCCCTCACGCTTTGCCAACACACAGTGAGGTCAGTAAGGTCGAATGGACATGAGAAGTTAACATTCTATGCAATGTAGCTGCTAAAAAGAAGAGGCTAATTGCAACCATAGTGTATTAACTGGATTTGACTTGACCTTTCGTCCCTGTTGTTTTCTCAGCGATTATCCATAGCCAAAGAATTTGGGGACAAAGCAGCAGAACGGCGAGCCTACAGTAACCTAGGCAATGCCCTGATCTTCCTGGGCCAGTTCAACACGGCTACGGAGTACTACAGGTGAGGGGGAAGAGGGAGAGTCTGACATCTAGTGGAGGAAAAGGTGAAATGAACCAATTCCTGCAAAAGTGGAAATATGACAGAAGTGCAAATTTGAAAAGAAATAAATGTCTTCATCTTCAGCGTGTCTACTTTATTCATCTATTCCCTCTGTTTCTTTTTTTCTTTTATAGGAAAACTTTGCAACTGTCCAGGCAGCTGAGGGACCAGGTGATGGAGGCTCAGGCCTGTTACAGCCTGGGCAACACCTACACTCTTTTGCAGCAGTATGAGAAGGCCATCGACTACCACCTGAAACACCTGTACATAGCCCAGGAGCTCACAGACAGGTAGAATGAGCGTATTAAGCAATACTCTAAAATACATACTGAACAAGCATACATGCTCCAGCACAGGAATTAAAAAAACAATTAAATAAAAGTTACATTCGTTAATGTTCATGTCTCATTAGAGTCGGTGAGGGCCGTGCCTGCTGGAGTCTGGGCAATGCGTATGTGTCTTTAGCCAACCACAAACAAGCTCTCTACTATGCACGAAAGCACCTGGACATTTCGAAAGAAGTAAGATTATTATTATAATTATTTTTAAATAATGAAATATTTCAGTTAATCTAATTTGACCCGTCACCTCTTCATGTGTTCCTTAGATTGGGGACAGAAACGGGGAGTTGACAGCCAGGATGAATGTGGAGCAGCTGATGGAAGTTCTGGGTGTCAACGAGAGTGACCTCTCACCCTCAAGTTCAGAGTTTGAGATGCAAGGTGACATATGGATGACATATATAATGCTTTATGATGTGTCAATTGGAGAGCTTTAAAGGTGCTCGTGTGGGAAGATTTTGTTCCCCTTAAAAAAAAAATGCTGAGCTGGCTTCTGTCGGTTGCTTGACATTTAAAGGCCAGGACACACCGGCCCGATAATCGGCCATCGGACATGGTCGGAGAGTCTGGAGGGGGCGGGGACACAAATCTGTTTGGTGTGTTCTGTGCTGTCGTAGATGTCGTCGGGCTTCTTTTCAGCCGATTGAACATGTTCAGTCGGCGTCTTTCAGTAGGAGCAATTTGATTGGTGGAGAGCTAGCAAATCAGTGAAGCCCGGAAGTGAGGCGGGTAGCACAAACAACTGACAACAGTATCGTATCGCTAGCCATTGTTTTAATGTGTTTGTTTGTTTCGTTCAGCGAGTACTCACATGCATCAACCCTTCTTGACTGCTCGACACTCTCTGCTAAAAATGGTACTCTTTATGGTCCATATATATAAATACGTATTTATATCTATGTTTATGGTCTAGAGAGCTGTCCCATCATTTCCGCTTCCGTTTTTTTTTGGGACAAAATACAGATTAGCGCCGCCTGCTGTTATGGAGACATTACGTCCCACGCAAGCGCAGCGCGTACGGAAAGTCAGTAGTCGGCTCGGTGTGTTCTTGCCACTTTTTTGGCCGCGACGGGGAGACTGGAGCTCCCTGAAACGGCAGACTCCATTTTCGGGCGATGGTCGGTAGTCGGACCGGTGTGTCCTGGCCTTTAGGGACAGTCATGACGTTGTTGTCACTTTCCTCATCTAACTTTCTGCAATTGCCTTTCTCAAAATGTTGAACTATACCTTTAAAAAAATAAAATCGTATGCGCAAATTCACAGCGTGGGAGAGTCTCGATTTAAGAGCCCTTGATTTACCGGATGTTTTTCATACACTAGCAATGGAATGACACAGGATCCCACCTTCTAATAGCATGTCATTAAAACATTATATTATCACCGTTGCCACCAATTAGAATTGTTCAGATAATGAGACAGGTGTAAATCAAACTGACATTGCCTCTTGGTCTATTAGTCTAAATGTAACAAAGTAGTGGTCTTTGTCCTTTAATATTACTGAAGAGCTTTTTTTTTTTTGCATTTTTAACAGTAAATAGTATATAATAAATCAATGTGAACATATACTTAGAATTTTACCTGGGAAAAGGATGGTACGCTAAACTCATGTACAAGTACAATGTCCTAACGAAGCAATACTTTTAGTTTGTACATAACACTTTAAGCTGGCGCGAGAGGTGAAATGGTGACTCAATGAACTGAAGGCTTTAGTTCACATTGGGTCATTGTTGTCTTCCAATCCCCACCAATGTTTTTCATGTCCTCATGGAATCTGATTGATTTAATCTTAAAGTTAGTTACTCTATTTCCTCAGTCATAGCAAGGGGAGAGGATGCAGCAGATGAGAAAGCCAAACTGTGTGTGTGTGTGTGTGTGTGTGTGTGTGTGTGTGTGTGTGTGTGTGTGTGTGTGTGTGTGTGTGTGTGTGTGTGTGTGTGTGTGTGTGTGTGTGTGTGTGTGTGTGTGTGTGTGTGTGTGTGTGTGTGTGTGTGTGTGTGTGTGTGTGTGTGTGTGTGTGTGTGTGTGTGTGTGTGTGTGTGTGTGTGTGTGTGTGTGTGTGTGGCTTCTGTTTGTGTTTTTGAGTGAGTCTGTCTGTTTGCACTCTACAAACATAGGTTAGGGCGAAGTAGTCTTGGACCAGTGCTTTGCCATTTCAGCTAACGGAATTGGGGACAAAAATATAATGGCCATCCATCCATCCATCCATCAAACTGCTCATATCAGCAAATGTGTATTTATCAATCACCTTTTAAAATCTATTTTCTGATGTTTTTAAGATCCTGCTTCTTTTCTTTTTTTTTTACTTTAAAGTTTGACAAAAATAACGTGTGGTTTTGAGTAAGCTGACTGAAATATTGCATGTGTGCACAAGGTGGCCATTTAAATGTAAAACTGACTTCAGGTCAGACAGATGTACATAAACAGAGCGACAGTGTTTGTGTTGTGTCTGAACTCGGGGCTAGATGTGGAGAGAAAAGCGAAGGTTGTGCACATTTCTGAGGGTAAGATGAAGGCTCTCGTCTCTCCCTCAGCCTCGTAAGAGCCCGAAATGTAACAACGACCCGAAATGTAATAAAATTGTTTGAAGATAAAACCCTAAATATAATAACTGGTCGATAATGTAACAAAATGCTGGCCCCAAAACGTAATAACTTTTTGCCCATTAATGAAACAACCTATTATATTTTGGGTCAGTTTTAACATCATGGAGAGAGCAACATGTAATTTAACTTTTTCTTATAGTGTAATACATTTATGACATTATGTGTCAATCATTTTTGGATTAAAGGGCTAATGTTTTCAATATGTAGAGCATAGTATGTCATACATATGTAAAAACTGACCCATAATGCAATCAGTTATAACATGGGCAAAGGGTTATTACATTTTGGATTTTATTACATTTTGGGTCATTGTTACATTTCGGGCTCGTACAAGCCTCACCAAAATGGTTTGTTTCTAAAGGGCAGATAATAATAAATTAATACATTATGAAATTGATTATTACTCAAGATTCCTTTAATCTTGCATTTTTGGGAGCATCTGAGAGGTATAAAGGGAGGAGTAGAGAAAACTGTATAATCTCTATATGTGTTTGTGTTCGTGAAGCCTCCTTCGGGGCAAAAACTCACACCCATGCCATACATTTCCCTCTCTGGTGCAGAGCTGGCAAACACACTCCTATTCAGATTGTTTGCTCAGTTGTCTGCCTTAACCACATCTCCACACTGAACATCACAGGGCCCATCCTGACATGACAGTCTGCTGCAGTGGGGGGAAAACAAACAAAAAAGCGCCTTGCATGCATGACTTGATTTTAAACTAAACTGTTTGAGCGATTCTACAGTAAATATAATATACTTTTTTGGTTTTGTAGTAACTTTTATTCACTTTGATGTATTTTTCTTCTGTAGGAGCGCGACCCAAATTCACCAAGAGAAACAGCATGGACAGTGTAGAGCTGTGGAAGTACCCTTCAGATAAGGTGATAACACTACAGAGTGTAACGTGCCTGTACATGTGACACACACACACACACACACACACACCTCCCCAAAGACTTCTCAATAACCCTTCTCCAACAATACCTTCTTTTACTTTGCAGAATGGTGAGAACCAAGACTCGGAAAGTATACCCAGGAGGTCCAAGAGCCACATGTCCCAGCCGGGTAAAAGGAAAGGCTATCCCGACAGCCAGTCATCGGATGAAAGGCCGTGGTTTGACTCTCCTGTCGACACTGATGACATCACGGTGCATGTCCCACCACCAGTGACAGTGAGTCGCTGTTGTTTTTCTTTCTTATTAGCTTTTTACTCTTACCCTATTATGTTCCTATCGTGTTGCCTAGAGACGGGAAGCAGGACCAGGAAGCGTATTGGTACGTATGGTATGGAAAGTTGTATTTGTAAGTGTTTAATGAGGTTGCTGGGGTACATTTACACACAACTACCTTTTTTAGATATACTGCATTTGGCTGCATTAACATTACACTTATTATGTATTAAAAAAGCCAAAATGTCAAGAATTTAATCTAGGCATTTTCCTCTTCTTTTTTTTTTAGCTGACAACAGAAACAAAGACTGCTGAAGCTCTTGATTATATAACTTGCCTCAGAGTATTAAGCATCCCTGCCTTAATATCAGTGCCTAGTTCACATTGCCATGCATATACGATATGCTCACACCGATTGATTCAGTGAGAGCCCTCCTGAGAACAGATAGGTTTAATTTGTTTTCTTCTTCCTAGAAAGCATTAAAGGGACTGCTGAATTCACCTAACTACTTCATTCCATTCTTGTCTTTTTCATCTCTTATCTAAAATGCCTGCAGGGCTTCTGCTTTAAAGAGAAAATTAAGGAAATTAGAGGGATTTAAAATGGTACATTTCCCTTAATTTCCCATGAGGTTCTATAGTATGATGTGAGAAGAAGTCAGATACAGTGTAAAGGTGTCTTCTCATTAAATGCCCACAGTGCTCCATTATGTCGTGATCTAGATCCTTATTTAATGTGCTGTTTTTCCACAGCTGTTGTATCCCTACGCTCCTAATAATCACGCCTTGTTTCTGTGACAATGCCAATTGTTGTAATCAGCAAGCTGACATGCAAGAGTGACAATTACTGGGCAGCATGATGATAGTTCATTACAAGGTACTAGAAATAGCAACCACAGCTCAATGACAAACCCTTTAACTGGTTTAAACCTTTAACTTTTTAAAGCCAGTCTTGCATAGGCAGTTGGAAAATAACTTGACCTCACAGAATGAAGTTTATATTCGGGTATTTTAAATTCCACCAGTTGAAATCATGTTTGGGGTCAACAACCAATCTTACCGGTCAACAACAGCAATGTCAATGCAATGCAAAGTTATTCCATCCACTTTATAGGTTAGTTTTTTTATTTTATTCTGGATCACTTAATGCATGTCCATGTGTATTGTCTGATCCCTCCCGGGCTGGTAATGACATACAGTATACAGTTGACAAAACATTCTCCACTTTACAACCATCAACTCGCTTATTTTGTAGCTTTCAATCATATCCCGTAGTCATCGTCAGCAGATGGAATTATCTGTAGAGGAACCGTAGATCTTCAAACTTTGCTTGACAGATAACTTTGACCTTATAAAGGGAACTTAATGAAACTATGTAGCTGCTACTTACTTGCTTGTTGCAAAGCATTTTGACCTTTTTCCAAGATTATTATTTTGTAAGTTGATTTTGTTCTTAATTCTAGGTACAGTGGTTTGCTCTCCTAAATGGTAGGGTCGTATCAGCTGAGGTTGGTTGACGCCTTTTGAAATGATCTTAAATATGAAACTGATGACATAATGCAAAGCGGAAAGTTTTAAAGCTGCACGTGCCAGGCAAACAAAAAGCCAGAGTCCTCACCAGTTGATGATCCATGTGGGAGACATGGAAAAAATAAATAAAGAAACAGCGTTGTTCTTGGATTGCAGAGAAGATCTGGTTTAGTCCAAATATTTTTGAATATGACAAGGTCAAAAAGATATGACTGGACAGTAATGAAGTACAAATAGTTGATTTTGTATTTAGTTTCTTTAGGGTAAAAAAAAAAAAAAAACATGTCAGTAAGTTTCACGAGGTAAGAACGCACAGTGGCGATTAGGATCTAGGAAGAACCGCCACTTGTCTTTTTATTCTCCTCCGTTCACACACAACTTCTCCCCTGCTTTCTCCCTCACCATCACCACCATCACGTGTCATCCTTTCTCTCTTGTTCTGTCCCTTTGGCCTACTTGATTAATTGGACAATGGCGAGAGGGAAATGAGGAGATCCACATAGAACACGGGGCCAAGGACACATACTACAATAACTCGAATGATAATTATTTTTGTACATGCACGTTAGGAAAACCTTTTCTTTTAAAGTGTATATTAAAGAGCTTTGTAATGTGAGTTTTGGAAGTTTGAGTGGCTTTTGTCAATCTGAGCGTAGTTGATCTCTACTGGCTGCCACTGTTGGCATGCACTTTACTCATGCCTGTCTGTACCGATACTTCCGCCCCCCTCACCCCCCCCCCCCCCAACACACACACACACACACACACACACACACACACACACACACACACACACACACACACACACACACACACACACACACACACACACACACACACACACACACACACACACACACACACACACACACTCACACTCCCCTCTTTTGCTGATAATGTGACCTTGATCCCAGAACCCCCCTGCTACCCATAATGAGTTGTTTTCCCACAGAGGGTTGAACAGGACTAACATGGCCTGCAGGACGGACACAGACAAGAGAGGGAGTGAGATAGAAAGGACAGAAAAGAGAAGGATACAACAGAAGAGGAGGAGGGGTTGGATGGTAGACATTGAAAGAAGGCTGTAATGGAGTGATACAAGAGGAGAGGAATGAAGAAGGGAGGGAGTCGAGTACAGCAGGGGAGCAGAGAGAGAGAGAGAGAGATAGAGAGAGGGAGTGATGTGAAGTGGGGGAGAAGGGAGGTGTGATCCAAGCGTGCGGACAGAGCAAGAGGGAAAGAGAGCTCAGAAAGACATGAGCGAGAGAGAGATAGTTGGATAAAAAGAGGACAAAGAAGGAGTGCTGCTGGTGAGATGTTTCATTTATGTTTTTACAGCTTAATTAACAACAGATGCAGATGATACCCGAAGTTATTAACAGTCTTTTAGTTTACACTTTTTGACACATTGTATGTATGAATTGTGCTTGTGTTGTTTGTAGTTAATATATAGATGTTTTGGTAAGAAGTCAAACACTTTTAATGGTAAAGGTTAGGTTTTGCTGAAGCAATGTTTGATTTTTGTGACACAAAGGCTGAAATAGAAAAAGGAAAAGATAAGTGAAATCAGGCGCCTGCTGACGCTGACCTACTTCACATTTGGCTGTAAGGTGATTTTAACTTGATCCACTAGTTGGTGTTAAACGTATCATATCCTTATTCTGGCTTGATGGCACATTCCAATACTTTTATTTGTTTGTATAAAATGCCGCATTGTTATTGGTGTACGTTTGTTAAGGCCGGGGGTAGAGAAGAACAGTCAAGAAAGCTTTTATAATGGGAACTCTGTCAGACTCTTTTCTGTTGCTATCACAAATTGCATTTGCTATGTAGTTATTGTTGTTAATTTTTCTAAAACGTAATGTGTCTTGAGTCCTCATCCATTGTGTTAAGTTTGATGTTTAAGAAAGTGCATCTTTCATTACCGAACATTATGCCACTATATAAATATTTTTTTTCTTTTTTACAATAACCATGAAATTACTTATTTAATTATTGTATCTTTAAAAAAAAAGAGATATGCATTCTATGTATATTTTGTAAAGGATATTATGTTAACTTCTAAGGTGAGTGTTTTAATGCTTAAAAAGACTGGCTATTGGTAAAAAATGTCAGCATAGGTTGCCTTATTTATTTTAACTTGTTGAAACATTTGCAATTGAGATTATTTAATTGAGAATGTTTGGACATTTTGAACTCCAAAAATTAAAAAATATGATCAGGAAGGTTTTCCAAGGGCAGTTGTTTCTTCTCCAGGGTACCAAGCTATCTTTAGTAAACCTGCTTATTGGAATGGACCCCAGGGAAATGTCTGGATAAGCTTTTTTTTTTTTTCAATGATTTAATTGTTTTTCTATTTTATTTGATAGGTGAAATGTTGACAAATTTCATTATCTGGCTCAACTTTACTGCAACCAGTAGATGAGTTCTCACTCAGTATCATAACATCGCGGCCCCGGGTCGCCAGAGTATTTCCGTAGCACTGATCAAACATAATAAATTCCACGTCTACTTTGCTTTCTGTGTATTTGGAGATAAAACATTTTTCATGCAAACATTATCCACTTGAGTTTCTAAGCCTAAACCAATTAGCCTAACTGTGACGCTGGGAGAAGGAGCATCATTCATGTGATGATGTCGGTGTTATCTCAAAACAAACAATGGAAGTAGCACAATCGGATGGTTGACTATCAGCCTGGGTGTAACATAAATAGGATTCAGCCAATCAATGATTAGAGCTCCATGGTCAATGCATGGTCAGCACTGCCAATTGAAATTGAAACCTAGTGAAGTTGGTGTTCAGCAATTCCACTGATCGTTTATTAAAGGGGCACTATGCAACTATGTTTGTCAGAGAACGTTATTTTTTTTAAGGTTTATTCTCATAACTGAATAATCATACTTTCTTCCAAGGAAAATGGGATCCCTGGAGCTAAGTTAGAAAGCTACCTGAAAAGTTACTGTTTCACTGTTGTTGTTTACAGCAGAAGGGTCCACAGTTTTCTTTCCAAACATATTCTAGTCTCAAAATAATTTTGTGATCCAATTATTCAATACTAAAAATAACATGTACCGTAGTGTAAAAATGTTTTGTAAACTAACTGCAGGCTCTGCAAATATAACAAATCCCCTCCCCTGAAACTACATTGTGCACCTTTTAAGGTTTAAACATGAAAAAAGAAATAAACCAAAAATATAACAATAAAAGTGCAACTAGTACAAGGTGACACTACATTTATTTATATTATTCCATATTCAAGTTATAACTGATCAACATGCGTAAAGACAGCCTCTCGAGAGCAGTCGGCCATTGAAATATTTGTTGGTATTTCCATCTGTTTTAACAGCGTGTCACTATATGGGCCATTTTATTTCAATCCAGGTGGCTTATTTATCATACGACCTTCCGTATCTAGGCCAAGGTAGCATCTCCAGGAGTGCCATCCCTTGTGAGTTAATCAGATTATTCTTCTCTAACAAAAGCTGTAGGAGGGATAATAGGGTCCAGTCCTCACCTGTTTGTGCTGAAGAATAGTAACATGTGTTTTGACTAACTATGTCACGTCATTTTGACTTACAGAAGCTAGGCCGGGACCCCTCAGATGAAGACTGCTTCTTCGACCTCCTTAGCAAGTTCCAGAGCAGCCGCATGGATGACCAGCGCTGCAATCTTGATGAGTCGCAGGACGGAGACAACGGAGAAGACGGCGAGAACTCCTTGCTGTCCCTTAGCGAGATGCTAGGTTGGTTGAGAGAACAGCATACATGATTTTTTTTCCCTCTTTTGTAAGCTTTTTTGAAGACACCTAAACTCTGAAGAGTTGCATCAAATACATTTGCGCAAACTGGTCTCTTCCCTTTTTCTCCTAGATCCCACGTTTACCACTTCCCCCCAGACAGAGGAGTTGTTTGATTTGATCGCTAGCTCTCAGAGCCGGCGTCTTGACGACCAGAGGGTCAATGTTGGGAACCTTCCGGGCCTGAGGATTACCCATAACAACCTGGGGCACCTTGTGGGTGAGGGAGACCATCAAGAACCCAGCGATGACTTCTTCAACATGCTAATCAAGTGCCAGGCAAGGACACAATTAACATATGATTTGTTTCTTAAATCTGATCAAATTGTTGTGTAGGGAATATAATAAGTTCTCCAGACTACTCTGTTCAAACCCTTCTACAAGGAACTTTTTTTGTCTCTTTTTTTCCTGTGATGATCAAAAATGTCCTGTCTGTTGAACTGATTCGTAATGTCCTTTGAGTGTGTTGTCCTGTGTTGTATGTACAGTATATGTGGTTTGTGATTTATTTTATTGTTATAAAATAAAAATAATATAGACACATAAATAATGAATAAATAAAATCAAGCTCCCCTTAGCTAATTTAATTAGCCTCTTTGCACCACTTTTTATTTTTGAACAAATCCTATCATGTTATGTCACTCAGGCCTCTGCACTCATACATGTATTCATCTTTGTGACTTGCAGTCCTCCAGGATCGATGATCAGCGGTGCTCCCCTCCAGAAGATGCCCCCCACGCCCCCACTGTGCCTGATGAAGACTTCTTCAGTCTGATCCAGAGGGTTCAGGCCAAACGCATGGACGAGCAGCGAGTACAGCTGCCAGATGAGGACGAAGAGGAGGAGGATGACAACCCTGAGTCCCCCGACCAAGATCCACCCGCTGGTTTCTCCAGCTAGGACTTGGTGAATAAACGCTGTGCACAAGTTCACGTCAAAGAAATTTAAAAAGGCAAAAAGGGGCAACAAGAAAAAGTATGAGCCACCATTTTAACGGCAGCACTAAAAAGGTGAACTAACAAGATTATTATTTTTTTTTTAAATAACAAGTCAAAAACTCAATGTGCAATAGGTGGTGCCCTGTCAAATGTTCGCTCGATGTATTATGTTTCTAAATGTGTGTGTGTGTGTGTGTGTAAAGAAAACAGCTTAAACAAGAAGTTAAGCTCGGTGGTGTGGCGGTAACATGATAACAGCAAAAACCACGAAATATATATTCAATCTAATGCCTTAATCAACTTCTTTTTTTTCAGACTCAAGATTGTATTAATTTGTAGAAGCACATGACGGGCATACAATGTAAGACGCAGACCTTAAGTATGATTCTTGGAAATCACAGAGATTTAATGATAGAAACAGAGTTGGTGAAAACATATCGTTTTTATAAAAACACAAATGATAATGTAAGTACAAACGAGTTGTCCCCCCCCCCAACATAACCTACCGGTTCAGTTATCGCACTCTGATCAATGCTGCTTTTATCCTTCAATTCCTGTTCCCTCCGCTCACAGACAATCTGGTGTTATTTGTGAGCTAACAGTATTAAACAGCCTTCTTTACTCACTTTCCACTGTTCCATAACCCCTCTTAATTTTTTCGGCCTGACAACACAATATGATTCGTTATAAAGGCCAGACTGAGTGAAATAGGATACCCCACATTACATGTTATTTCTGTGCATTAATGCATTTGCAAAAGAGCACCTCTTCACAGAGTATGCAGTAACCAGGGCTAGTGGACGAATGATACAAAACTAACTGATTTTTTTAATAGATTCAAGATTAGATTTGTGTCGTCATTCCAGCTCCAATTAGTGTTTCTGCTTACCTTTTAAAGTAATGTTCTCTGCTGCCCGTAATGTATTCAAGATCCAACAGATTAGTCAGACCACTGCTCACTGCCATTGTTATGATTACTCAACATAGAAACAGAAGCATGTGGATAAGATGGTTGTGTCATATTCTGAAGAATCTTAAGGCCGTGAACAATATTGAACGACTCATTCTATCTAGTTTGTGCTGCTGGTGTGCTGCCCCCATATGGCACAAATGTTGTATTACCTCTGGAAAAATCCTGTCCAGTTTATTGGGAATGAAAGGGCAACATTGTAATAATATCCCGATACCGTAAAAGTATGACCATTCTCAGAACTCCACTGCTTTCAGCAACTTGTTCTGAAAAAACGTGGAGATTTTTTCTTGCTAAAGTAAGGAAAATCAAGTAAATCTTGTGCACATTTCTATTCATTTGTTGCCATAAGTGTTCCAAAATAGGCAACAGAGGCACAAACTGCGGGAAGGTAATATTAAATAGTTTAGAGAATCTGTATAATGGTACTTTGTACAAAAAAATATTTGCCCTCACCTATGTGCTTGCTTTTTACTCCGAAGTGCATACCTCATTTTTGTATCTCAAAGCATATGAACCGTAGATATTCTGAACCACGATGAACGGTTTTCTAACAGTTCATAATGGTTCTATTATGATTCATCAGTCTTTGATAAACAACACATTGGGAGCTAAAGTTAATATTTTCTTTTTGTTGTGAATTAACATTTTTAGAAAGTACCTGGTACGCTTCTATGTGTCTCTGCCATAATTTGTACATATAAAAGTATTTTGTATTTATGTTCCGTTTGAGGACATGAATATGTCCCCTCATGCTTTTAATAAAATGTTTCAGATGTTTCTGTGGCTCTTTTATTTATGTAATTCAGTTTTGAATAGAGTAGCGTTTGTACAGTTTGCGCACACTATTTCCTCTTTTGAAGTTGAGGGAAAACACACGAGTAACACTGACCTCTATGGCAGAAAAATCATCATCACAGTCAGTGAATGGAAAATTACCCCTAGACCAACTGAGGATACCACAATCGAAAAAGGATTGGATTTCCAAAAGCTTTAGTCTCTAGCGAAACAAAACACACAGAGAGCTGACCAAACTGGGTGTAACTTCCAGTTCGGGTTGCATAACAGACATTCAGTTGGAATGTAAATAAAAGATTGAACGTTTAGATATTTTTTTCAGCTTCGGTTTCTAGTTTAAAAATGTAACAATTTCCAAACACACACCTCAATGGTCTCATTCCAAATAATAAATGAACAATTATTATTATTATGACACCTGCTACACCCATGTCTTGACATAATATTTTCAGTTTTAAATAATTTTGCTGGGTCAGAACAATACATGAAGCCCAACGTTTACAAGTGTAAAGGCAGACTGCAGTGACAGTCATGTGCAGCCATATCTTACCTAATGACCTGATCTAATGATTTACACTTGAGCACTCTGCCACAACCCTCCCTCCTCTCCCCTGCCTCTAATTTCACCCCTGCCACCTCCTTTCCATCATCCCTCTCTCCTTCCCTCCCTCCCTCCTTTCCTCCTCTTACCCAGAATGCAACGCAGCCTGAGCAGGCTCAGCTGAGCTATAAAAAGGCATAGCATGGGGGAGGAGGGCTGCCGTACAGCAGGAACTGTGCAGAGACACACATACGGGGATTCTGGCACAAGCAGCCCCTTGCACTGGGATCTAGAGCCACAGCACGAAAAAGAGAGGTCAGTACAGAGGACAAAGGCTCCGCAGAGGAAAAGGGAAAGCCCGGAAAGGACTTTGTCAGAGGGGAGTGGTGAATGGAGAGATGTCAGAATGAAAGAGTGTGGGCAGCCAGAGTGGGCAGGGCTGTTTGACAGGATGGAGAGTGAGAATAACAGAGAGTGTAATGGTCAGCTGTCATCTGGTGTCTCCAAACACTTTGGTTGGTCACACTGTTTGGAATGGATCAGGCATAGTGCAAAAGGCATGCATCTCCTGTGTGCCCTTCACAGTAATGGCACCCAATGCATGCTTACTAAAAATTCAAATGTACTTCCATCACTGACTTATCATTTCCTTTAGACAATTGCTCTGACATTTCACTGCAGATTGGTTTTTGCCTTTATTGTAAATACATGTTAACACACTATCCTCCACCTACAACCAATAAAGGCCATTGTCATTCAGAACACTAGCCTCCATTCCTCTGCCATGCTTCTATAGCCCCAGTTATGGTCACTAATAGCTGAGCTCTGTTGTATTCTTGTAAGCGGATGCCGCACATTGAAGTGAACCAGTGAAGCTTGCGATTGGTAACCACGCTGGCGTCCACACAGCAGCCACGGCTTACACTAAAATGATCTCGCTCCATCCTTTTCACAAACACCACGGCATATCTCCCACTGCACTGACGTCAAAGGGTCTCCTGTTTCCCCATTAAAGGAACAGTACATCCAATTAATTTGCCTAGAGTGCCTTCTGTAACCAATGGTACGCGGACAGAATGCACTAGCAGTGTGCTTAGGGATTCTGTTTACACCCCAGTTGCTTTGAGAAGCCTGTCAGTGAATGCTCGGTCGCCATGTGCTTTAACAGCTGTAGACTGACAGTCTGAGTCTTTTTTTAGCAGGTTTATACAAGAGTTGTAAGACATGAGGGTGAGAGAAGGCGAGGGGTCCAGTATCTCTATGTTTCAATTCAAGGGTAGAATTACACACAAAAAAACACATGTCCAAATTTCAAAAGTACTCTTCTTAAATTTTTTGCGTTAACAGCACGCTCCGTTATAGTGTACCAGATACTGCATGTAGTTGTGTGAGATTCATGCATTTTAATAACAGTATCACAATGCAGAAAAGCCAATGTCATTTTGGACTGCAGAGTAGTAGTTTTCGCGTTTCAGAATTCAAATTGGTATTGAGTACAATTCCCAAAACCAAAAAACATGTCTGACAAGCCCCACGAAGCAGGAGACCCAAACGAGGGGCACCATAATAGGCCAGAGTGGGATTCCCGAAACAGGATCTGTGCTGACTCAGATGCCAGCCAACCCCATGACATTTACACAGGCCACTGACCACTGATATCACACTGGAAACCTGAGAAGCAGCGCTGCCCATACTGAGGAGTGGTTGCATGTGTGAATGAGTGAACAAGCTGATAGCATCGGCAGCTTTTGTTCCATTTGCTAAACTCTGCGTTCTCTATGTGTGAACTCTAGAAACCTAGAAATGTTGACCATGATTATAGTTTCACTATTTCCCCCTCCTCTGCTGCAGTGTAGAGCTATATACAGTTAAAGACTTCCTCACCTTTCCACAACCTCTACATTCCTTAAAGCTTATTTATCAATCTGGCTCTATAGTGACGGATTTGTTGGGGTAGCAGGCGTGTGCCGACAAGTTGACACATGCAAAACGCCATATTGTCACAAGGTGAAATTCAAAGTATTCTTAAACCTGACCTATTGTCAGTGCTCCTTTCTCATATAAAAAAGGGCAAAGAAAAACATATCTCTTATTTATCTCAACCCTTAATTGTATTATTCTTATCCACAGTTACACACATGTAATAATGTATGCCATTATGATTTTATTTTGTCTGCAGTACTGTATGTTCTCTTGTCTTCAGTGACTGAGCCAAGATACTTAAATCCAAGCTGCGAACTCCCCACCTCACCTCATAAATTTAGCCCTTTGACCTTTTCACAAATCTGGCTTAACGAAATTTACACCAGCAGCTTTCCAGGATATTTGATCACCGTAGTGCGCGCATGCATGAAGTAACGGGGTGACAAGCAAATACAATGGCCAAAAAAGGTGAATGCAGGACTCTATGAAAAGGGGGACACTCTAACACAAATGTAGCATTTGATCCAAATACTGCATATGTACAAGTGGGCATTCTGACTGTGATTGAATACTACAAATCAATCAATTCAATTAATCTTAATTACACGCACAATAAACAACTGGATTTTGTTCATGCCATGGCATCGTCAACTTTGGCCTCCAGAGAACTTTCCTATAGTAAAATCAGGCGCGAATCTAGGTGGTTGTGTGTCGATATGGGGAACACCTGTTGAGCCAAATCTTGAAGTTATTTAAAGTCAGTTCTCTCTGAACACACCCCATGTCCAGCCTAAGATATCTATTTATACATGCCGCCACCAATGACTCCACACGTCCTCCTTCCTATTTTTTTTCTGACTGCAGTCTTTAAGTCAGAAGTCAAGGGAAGAAGACAGTGTAAACGGGAAACCGCGTGGCTTTAGATAATATTCAGTACTGTCATACAGAATGAACAGTCATTTATTTTCCCGCTCAAATGCTAAAGGGACTAGAATAGCTGTGGTCCTATTGTGAACTTGCAACATTAAAATAACTTGCTTCTGCTGTCTATTTTACCGTGAGAGTAAACAGCTTATTATCAAAGATGAAACATGCTGTAAAAGCTATTTGATATTGCTATGCTTTATGTGAGTCGAGTAAAGCCACATTGTAAAGTCTTTACAAAAAAAATTGGAATTTTTATTTTTTCGATATTTGCACTATATACAAATATGCTCCAATATCTCATCCCTAATTTGAATAAGTGAACACAAACATTACCAGCAATATTATAACTGTCACCAGTAAAGCTAGTTTTAATGAATGATTTCAAGAGTTAAGAGTTCCATAGAATTTAGCCGTACAACGTAAAAAATCAAGAATGTTTTAAACACAACAACGCTGATTCTCTGAATAGATACACACAGTTATGTAACACTCAAAGGAAATGACTTTGGGGAAACAACTGTGCGACCTTGATTATGCAGTTTCAACAATATAAATAAAAAGCAAGTAACTGTCTGGACTATCCTTTAGGATTTTAAATCGAAAGCAGTTCAGTTTTAGAGTCCATAATGTTTGCATTTGATAAACTATAAAATGATGAAAACATGATTGACAAAGTTTCACTTTACTGATCTTGCGACAATCACCCCTGCCTTTAAATGAACCAAATAAAAAAGATAAAATGGAGAGAATCAGTTTACCATAGAACATTGGAATCTCTCCATAAAAGTGGAACCTACTCACACTCAATTAGAATGTCTGCCTGGTTCAAAATATCTGCTGCAGTGAACCTAATTAACTTTTTTCTGCGTCCCTTTCTGTGTTTCAGTTGAAGGAAAACCCTCATAAAACGCAACACAATGGCAGGTAAATGATATATCAACTAATGATTTATGATGTGGAAAATGATTCTTTGTATTTTTTAATCATATGGAGGTAAAATAAGACAGAGGCAGACTTGTTGTGTTTTCTTAAACTCTACTGCCCTCTTCTGGTGAATTTGGAGACATACAGTGGAGGTCCTACATTAACCTTATGAGCATACTGTATTTAGATATAGAATTCAATTTTTTATTTTAATAGATTGTTATGATGTGACATTGAAATAAATCAAAAATACACCATTCAATAATCCAATCAGCATTTGATATAGCTGCAAGCATTACTTTACAATATGGTTTAGAAATAATCCAATTAGTATATTTTTTTATTTAAACATGTTGCTCTTTTATTAGATTTTATCATTTAGACTTGTCCCTGTTGTTCCATGTGAGCAGTTATACCTGGCTACATTACATTATTAGGTGACAACAGTTGCCATGGCAACACTGTTTGAGTAATAGCACAAACCTTCAGCAAACAGCCACAGTAAAAAAAAAAAGCCAGTGGGACACTGTGCCCTGCAGCTAAAACAATGGGAAGTATGTGTACTGCTGCTGATCCCACTGCATGCATAAATGATGGTTTGTAACAGAAATCATTGACTTTTTTGTTGTTGTTGTTGTTGTTGTATTTATTGTTTTGTGTGGGTGTGGAACACACTTACATTGGGAATCCTAACCTCTTTTGTCTATACTTATTTCAGACAAAATTAAAGATGCAAAGATCATCTTTGTCGTCGGTGAGTACACTCAGCTAAAAATGGTGTCTAATTTTTGCACCACACAAACCCATTTTGGCACCGAACATCTTTTCGCTCATGACATATGCACGCCTTTTTTGAATGTTCTTAATGCTTTTTGTCTGTCTGTGTGTCAGGTGGGCCTGGCTCTGGAAAGGGCACACAGTGTGAGAAGATAGTGGCAAAGTATGGCTACACCCACCTGTCATCTGGGGACCTGCTCCGTGCTGAGGTGGCCTCTGGCTCCGAGAGGGGCAAGAAGCTCCAGGCCATCATGCAGAAGGGAGAGCTCGTGCCACTGGTAAGAGAGTGGAATGGGAACTGTATAGTTTAATTTCATGATTCTCTGAAAAGTATTGTTTTTATCTTTCGAAATATATAAGCTCTAACAATGCATACTCAGTTACCGGTGTATGAGGTGCACCTATACTGTAGCAAAGGCAGCATACTACTGCAATACATCCTATACCTTAGTGAAGTTTATGATGTTCAGTTTTTGTGGAAATAGTACCAGAGAGGTGTTGATTTAACTTTACAATCATTTTTGGAGACAGTGTGGCTTGTGGTGCTGTCGAACTGTATTGCAATATACCAAGAGTTTTTATTTTATATTTTGAATTTAGTCTGCCCATGTTGATACGGATTGGACACAATAATAGAAGCACCTGCCAGTGTAATAATAAACAGCCAAGTGCCGTACTATTGGGAAGGTTTGATCATTGCGTCTTGTCTTGGGTCTTGTTTCTCAGGACACAGTCTTGGACATGATTAAGGATGCCATGATCGCCAAGGCTGATGTGTCCAAGGGCTACCTGATTGATGGCTACCCCCGTGAGGTGGTGCAGGGCGAGGAGTTTGAGAAGAAGGTAAGAGAGGGCATGAGGTGTCAATTACATCATTCACTCTCACAACAATAGAAAGAATAATTAAATGTAATTTAACTCAAAAAAGTACTTTATATATAGTGTTATTATTTTATAATATCTTACTTGTTTAAGCTACAGTATATGTATACTGATAACACTACATATTACATACCTCATATACAAGTTATGTTCAGTACTTACATTGTGTAAATATTTGAGTATATTGTTCATACTTGTTTACTTATTCTTATATTAATGTTGTTATATTTTTGTTAGATTACACCTTGTTGCATTAAGCACATATTCTTACACTTATTTCTTTCACATGTTTCTATTCTAAATTGGAGTTGGAGAACTGTAACGAACGAAATCCCCCCCCTCCACCCCACCCCCCAGGGATCAATAAAGTATTTCTGAATCTGATTCTGAATAGAAAAAACCTTATACTGTAGTGGCATTCCATCTGTATACTTCAAATATTGATACCACAATCCAGCTGTAGGCACAGTAACTTAGTCTGATGCGAATGACATGAGATATTGTTTCTGGTTCAAAAGATTTACTGAAAAAAGGTCAAAAAATATACAAAGTCACACGTCACACGGTAAAGAAATATTATGCTCCCGTGCCTATGGGCAGCTGTCTTCCCAACTAAAATGGCGCGTGTAATACGTCACAAAAGTAAAGCATATGGCCTAAACATATTAAATATTACAAAATTACTTTAGCTGAAAATACACTTATAAAAAGCATGAACATGAACTATAAATTATTATGAATTATAAAAAACACATTACTTCCACAAATATTATTAAACAATTTCTTATGCTTTGTGCATCTGGCTCTTACACATACTGTAAATGCAAACTCTCTCTCTGATCCTAGATCGGCAAACCCTGCCTGCTGCTGTACGTTGATGCCAAAGCAGAGACCATGGTCAAGAGGCTGGTGAAGCGCGGTGAGACCAGCGGGCGCGCTGACGACAACGAGGAGACCATCAAGAAGCGCCTGGACCTGTACTACAAAGCAACAGAGCCCGTCATCGCTTTCTACGAGGGCCGCGGCATTGTCAGGAAGGTGCGTATGAGTGTGACAGCTACGGTGGGGAGAAAAGTGAAAAACCAAAACGTGAATTGTGTGTACAATCTAACATAGTTTGACATGTTTATTTGGAACATATAAAAGGAAAATAGAAACTGTCATACAGAAAATAATTATATGACATAGAAAGCATAACTAGATACATGAGTGGCTTGAACCAGGCCTGCCCAGACAAATGACTGGGCCCCTGAAAAGGTCCTTTACTCGTACTGAACTTGTATCAATGTGCATGATGCGCTTATTCCTACATAAACACATACCTGTACACAGGGCCGGTTCTAGCCAGTTAGATTAGGGTGGGCTACTGGAAATAATAGTGGGCAGAGACACCGACGAAGCGAGCGTGCACAGAGCGCGAGCGGAAATGTTGTGCTCTTGCAAGATCTCTGCACCTGCTTTTTGGCACATTTACTGTAACATTTACTGTAATGTAAGCTTTTAGACACACCAATGCTGTAAGGGGGGGGGGGGGGGGGGTTCCCATGATAGCACTGCTACCAGAAGCTTTCCTCATCAGTATAACAACCATCTGCTACCTTCGTTTAAAGGCTAAATATGTAATTTTCTGATTTTCTTAGAAAATAATAGATAAAATATACAGAATAATTTCAAAGACACCTCAAAACTTGATGAAATATCACAGTATCTCTGAATTGAAAATACAGTTCTGCTAGCAGAAATACTGATATTAAGGAATTTTCCGGGGGTCTAAAGCCCTTGAAAGTTCCCTTTTTTTCCTTTCTTTTCTGGTACCCTGATTTATGTCCAGGTCCTGGCATCACTGATCTTGCTAGGTTAGCTTGCTCATCATCAATGCATGCAACGGTTTTGAGGGGGAAAAAACGACCCATGATACTTTTAGTTTTTCAATATAAAATATGATATATTTTACCCAAGTAACAATGAATAAAATGTTTTCTTTTATAGAAAGTTCTCTTGCGAATATAGCGTTCATAATAAAAGGTTGGCTAAATTAAGTAATCTGCAAAGCCTGGTGGCTGGGCCCTAGAAAGCTTTCCCACTTTCTACCCCTGGCTTGAACACTTGATGATTGGAATGAACTTACATGTTGGAAAAGGAGTGGGAAGAAGTCCACACTTATTAAATCCCACACCTTCTCCGTAAATCGTTGTTATTAAGCTTCCTTAGTCATAGTTGTTATTAATATTTTAATTGTATTATTATTATTATTATTATTATTATTATTATTATTATTATTATTATTATTATTATTATTATTATTATTATTATTATTATTATTATTATTATTATTATTAATTTATTTATTTTAAACCATCCAAATATATAATTTTCTACAAATACAATGTATGACTTATATGTTTATATCAACTATGTACTATAATTTCCTGCATATTTCTCAAAAAATGTTAAACATTCATAGCGATATACAATATATTATCTCACTAATGATATATTTAAACATTAACACTTACATTCTCGTCATCTTGTTACGCCTCTAGGTCGACTCTGAGCTGCCCGTGGACGAGGTTTTCAGCCAAGTCTCCAAAGCTGTTGATGCACTGAAGTAAAAAACAACATACACTGGATGAACCGTGTCTGGTGTCTGGTTGCTGTTGTTGTTTTTTTTGTTTTTTTTCTCAGAATCTCCTATTCATAAGAACAAAACACGAACACTCAGCAAAAAATATATCACCCCTCCCACTCATCTTGGTAAACAATACTTGGTTAACACCATTAAGGATCAAAGATTGCCTTAACTCCATCCTACTACAGCAATAGGAAATCTATACAATTTTAATCTCACAGCTTCTGGAAATCCATTTGTTTATAAACCTCTTTATCATTGTCTCGCTTCCATTCTGTGCTCATCATCTATGTGGATGTAGCCAGGTAAGATCTCAATAGGTATGCAAGAGGTGACAACCATCTCCTAACCTTTAAGCCACCATGCTCACTCTGGGGGCAAACCTGCACTTTACACAATTTTCTTTTTGTCCCCTCCTTTAACCCTGCCATTCAGAGACCAGCATTCATGGGAAAATAATAGACCTTTTTTATGGTTGTGAGCATTGAGCAATGGCAGAGGTCAGCCACTGTGAACAAACTGGTGAAACTCTGCATACATGTAAACATTGTCGACATCATACATTCATTAATTCATATTAACCCATTTACAACTCTATTCAAAGCACAGAAATTATCTAGTTTTTCATCAAGGTGTACACACATGTAACTTGGGTATCTATAAAGTGGTAAATGTAAAAAAGAAAGAAAAATAAAATAAAAGTATAAGGAAAAACATTTCATTAGAAATTACTGGTAACTGTGTTTGAATATTTCAAAGACACCCTTTCCAATTACATGCTATTTGCATTACCGCTATTTAAAGCTATAGTACGTAACTTCTGTTGCACTCATGAGGAATTCTGAGTAATAACAACAACACTGACGGCGCATTTACATTAGGTAAGCCTTCGTTGATCACGCATGGATTGTATTCCTTCTGCTGTACATCCAGGTTTTTTCTTAGCAGTACAATCAACAACTGAAACATTTCTTGGGCTCTACTTTCTGAGCTGCAGTGTCAGGGGGCGACACCAGTTTTTACACGCTGCTATACTGAAATATACAGAGAGAGTTTTGTGGAGCTAATGCACTTAATCAACTTTGTGGTTTGGCGATGGCTTGAATGAAACCAAACCCCAAAATGAGTTTATATGAAAAAGTTACGCACTACAGCTTTAATAGTGCACATAACAGAATTGTGAGTAATCCTGGACAACCACATACACAGACATAAACAACACAAACACAAGTTGAAAAAGGAAACGCTTCTCTGTTCCGAAAAACATGGTCAAGGTGCTGCAGCAATGTAGACACAACAGGATACAGGACATGCTGCTTCGGCCACAGCTCACTCCTGTTATTATAACTTGTTCCTTTGAGCCCGGGAGAGGACCAACAGGTCTTCCTTCGCCTCTCACCTTCATCACACACACACACACACACACACACACACACACACACACACACACACACACACACACACACACACACACACACACACACACACACACACACACACACACACACACACACACACATCCAGCTGGCCCGTGCAAACACTGCAACAGGTATCCGGACTACCCTCCAAGGAGCGCTCTGATCATGACTGCGCGGCAGGGATGAGGAAGAGGAAAACGGCTTCTGAGAGAGAGAGGGGGGGGGGGGGGTGACAGGATGTGTCCATCGGAAAGTCAATCAAGAAAAGGCGTCTGTAAGCACTTTCATAAAGCCATCGAGGATGCGGCCTGAATGCGAGGAATGCTGCTCTTACCTCATAAAGGTGCAAAACAAAGGGGAAGAAAAGAGGTGGCAGTGGCGTTTATCACGTACAGCACACAGAGAAAGAGAGAGACGCATAATGTCGTGGGGGAGAGACAGGAAACCATGAGCCGGCAGTGATGCATTTCAAGAACTATGACCCAATTTAACACATTTTGTTCTTTAAGTACAACACATTTGAACATTTCAAGACAAAGTGACAATTTTCTTAAAGCCCCTTTGTGTAGGATTTGAACATTTCTGACCTCCTGTGGCGAAAAGGTGGACAGCACCGGGCTACACCATTTTTCAATTTAGTAAAACATTGTTATCTTAAACCTCACCAAGTCTAGTCATCCGGCCTGTGTGATCAAATCAAAATAAAGTAGCAATGCAAAGACCCTACCATTAATAAGATATAGCAGACAACCATTGTATACGGCATATAGTAAAGGAACAATCAACCACAAGTGCGCATACTGTAGCTGCTGTCTGACAGCTATGGATATCACATACCAGTTTCATATCACCTACTTGGAAAAGGGTCATTTTGTCGATGAATACTATAGATTACGTACGAAAAACATAGTGTGGCATATAGCATAAGAATAAATAAATCAAAGCTTGTAACAGACATGCTGTATGCATGCACACTGTAGCCTACTATGCATGCCTATTTTATGCATGCACACGATACTATTGTTTCTGCTGTGCTAAAATAGATAAGCTATTAGCCCATAAAATGAACTATATGAGCAGTCTTGAGCGCTAAAGAAATGCTTCCCCGTAACTGAGCCATCCAAGGGTGACACATGGACATTCCAGGCTTGTACATGTCTAGCTTGCTGAAATGACAGCCCCCACTTGTCACAGACAATTCCATGCGGTTTGCGGCTCTGTTGCAAAATTAACCAGAAACACTCTCTTTACTGAATCCTTACTGCACTTCAAGCAAAACATTTTTGTTTATAGATTCAATTTTGCAAATGGGATGTTTCCATGATGAAGGCCCTGTCAGTAAGCTAAACCATTGGGGTTGTAGATGTACAATACATTAAATGAATTTTTCGAGGTGACGGGCTCTAGCATCACTCTGGGATATTAGAGCTACAAGGCCATGCGTCAGATCCCCCCTCTGAGGAACATAAGGAAACGTGTAAGCTTGTGCATATACACGTACAGTTTAGGCCCCCCTTCTCTCTCTCTCTCTCTCTCTCTCTGTCTGTCTCCTCTGCTATGCAGTGTGGCGGACTGGCTGGCTGGCACCACAGAGACCCGGTGGCACCGTGCGGGAACCAACGTCAACCTGTGATGAAAGACGTCGGCCGATTGTTTCCTGTTATTGAAACACTACTCATGGGTGGGCGTGGAGAGTTTTTTTTAGGGGGGCGGCTCAAATAAAATAAAAAATAGAAGTGGGAAAGCCATTAAAGGCGATTGCTACAGTAGAAGTGTCCTCTGGCCAGCCCCAGACGTGATGGAATACCTCAAGCGGAAGCCAAGTGTGACATATGCCTCGGCCGCTAAATCCAAGAGTCGTGTCAACTACTAGAGGATTGCAATCATTTAAGTATCACAGGAGTGCAAGTTGGGTAAAATTGTCTCTACTTAGCGGCTCTGCCTGAAGGGACGAGGTCGAGGCAAGTTCAGAGAGTCAATGAGCGGAATACCAAGTGGTCTTAGTAAACAATAAGGCTCTGTGTGTGTACGACTGTTGTTAAAAGCACGGTGGGATTTTAGCACTCTAACACACGCCAATTACTCCCAATTAGTCATTAAGCTCTTGCACTCACGGATTAAATAGATTGGCCCCTTTTGAGTGTTTACGGATCAAGTGCAAATTAGGCTCTTGTTCAAAATAACTGCGCCACATATTTTCTTTAACAGTATCTTGTGCACGTGTGAACCACTTGCTAAGATTTCAATTTAGCGCTTTACTGCTCAAGTGGGTATCAATTCTCTTAAAGTACAGTGGATGGAGACGTTTCACAATCCCTGCCATGCTGAGAAATACTGATCACATTGGCAGATCACCCCCCCCCCCTGGCTGACAAATGCAGGTAAAGAGTTCAAACCAGAGCCACTGTCACTCTAGTTGTGATGTTTTCTCGTTGCTTTGCAAGGCCTCCACTGTCAACTTCAAGACTTGCGATTACCATATGTGTGACTAAATCTGTAACAAGCTATTTTAGTTTTGTCCTGCGAATGCACTTGGTTCCTGTGATGTGCAGGTGCAGTGTGTTCCTGAAACACACATTTGAAAAAAAGGGTAAATTAGATAGGCTTTACTTCAAAAAGTCTATGTCATCTTTTTATTTTTATATTAGGATTAGGAACAAATTTAACTGAAAATAGCTTGCCTAGCTTTTTTCTCACCAAAGAAAATATGCAAAAGGAGAGTGCTGGTGCCCGCTCTCCTGCTGTTTACCAGCGTTACTGTTAGTAGAACACATGACAACACACACACACACGCACGCAAAGCAGGCACGCACGCACAGACAGACAGACAGACAGACAGACACACACACACACAGAGCCAGAAACAGGGGGGAAACAGACAGAGGGGAAAACAGAGACAGTTTGGCAGAGTTTTGATATTATTCTAATGTCTTTTTTTGCATTGTTGAAGTGTAGTCTGTCTGTTTTTCTTTCCTTTTTTTTGCTGCTCCTCTGCTTGGCCAATAGTCTTTGTGTGGGGAATTGATCTGACGGAATGATGACTCCTGTGAGTCTGTTCAGCACAGAGAGGATGTTGTGTCTACTCTTTGCTCCTGTAGTCTGCAGTATTTTTCCTCACAAAGTCCTGTCGGTGCAGTCGATCGCCAAAAGATAAAGAGCTTTTTTTTCCCATAAGTTTGGTTTGTTAGGTTTCACCAGGATCAACAAATCAACCAAAATGATTATTTATCAAATATGTGGATGCAAAATATGATATGAAACATTAGAAAAAACCAACGTCCTATTCTGATTTCCACGGAATCTTTCGGCTCTGTGAGTTAATGCTCACTCATTGCAATCAGGTGTGTCTGGCACTGATTGGCTAATTGAGCCCAGGTGTGAGGAGGTTATATATGCCCTGATACCCCAGTGCTCATGGTCTCGCCCTCTGGGATAGTGAGAGGTTCTCTCTGAGTGCTCGCTGTGTTTAGAGTTCAAAGATAACTGTTGAGTTACTTGCCTATTCTTTCAGTTGCTTGGCAGTGGTGGTTTAGTTTGTTGTTTAGTGTGTTATATTAAAGGTGGCCTGTGTGGCCCTTACAGTTCTGTGTTTTTTGTTTTCTCCCCTTCCCCATATTCGCATTAGCGATTTAGTGGTTATCCCTCCAGGGATAACTTTCAGATGCCCCTGGGTCTGCACCTGTGCCCCCCCAGTCATTTCAATCCCAGTGCTCCCACTCCCAGTGATGGGTTGTTGGGCAGACTGCACAGTTTCCAACACATACACAAACAGTAGTAACACCTGTTGAATTCCCACAGTGAATGCACAAGTCTCTTTTGTAATTATGTCTATAGCTCTGACTTTTCAATTAAACTGGACCTGGACACCCACGGTCCACCCACAGAGGTATTTTCACATATTTTGGGTTGATTGGACCACCTCTCAGGACTGTGTGTGTGGGCATGTACGGCCTGAGCTTGACAGACCTTTTTTTCACAGCAGTGAGATTTACAACATTAGAAAAAGACTTCATTCCATTTAGCCAAGCTATACTTCCAGAGCTATGGTGTTTTTCACGCCGTCTTGATCATAAATGAATTTTGTGTCACTTTTTCTTTTTACCAGGTATGAGTTGTCAAAATGTCTGCCGTTAAAAAAAGGACTACTCTGCATGTATTGTGCCCTAGGCGTGTGTTTCCACCCACTGACTTTCATGTGAATTTTAAATAAGTGACTTAACTGTCACTTAAGCCTCCGAATCACTTACAAGATGAGAATGACTAAAAATGACTGACACCAGTTGAAAAGCTTTTAAATAATTGCCATGTGCATGTTAATGGATTTGTTATGACGGGTCAAGACTCAAAGCGGTTCTTTATGGGTCATTGAAAAATGCAATAGTTATTTTTTTAAACTTTTATACTGCTCAACAACAGCAATTAAAAAATGATTACAGAGGGGAGAATAATCGGTCTAATTTCAGAAAGGTTTTAATACATATCACTAAATGAGCAAATTTATTTCACAGCATTTGCATTATGAAACAATGGCATCACGTCAGGACAACTTGGAATATTGAGGATGAGGGGGGAAAACTGTTGCTATTTGAAGTCAACCTCCAAATCCTTTTCTCCTTTTTCTCATACTGCAACATAAGTGGTGCCTGCATGAGACAATACCAACAAGACACTCATTGTGCTTGCTGTGCCCATCCATACCGATGCTGTTGTCAGTTCATTTGCAACACACACTGAAGCAGACACGTGTTACACCACACCGTGAACCAGATGTGTCTGGTGTGCGGTGCAGATGGAAAGCCGGTGAGGGTTCTGTGAACACTTCCAGACAATTGTGTTCTCTGTAGGGGGGCACGTCTTGCAAAATTATTGTATTTACGTGGTTAGCCACATTGCAAATGCATTCCAAAACCTAAAAAAAGCACCAAACAACAATCAGACAGACACACAGAACACAACACATTGCAATCTTTATTTTTTATTATTTATTTTTTACACACAAAGAATAAGATACAAAACAGGAAGTAACTTCACAAAATCACAGAGAAGAATGAGGAACAGTAGAATCTCAAGTGCATGGTTACTTTTTCTGTTTAGTTTAAGGGTTTTAGACTAATGCACAATCGAATTCGAAGAGGTTGTATTTCTCCTTAAGTTTTCTGGTTTAACTCACTAATATACCTCATTTGTTTAATCCATACCAAAATGTAATGTGCAGCAGGATTGACACTTGACATTTTGGTGTTGTGTGACAACCTTATAGTACATAGATGGAGTCATCCATATGTTCCCAGGGTCATATATAGCTCTATATTTAAATATATACTGTATATACTGTATATAGGCTATATATATATATATATATATATATATATTTATGGTATTATAGACACCACACCAACGGACATGGTATTCAGTGCTGGTGCTGGAAGAAGAAATGGCAGGCAAAACTCATCACTAACTAGTTCAATGTTGAGGAAGACCAGTCCAATATTCACAGTGACTCTTGCTATACTGTATGGCCTATGTTAAAGGGAATGGATCATATGACCCTGTGACAAGTAGTCTCTGACAACCTAAAACCTTTTGAAAAGTAAATGTAATGTTTGTTAACAGAGTATTGAACTGGAAACAAAGGGCTCTGGGCTCCAACATTGATGACACGGCTGTAGGAATACACTACATGTGGCTAAGAAAATAATTCAAGACTGGACCCACAAACTACAACACAATCTTTACCAAAAAAAGACTTATAGGTTATCATAGGGTTAATAAGTGGACTATGGACATGCTGGTACATGGATTTTTCTTTATCTTTGGAAGGAGCCAAGCTTGTTATTTCAGCACTACTACTTTAAGTTGATGCTAATTACCCCCTGGCATTAGGTAGCCTTAGCTTCATATTTGATGGACAGTTATTAAAGTGATATCGGACTTCTGTCTTTCACCAAATGCAATTATAGAGATAGGACTAATGTCCAAGTGTCCAATTACATTGTGTTAGCTAGCATTTAGCTTTAAAGGGCTCCCAAAGCTTAAGGTGAGTTGGATATAAGACTTTTTAATACGTTTTTAATGCCACTGAATGAGTTTTTAAGTTGCAACGTTAGAAAGAAAAGTATTGACAATATGTCTTACTCCCCATGTGTTAGCCCTTTGAAAGAATGATTTAAGACATTTGAATAAGAAATTAAGGGCTCATTTAGATCAACATATTCAATGCCTTTTAAGACTTTTTAAGGCTACTGTAAACCTTATTATTTTCCATTTAGCCTAGATGATTGCGTAAGAGCAAACATAGCCTACCTATTATGAAAAAATTAAAAATAAAATCCAATGCTGTTAAATCTCCAGGCCTATTAACTTGAGCTGAGATTTAAACATATATTTTTTTAAATAAATATTGTGTTGACCAGATAAGAGTGCTATGACCGGGTCAGCATCTAGACTAGGAGGGAGGGGGAGAAAAAAAAGAAAAAAAAGGCCGGTGGGAGGTGGTACAAAAGTAAATGTGCACCGCCCAGGCAGCAGCAAACACAAAGTTTGGAAAGTCCTGACCATCTTTACATCGCTGAACGCAGCCACATCCTCTCCAGTGGATTTATAAAGTCTGTCTGCCTTATTCAAGCAAGCCACGCTGTCTGAAAAAAGTAAGTTTTTTTGGATTGATAGCTTTGTTTTCACTTTCATAGTATTGTTACAGAGTGTGGTCGGTTTATTTCCCTGATAGAATTTAGCGGTAACATAATATTCCCTGAATGCTCGGGCCAGTCCGCTCTATGTCACGTTAGCCGATGGTCAAATTACGCGTGCGTAATATGGAGAGCTGTGAAAACAAGGAGTTGTCTCCAAAAAGTTATGCAAGGGATCTCTGGCTACTGCTCCTCACTCATTTTATAATACTAAGTTAATCAGTGTTTATTGGTAAACTGCTTGTTTCAACCAATTCTTATTCAGCCTGTATTACTTATTTTCTTACTTTTTTGAGTGATCAATCATGTTGCCTGTTTTCCCGAGAAAGACATGTTTCTCTCACCGTCAGAAGTGCATGGAGAAAACGCGACTTTCTGTCTTTTTTTTCTTGTTTTGTTTTCCTATTGAAAGAGCATAAACAGTTTACACAGGCTCTTCCTTTCCCCCGTCTATATGAATCATATAACGAGAGAGCGAGTCTCCTCCTTATCTGATCTCGGCATTGTGGTATTATTTAAAGCAAGCCATGCCGCAGTACTTCCTGAAACAGTGCACGCCAGAAAAGCTAAGTGACCACCAGATAACCCTTGGGTTCAGACCCTCATTGTGCACCAGGAAGACGGGGCAGCAGAGATGTTGTGGGATAGTCAAATCCTGTCATCCCGCCGAAGGAATTTAAGACATTTTTGAACAACATTTCCTGCACTGTCTGTCTGTGTGGAATAGGTTGTGTTAAAACTGACCAGTGCCCTTCAGTGTTGCATGGAACTAACATTTGATCTTATGAGGGGAATGTAGCCTACACTGCAGTTTATATAGTTAAGATAAGATAAGATAATATTTTATTAGACCCACAGTGGGGACATTTCAAGTGTTAAAGCGGCAAAAGAGGAATATAATAACAGTAAACAGTTGAACCTAAAAAGTTAACAATACAATTGCAAGTCAACGGTTAAAAAGTAACTATAACAGTAAAAAAAGTGACAGTAAAACACAATATATGCTAAGTAAACGAACTGTTCAACAGTGTGTGTGTGTGTGTGTGTGTGTGTGTGTGTGTGTGTGTGTGTGTGTGTGTGTGTGTGTGTGTGTCAACAGTGCATGTATTTGTGATGTAACCTTTTGGTGACACTGGGATAATTGGCAGCCGGTCACACATCCTTATCAACCCGTCACGTCTCCTCATTATTGATTCCCCTCCTTGTGTGTTTTGCTGACCTTTTGGGGCTGTTTTCTCAACCTTTTTAAACACTGCAATTGTCTCGCTCTCCCCTCCGCTTACAGTCATTGCTGATCTGCCACCAGACAAGGACAGACACTTCAACCGCCAGTGCGAGTATCTTCACACTCCCAGACCCCACACAGACACTGCAGCTTCCAGTTACCAGCACCTCGAACCTCAAAAGCTATTACAGAGATGGAGGCTCATGTGGCGCGTCTTGCCCTGCTTGTGTGCATCACTCTTGCAGCTCCTGGTAAGTCCACTAGCAGATTGTTAATTTTCTTACAGTCTTCTGTTACTGGATTTGAATGCTAAAGCATGCATGCATAATGTACTGTAGGCCAGCAGACTCTTCTATTCTAGGCCATTGGATTTTTAGTGGATTTTGAGCCATCAGGTCATATTTCCCTCTGCCTTAAAGTTCAAAGGCAGATATTAACATCGAACCTGTCCGTCGTTTTGACATAATTTCATTCTCAGGACATAACAAAGGGATATTTGTGCTCTGTTTTCTTTCACACCAAATCCAGATTTTACAAACACTCAGTTAGAGAGAGTTTATGTGCAATATTGACTTTACTTCATCCTCACAGCAATTTATAGATTATATAGAAAAGCATAGTATGTTTTACGTAGGAAAGATACATTTGCTAACACAAGAGCTATAACTCCAAATATGATATTAAGACTGTTGAGCCATCGAGTCTTCCTGGGCAGCATTTGTTTTTGCTTTGATTTCCTTTTTCATGTTTTAGTGATGGGGCGCTCATTGATTTTATTTTGTGATCTTTCTCTGCTGGACCCCTCTATAAACTCTCCATCCATGGCTGCCTGTGGCTAGACCACATCAAATTCAAACCTTGTAATCCAAACAAGGTGGACGTGGGATCTGAAACCCTCCCTCCTGCCTGCCCTTAGGCCATAATCCAGCCTCACACACACTCTTACCAGGGCTCTGCACGGCTGCTTCGGGGTATTTGGGTCTCACTTGCACCCTGCGGCAATCTGGCGTTTGGGTTGGCAACGAGGGTTTTCAATAAATAAAACAGTGCTTAATAATTTATTAGTTGATTATTATTCCGTTTTGGTGCCAACATCTTTAAAATAATTGTCTGAAAACCAGTGGTTTGATTTTGAAAATATCGATAAATAAAAAGTGCACTGTGTTAGCCAGTTTTTTAGTAAAAATACTGTTCTTTCGGGGCAGAAGATATGGTCAGAAAATTAGTCAACCATCTCAATCTGTTGGTTATACCTGTACACCACTATCTGAATTGTTAAAACAATAATTATAATATAAACAAACGTATAAGCATTTGAATAGCTGAGTGTATATGTTAAAGGACAATTTCCCTCTAGTTTCTAAATGTCACAAAAGAAAGCACAATGCAGCCTCCTGTTATGTCACACAGTTTTTACATGAACTGTCAGCACGATAAGGTTCATTTTTTCAATGCTGCTTTGAAATAAGCTTGGTCGTACTCAAACATACAGTATGTCCAAAAAATAAATAAAATCTTAATTAAGCGAAACTTTCCAGGAAAGCACACGTCACTTTTATGAAATGCCAGAAAAAAAATTCTGAATTCTATCTTCCGTGCTGACCTAGTCTATGACTAATCACAATATTGCCACAAGTGCTAAACATCATCTCAGCAGGGGTGCTGATGGCAGAAATACTATTGGCATTTCTTGGGCCAACTGGCAGCTACATTGGTAGAGTTGACCTCCTGTTGCTCCCACAGCGGGGGGACAAGTCTCACAGCCTGAGGATCTGTTTAGCTCAGCCTTTAATTGCTGATACATTGTCCTGAATTAGCCATATTCCTTTATAGAGTTTCTGGGATTAGCTTTTTTTTTTTTTTTTTTTTTTTTTGTATATGCTCCAGCAGCTTTTGGAAAAACCCCTGAGGGAGCTGTGTGTTCTCAGAGAGGAGGTTACACTGATTCTTTTTACCAAATGTTGAACGGTTCATAAAAACATCGGTGTGACACGTATGAGTTCTTATACTTCAGCCAGGCGCTGTTTATTCGTCATGATATAGTCCAGTGTTGTCATACATTAATGTGTCATTTATTCTGGCATTTTGTGTAACACGCAACGCACTAATTCAAATTCTTACATCGCCAGACTGAATAAGGGCGCTTGCGAAATCAAACAGCAGCCGTGTATTTGATTTGATTTGAGGTCTGCCTGTTTGAAATCTTCCTCGGCATCCCAGCTGCAAGTCCCTGTGGGAGTCGACTCCATGTGAAAGTTCCTCAAAGGAAGGAGGAAACACAGAAAAGTAAAAGCATATAATCAAAAATAGCCCGCAGGCCTGTCAGTAATCCCCAACACGCTCTTGGCCAGTTGCGGGCGATGATGGTGTATTGCGTATTGTTACCTGAGCTCCCTTTTACTTTATAGAAACTTTTTTTTATAGGCTTGACCCCCGTGTCACTTCATTGATACCAGGCTTATTGAATCATTTTGTGATGTCTGAAGCAGGATTTGAGTGTACAGCAGCTGTTTTTTCTCTTGCAGTTGCAGCAGTCCAGACACTCCTTGAACATGTACTGTATCGATATCATATTACACATTATGAATACATATGATGATATGACGCATATAGTTACTTATCCACTTTATTTCCTGGAAGTGGAAACGTGGATCTTCCTTAGAACAACCCCCTGGCCTGTGCTGCCATACTTTTAAAATCAATTCTTGGACACTATGCGGTATGATTAGTAGAGGAGTTGACTTGTTGAGTTGACTTGTCAATAGTCTGGCTTGACCACTTCCGCCAGCGTCTATTAAGCGCTGGCGTCGGCAAACAACGCTACACCTCCATTGGCTGCTTCCCGGGGTTAGCCCCGCCGTAGATGATTGTGATTGGTTTAAAGAAATAAAAACAGGCCAGCCCAGTTTCCCCCCGAATAGACGGCTCTAAACGGAGTGCTTCCAGACCATACTACTTGCTGTAGTTTGGTCTGGCTTTGCGAGACTAACTTGTCAATAGATGTCAGTGATAATTAATGAAAGACTCACTCTATAGCTGATGGGAAAAATGTTGGAAGGTTCACATGCACCCAGAAACAGCTCGCCTTGAAATTTGACAAAACATAATTGATATCTGTCCTGGGATCCTGTCTTAATCAGCTATGCGTTATTTATAAAGTCATCCCCAAGTCCTGTCTCGTCCAAACCAAGAACGACCTTGCTTCCAACTTAGCTCCTTGATTATTAAAATTTCCTGTATGTTGGGATCAGTCAGGCCTCTGTCTTGTTTACAGCTCATCCATAATCTGCGGACGGGGCTTCTCGTCAGGCTCCAGTAAAAAAACAGACAACTTCCCACCAGTCTTAGTTTCACTACACTGCTTCCCTGTGAGGTTAATTGTGTTTCAAATGTTTGCTGTTTGTTTTGAAGGCCTAACATGGTCCAACCTGCAGGTTTATCTCGGAGCGCCTGTGGTGCCACAATTCGTCTAAATCCCTTTAGTCATTAAACTGGGGCTGTTTGTTTGTGCCAAGATCATACAGGCTGCTTTTGCCTATTGCAACGGTGGAATTCATCCAGAGTCCTAAATCTTTTTTTAATAAAACATGCTAAAGGCTTGCCGTTTCTCTCGGGCTCCTAATTGCATTACCTGTTTTAATTATTTTGTTTGCATGTTACTCTTTTCGTGAATCTTGTTCGTTTCAGCCTATTTGTGCTACAGGCAATCACAACACTTTTTTGCGATTGTTTTTTTTAAAGGCATTTAATGGATGTATTTAATTTGGCGCTTTTACCTTACCGATGTGATCATCTGAACAAATGCCTCGGACAACAATGCGCATAATATACTTCTAAATAAACGACTACATATATATCTGAAAGGGTTACAGAAGAATTTACTGAATTCAATATTCCTTATTAAATATTCTAATCTTAATTTTCAATAATGTTGGGAGGGGCTGAATGAAAATTGCCGAAAGTGGAGCAGGAGATTTTCTGACTTTTTGTCTGTTCTATGGCTCAAGATCCAAAACTGCTCCAAAAATGCCAGAATTACCCGTGATGCAACCACTACAGTGACTTCTCTGCCGGGTAAAAGCTCTTGTTTAAATAACTCCACGCCCTCAGTTTGTGACCCAGACTTTCTGTTATGAATTTGTAGGCTCCAAGTCCAAGCTGAGATAACCTGATGACATCGTCAGGGTCATTTTCTCACACTTGACAAATCTCGTACAGAGAAACAGAAGACATTATCCAGCGTTGTTCAGAAGCTTAGTAGTGCTCCGTCAAAAGTCATTGGAGTGTCCCCTTAAGGCTTTTAAAGTTGGAGTCAGCGATCATGGAGAATGCATGCTAGTTGTCAAAATCCTTCATTTGCATACCAATTTACAGAGCCTAGGCTGTCTATTAACACCAGATTTTGTTTCAGCGTGCAAACAGTACGGACAGATGGTAGGATATGATTGTATAGCACCTCCATAGGAGGAGGTTTTCATATGTTTTATCCCAGCTTCCAAATTTGTAACTTTGACTGTCAGAGAAGTGAACGTTTTCTAAGTTATATTCTCATAACTGATTAAAACAACTTCACTCATGGGAAAAATGGATCCCCTGAAGTTAGAAAACCAACTGAAAAGTTATTGTTTCACAGTTTTGTTTACAGACATATTCTAGTCGTATGTTTGGTTCCAGTTGCCTCAAAATAATTTTGTTTTGATTTATGATAATAGAATTATTTTATAGTAAATCTGTTTTGTAAACTAACTGCAAGCTCTGCAAATGTAAACAAATCCCCCTCTTCTGAAATGTGCATAGTGCACCTTTAAAGCTGACCGTAGCAGCTAAACACATTAACAATTATCTATGCGTCTGACTGAAGTCTTTTGTATTTAGCGATTTTATCCACACTGTGTGCTCGGGAATTTCCTGGCAGGGAAGTAGTGTTGAATATGCCCCCTGCTGCAGGAACTTTCCCAGTGGGAGCCAGGCATCACCATGTTAACTGCAAGACCTCCTGCTGCATTTCTGCCTACCCCAGAGTCTCCCTCCACGGGCCGGAGGAAAAGCACAAAAGTGATTAGCGAGCTGCTGGCGTAGGAGGGAGGGACCTCTTGTATGGAATCTTAAAAAGGGAAAGAGAGCGAGACAGACAGACAGACTGACAGACAGACAGACGGACGCTCTAACAAAGATAACAGATTTCATAAAGAGCGATTCATGGAGACAGTAAGGGAGTGGGAGGTCAAACTTATGTGACTGTCAAAGTGCAGATAAGTGGTTCAGAGGGAAGATGTGGGGGAAAGGGAAGTGAGTAGGGGATTTAAAAACAGAGAGAGAGAGATAGGCAAAGGAGCAGACAAGATTAACACATGGAGATATGGAGAGACTAAGCTAAATTATGAGTTAGAAAAAAGTGACTAAAGTAAGTGAGTAATTAGACCAAAGAGAAGGAATAATAATCAAAACTAACAAACGGGGTTTTGTGAGCTGACAGAAATGGGCTGTTGTGGATTTAAATAGAAAAAAAAGGAAATGAAAAGAGATGATAAGGATTTCTCAGAAGGCATGCTGTAGTAGAATAAGCCAGAAGCAAAACAAGAAAAAAAAGGAAAGAAAAAACGTCATGTTAAAAATGGCGTTGAGAGTCAAAACACTCCACTTCCCCTGTTTGACTGTAGTGAGCCAGCTCTGCCTGCAGTCAGACTGGGTGGCAGGGAGACGCGACCACTTGTCGCTGCCTCAGACCGATTTCAATCTCCTCCAGTGTTATGCCCCTCCCAAATAACAATCCATTTCTGACTGCCTCGCTTTTCCTCTGTTTGAATACAGAATGCGGTGCGAGAGAGCCACACTGTGCCGCTATATGTTCCTCTCCTCTCTTTGTTCCCACATGATTTCACCAGCTAACAGTTGAGTGACAGACAGTTACAGACGGTTGTGGTTTGAAACGTGGCATAAAAATAATGTAATAATGTAAGGAAATAAATACAATTGAATGGCATGTTACGTAACGTAAGTGAGTTTCCGTGTTCAATGGTGACATCATGCATGGTGTATGATGTAAAGCGGTCATCTGTTTCAGCGCTACTGCTTTACATTTTAAAGTAAATCTCGGAATTGATAATTTTCTTTATTTGAGTAAAAAGACACGGTTGAAAATTGTATTAAAAATAATTTACCCTGCAACCTCTAGTTTCTATTAATATTTCTTTGAACCACTGAAGGACTCTGGCAGATCTGCAGCACACTCAGCAGCTTTTTCTACAACGTTATCTCCCCATTATTCTTTTCACTTTCTATTATCGGTGACACATTTTGGGTTTTCTTTTCAAGGACCCTAGTTTGTTGAACATCGGGTTTAAACGGTGTACTCGGGCTGAAATAATATTTTTGGGTGAAAATGTGAAAATGATAACCCTTTTTATAGTGTCTTATCTTTCCCCTCTTCCCTCTAATATTGTAAATGGCACTTCTGTGTTACTGCAATAGTCAAGTTTGATCCTACATTTTACGTACAGAGAATGTTTTACTTTGTATGAGGAGTTTAGTGATATATAATGTTCATCATAATTCATAATCATACATTTCAATTCATGGCTATTTGCTGTATCGTGTCTGACGTCCCCCTGACCATCATAATTGTGTGACTTAGAGGTCTTGCCCCTCCAGTCCAGTGCTATTCATTATACAGTTGCATGAGCACTTAATGGCTCATTAGTCGAGGGTGAGATAAATGCCTCGTCAGCATGGCGACCACTTGTGCTCATGTCAACATGCCTGCTGTCTGCGCAGATAAGGCATGGCATTATGTACTCTTATCTCTATGTCTGTCTGCCCATGATCAACCCTGGGGTCTACACACAAACACGGGAAGTGTACCTGTACATTTGGGTTGAATTTGGAGGGAAAACCCCCTCTGTTGGTCAGCTGAATTACCTATGACTTCAAGTCAAAGGTGCTCAAAGCAGGGTTAAAGAAACCCTTGCAGAGGGCTTCCGATCTCTGTCAAAACGAGGTAGCATTTTACATCTTATGTCTTCATTTGACCAGAACTTTATTCTCCTTTGACTGTAATTAATGAGGGTATTACTATGCAGAATCAGCAACCTTAATCTTTCCCAGGAACACAATGTTCTTAACTGCTTCATGTCATGTTTTTGCACGACCAAAGAGCCTTTGCTTTGAACCTTTCACTTGGCCTACAGGAAATTCCAATAAGCCCCAAAATTGCACTTTGGAGAATGTTAATGTATGTTCTTTTTGTACTTAGTACTGCATTTCTCCGTATGAGGGCAGGCTATCTCTCTGCGTAGACAGAACCTGAATTCTAAAGTAGTCAGTGCTCAATGTTCAGTGTGCGGTTGAGCGTTGTGTAATGGCAGAACCTCTTGATTCAAGCACTGGGTGGGTAGTTTTCCTGTTGATTCAGGTGCCACACCGGTCAATCTGTATTTAGAGAGCTGAAATCCCCCTCTAATGTCTGACTGTGTGTGTGTGTGTGTGTGTGTGTGTGTAGTGTGTGTTCTGTTAGTTGGATTTGATGGGAGAATCCTCACTGGATTTGGACACAGTTTTTTTTTCTCAATTTCTTGTATTTCTGCGATCATGTCAGAAACCAGAATACAGTATGTGACTCAAGGAAAAAGCCTTGAGACATTCGACAGATTAGTTAAATCTGCTCGTATACTCTTACTACAACAAATTCAAACTCTGGATACTTTATAATCTTTTCACAGATGCTGGCTGAAGTCACACATATCTCACCAGTCCAGGCATTTCTACTACCTCCTACAAGGAACTTTTAAATATTTATGAAACAGTCCGCTTTTACCACAGATGATCATAAGTGACCTGTAACAGCAAACACAGCCATCGGTGAAAAAAACGCTATTTTGATATAGTTATTATTATTATTATTAATGCCTTTGCACAGGTCCAATATCCCGGAAACATAGACAAAAATGATTTACGGTAGGAAGACCGGAACATTCTGTGTTTCCCGAATGGTACTAAATCAAAGTTAACTTTGCTTTACCATCTTAATATTACCATTATTAATCTTACATAGTCAGTCACATAAATACATTACGTAATCGAGATGCATCCTGCGGTTTCCCTTTCACTCACTTCCTAAACAAATGCATGCGACGCCGGCATGGGCTTGTGAGCTACTGTTGTAAGAACACTACAGCTTTTGTCCAAAGGGGCCGCTATGATCAACAAAACCTCAAAGTTCCTCCTAGCCACATTACGTAGTGAAAAATATATCATTAACTTGAAGTCGGCACATAGATCTCTATAAGATAATTGAAAAACTTTCAACGTTTTCACGTTTTTGTGTTGATCAATTGATCATTGAAGTAGGCTTATTTTCCTGATGTCAACAGCATGAAAAAAACAAAACGTTGTTGTTGCATGTAGCAGTAAGGAGCTGTTCATTTTATTGGGGATGGCTTCTCAACTCTTTTGTTTACTCTTGGATCACAGATTGTACCTTTGACTTCACTCACTCTAAATATATTTAAAAAATAACATGGCCTTCATTGGTATGCCGCCCTCATATCGGAAAGCATTAATATTTACTGGCAAAAATCAGTCAAGTAAAAACAAGCTAATCTCTGTTGGTTCTACACGGAGCATATGTTGTGCAAAGCTACATTAATCTTGAATGATTGGGAGCAACCACTGTGCAATGAATCTCTAACGCTTCAATCTGCTTTGGTGGCTCGCAGTTACCATGAAACTTTCTAAATTAGTCTGTCTATCCGCCAATTAACACTGAGATGATTAATTGTGTTTTTCCGGTGCTCTTTCAGTATATTCGGGGGAGTAATTTACCACATAAGTGAAATGGGAAAAATCTGGAAAATAACAGATCACCCTTACAGTTTATACAGGCATTAGCATTGAAATTATAAAACAAATCATGTTTGCTGCTGCTGCTACTTGCCTACCAAGAACCATATCTATACGATCAAATGTGTTCTGCATCAAAGAACAAGGAATGGCTGATTACAAGCAGCAGACAGGGCATAAAGTGAGTAGGGGAACAAGGGAGGAAGTGAGCTATAGACCTTCCATACGCCACTGTTGGACTTGCCGTTCCGCCGGCTTCCGACAACGATGAGACGACGGACGAATGGCTCCCAGAGGTGTAAACAGAGCTAGTGTGAAGACAGGCTGTCTCCAGACCCGCTATCACATCCTCAGTTCCTGTCCAGCAGGCACTGGGACGCAAGACTTGGCATACAGACATACACATAAATAAATAGTCTTAAGCTATTAAACTGACAAGAGTAATCAGCAAATTCTTTTTTGATGGAATTTTGGGACTCAGGAGGGGGTTAGGTGAGATGGCCAGGAAGCTTGTGTGTTGTATGGAGTGTGTAATGTGTAGTATGCATGCAGGGGTGAGAGGCCAGGGGACAGTGCGGGCCCCTGCAGAGCACTGATAAGAGCTTGTTTACCTTCCTGTGGATGGTCAGGCCTCAATCTGCAGTTGCGGAAAAGCCGGGACAATAGGTGTGTGTGTGTGTGTGTGTGTGAGTGTGAATGTGGAGTCGAGAGAGACTTGAGGCCAGCCTTGAAGCTCCCCTTTCCCTCTGTGACTAACTCTGATAGGCCTAACTGACCCCTCCCCATTCCCCGTCATGACTCCGTGGTCCGACCCTGGACACAAACAGTTTACTCTACCCCGAGGGACCATGGGAGACAGTCGGTCTTGACGTTGTCGGCTGTCAGGGTTTCCCCTCCAGTTTTTTTCCTCCCATCTTTTGCGCTTTCAAAAGGAAGCCATGCACTGTTAGCTCCAAGTGCTTCAAGTCTTCCTTAAGCACCTCTACTCCAGGCAAAGTCGCTGATGCTCCTTTCCACATTGACTTACAATGAGGGAAGGCATGAAAGAGAGGGGTATGAAATCAATCCTGTCCAGCTTGCTCGCCCAAGGTGAGTGAACAGGCAGCTAATTATTGGAGCACAGGTACTCAATCCCTTGAATCTAAATCAACATTTAGTTAAGGTGTGATGGAAATTTTGAGTTGAACTCAACTCAACTCAAGGACGCTTAAAGTTAAGGTGTAAACAGTGTTAAGAGACGGACATGCAACTCTGGGGATCTTAAATGTAATGGCAGAATTCACAAAAGAACGAACAAACAACAATGGCAATTGGCACTAACACCATTTAAATCATGAGAGACTTCATAAACAAAAAGGTTAAGAATGAACAATTCATTTATTGGAATGTGCTGGAGATATTTAAAGAGTCTTTGGCAATTAGACCCCATCGCAAAAATCATCTGAAGGGGGCAGCAAAATCCCCCCCGATGGAGCCTAGACACTGGTGGCGGTGAAGAGCTGAAGGTCTGTATGATGCTGGTGATGATGTGATGAGGACTGGAGGTGAATGGGGTGGAGGAGGGTTGCATCCATCATTGAAATTGCATCGATCGCTGAAATGGCAACTGACAGCAAGTTGAGGACGGTTTTAAACGTTGACGGGGAACAAGGTGATTGGCTCACAGATGTAAAGGTGGATGTGATAGGTTTGAGTTAATAGAGGGAACCTGCCATAATGAGCTGAATTAGTTGAAGCAGCACCTAGGCGAGACCATCAATGAACTGAGGGATGATCTGCAAATAAAGAACAGTGCAGATATTACATCTTCCTGTAGAATTTTCGCTAAGCTTCATTTCCACTTAATCCACCATATTTGCACATATGCTGCAAAATACCGTAAATATGGAAAACATAACCTCAGCAAATCACACAGCATAAATATGTCGTTCAAGAAAACATTTATAGGCATCCATCACGTCCAACTTAAGCAGCTTATTTAATGAATGCTCTTTTTACAAGGAATGACTTCTTGTTGGCAGGATTCCAGTCCTCCTTTTGATGAGTACCAGACCTCTGTCATTTTCAAATTTAATTAAGGTCATTTTTATTTTAGGCTGACCAACGAGTTGCTGACAGTCCAGAATATTTTGGAAACAAGAAGTGATATAGTCATTCCCATACGTACAGTTATTGAAAAGTGAACTGTGTTTGCACATGTAAGTACTTCTGCTTTTTGTGCAGTTATGGCCAGTCAGCTTTAGGAGCCACAGTGTGCCATTTCGAGGATGTGAATTCTCAATAATCCTTGTCTTATTTTGTCATTCACAACTTGCTTATAGTGTGAAGTATCACTCGTGTAACTGAGTTGAGCAATGACCATCAAATCTGCCTGCTCAAGTACTTCTGTTATTGCAGCCACTGCACATTTCCTATTTGCATTCCCGGATTATGGACTGTTAAAATGTAATGCTTTTGCGGTGCTCACTTAACCTTCAATGCCTTTGTGGCCTTGTTAATGCTGCCATTGGCGTCCAAATGTTTGAAGATTTTTTAGAGCATTTATAATGATAAATACTTTTTTGGTCCAGCCAACTTTGAAATATGCATGTTCATTTTCTGCACTCATGAAAGCGACTTTAAGATTTCTTTCCAGATTTTGTGGTGAGTGTACAGTCAGTGAGGCCCTGTTGTTTCACCATTGTTTAAGTGTTTCAGAAAAAGTTTTGCATACTGGTAGCCGGGTGGTGTAGTGCTTCCATTAGCAAGTATTGACAGTTGCTGTCAGGGACTTAATGCTTTTGTGTTCAGACACTTCTGAGAAAAAGCAGCAACAGAAGAAATACAGGATGTCAGCATTGTGTAGGGGCTACTTTGATCCCTAATATTGATAAATCACCTCCAGTTACGCCCAGGCACAGTGGCTGGCCTCACTGCGGCTAAAGTGCACGCTGCATAATATATGTTTACATTGAAAGTTAAATTAGGAGGTTCAGGTTGGCATCCTGAATCAATGACAATGTTTACAGTGTTTTCATTTAAATCTTGAAACAATAGAGATAACACATTGACGTACACATCCTTTATGCTGTTGGTCGAGCTTTTTGTTGACTACATCTTTTAGTTGACTCTTTTAGCAAACTATGGGAATGGCTATAATAAATACATCAATAATAAAAAGTTTTAACATACATCTTTAGCTCAACTTGTCAGTTTCAGCTATACACAAGTTCTCTCAGATCTGCAATCTTTCAGATCTTTGCAAAGACGTGTTAGCACACCACATTTTTTGCATAAAGCGCAAAGCGAACATGTACTCCTCCTAGTAAAATTAACAAATTACAATTAAAGCAGTTACTGGCACTTTACAGCAACCTGGGAAAAATTCTGAATGTTGAGCTAAACCTAACAGATCAGACATACTGTATAGACTGATTGAATCGGAACATAGTAAATGCCCTAAAATGGTCACAGTAGTGATGCTGTCTTAATGGTACTGTGCACAATTGAAGACTTGCGGAAGACATGATGCCTGTGATCTGGTGAGCTAGTCTCCTATCTTTTTGTGGAATGCCCTGGAGGTTAGCAAAGAAAACAGCAGATGCATCGTGGACATGTGCAGTTAGCAGATGGGAGCTTTTTGTTCTCCTTGTTAGTTGGTAGGCTCCAGGGTACGGTAGAGCAGCAGGAGAGTTGCTGAGAGCAGTGTTTAATGCATCATACTGTAAGTTTGTCATTGCTCACAGATATTGGGACAGACCCCCCCCCTGCTTTCTCTGAAGACTGCTTCACTAACAGCAAATTGGCCATTAGCGTTTTTGGCTGTTCTCTTGATGTAAATATTAGGATTTGACCAGTTTGCCATCATTTTGTAATATGTTTCCAGTTAAATAAAGGAAACTATAAAGGATGGTAATTTGGGTCATGTTTTATTTTTAATATGGTAGTAAGTAGTAGTCTATTTAGGTCCATGTTTCCCATGTAATATGACGGCTGTAACTGCTGAGGTGAAGTTTGCAATAAAAATGAAATCGAACTTTATAAGAACAAATCCAATTCAAAGCACTTCTTATGAATCGGTCCCACTCTCCTTCCCCCCTAATGTTCCCTAATGTTTTCTATTCTCATCTCCCCCTCATACCTAACATTTAAATGGAAATCACCAGCATCCATAAACATGTCTTCTCATGGAATGGGAAATGGAGGGGACTGATATAAGTAGATAAAGAGGACAGGGAATGGAACGGTTCTTCTATACCTCATTTACCAGCAAACCGCTTAGCAAGCCCATTGGCATTTCCGGGGTCAAGAGGGCAAAATGAATGCCTTTCATACCCTATGGTGACTCGTTAAAAAAAAGGAGGCCAGTGACACACACATGTACGCACACACAAACACACGCACACGCTGCCGTACGCAGTCATTTTGATTTATACCGAGACCTCTCGGGTGACAGTCATGGGCCATTGACTCTGTCACAGAAGAACAAGAGAGAAATAACTTTATGGATGTGGATATTGAGCAACAGACATTAACACAGGGGCCAGAATAACAGGAAACCGGCATTGACCTCTGGGGTTGAAGGAGGGAAAAGGGAGATGGCAAAAGAGCATGGATGGCTCTCCATCTTGATTTGCAGTCCAGAGCCAAGCAGACTAGGAAACAGTGTAAGGATACATCCCCCCTCCTCAATCCCCTAATTAGAACCAAATGTGTCCTTGATGTGACTGAAAAAGTGGTACGATGAATTACTCCCACATGCAATGGGTAGAAAGTAGGATTTTCACAGGACACAAACAAACAACTTAACACTTTCAAAATGTGCTTTAATAAGCGGCATCTGAGATATTGTGTGTGACAAGCTTATTCTGAAAATGACTGGGATCAGTTTGAGTGAATTAAAATGCTTTCTCATCATTGGCCCATTTTCCCTCAGTGATAGTGTGGGTCGGAGATGTTTTGAACAAATAAAATAATTGAACAAATGAATGAGAGTCCATTGTACCGACCCAATTTCATTGCGGGGACAACAGAAAGAGAATGTTCTAGTTCCCTCTTTTCTCTCTATCTGGCTCTGTTTTTCATTGCATTAATCATTTCCCCTCCCATTTTACCTCTGTCTCTCCATCCCCCTTGCACTGCCAGTGATGACATTGCCTCAACCAAGGTCTTTGATTAGCTGTGCTTCTAAATAAGGCACATCCTGCTGACCTTCCAAGTTTTATAATTTCCTATTAACCCTTTCCTCTCTGTGCCTCTTTCTTTCTCGTCTCACTCGTTCTACGCCACATCTCTCCCCTCTGAGGGATGGTGGCCTGATGGGCAAACAGATCGAATGCATCATAAAAGTCAGTGAAGCAGTATTTCATGCAGCATTTGCTTCCTAAATTAGTTGTTTCTGTTATGTTATCACTCTTGCTCCTTTATATGCTTCATCAGCACCAGGAGTGATCGTGGCATGCACATGCATGGACGCTTATGGGCGTATATTGCTTATATTCATCTTACTGTAGATATGCTGATCTAATGTGAGGGCACAGGAGTAGTTCTGAGTGATCCTATGGGAGACTTATCCATTGTAGGCTTCGGTATTGGGAAGGATACGATATGATATGCATCACGATACATGGGTCACAAAATGATATATCATGATGCATTGCGATACAATGTATTTTCGAATATATTGCGATATTCCACATAGTTCCCTGAAAATGTAAAAACAAAGCTGTGTATGTCCTGGGTAATAATAATAATAATGGATTGGATTTATATAGCGCTTTTCTAGGCACTCAACGCGCTTTACAGGGTTCCAGGTTCCATTCATTCATATACAGTTATACCGGTGGCGGAAGCGTGGCTGCCATTCAGCGCCTACGGCCCCTCCAACCAACACAGACATACAGCAGTCATACACATTCACACGTGGCAAGCTGGGTGAAGTGTCTTGCTCAAGGACACAACAACCATGACACAGGTGGCAGGGTGGGAATCGAAGTAGTCTTAATACATCAAATTGAATTATATTGATAATTCAGCCGACAAATTGAGTCGAAACTATTTTATTCAAAACTTTGATTCAAATTCCAAACCCACCAATTTTGAGGCAACTAGTCAAACTGCAACATCTGCAAGAGCGGAGGTTGCAGTTCACCCGTTTTCTTCTTCAAAATATCGATTTTAGGAGCTGACGATAAGGTACAGATATCATTCAAATAAATCTGGCAATATATTGCCTTATCGTTTATTTTATTTAGCACATCCCTAATCCTTTCCGAATGGTGTTGGTGTTGATACTATGTGCTGAGGAATAAATCCAGATTAGAGACCATGTCAGCCACGATGGTCGCCAAACGAGACCGCAATGCCACAGGAGTCACATAATCCCCCCAGTAAGACCCTTTTATCTCTAATCAGCCAAAGGATCCAGGAAAATAGATCCCTGATTGAGTTGGAAAAGACATCTGACCCTCCACACTGTATTCTCCACTGTTCTTCTTGAGGAAAGAGGAAGTTTGCCAGAGAATATATTTTCCCTGCCAACTTCAGACATGCTAGAGAGTGAGCCTTTGCGTGCATATTCACCCTACTCCAACACAATAGAACAGGCACACACACACACACACACACACACACACACACACACACACACACACACACACACACACACACACACACACACACACACACACACACACACACACACACACACACACACACACACACACACACACACACACACACACACACACACACACACACACACACACACACACACACACACACACACACACACACACACACACACACACACACACACACACACACACACACACACACACACACACACACACGCATGCACATAGCCCAGGTCAAACACCAGGCAGTTATAACCAACCTCATCTGTGACCGCAGAGCCTGGGCTTGATTAATTCAGCCTCCAGAGACACGGATCCCCAGGTTAAACAGCAGGCTCATAGCAGAGAGCAGATTGAGCGGGCTTGATGGATGACTGCAGCCCGCCATCCTGACACGTCTGATAAACGTGAACCGGCACATTCGTTTTTAAACAATGTAGTCCTACCCACACATTTAACATCCATACTCTGAGACCTGGGAAAAAAAGATACTTTTCAGAATGACTCATAATAACACATTCAGGTCCATTTCAGACAGGTATCCTGTAGCATAGCTAGGTTTGTCTATCTGTTAAATAATGACTTTCGGGCCTTTTTTAATACAGATCTTCATTCATATGCAGTTCACGTCCACGTATGACAGGATCGTTGCCGATAGAACCATACTTTTAGCAATACTTGGCATTTTGACACACAAGACAAGATACTGCATGGTATTAGCGTTTCAATGTTGCACGCAAGCGATTATTTGTGCTGTACACTTCTTTACCATTTGTGCTTCATTCTTTTCAGCCTGGAGTCAGGCTGTGACATGTGATCCAACGGAGTCTAACGACAACCCATGGGTCTACGTGAGTGAGATGTTAATTGGCTGTTGGACCAGTTTCATCAGCGAGGAGAAGGCCGAGGTCCACATCCTTAACCTTAACTTCTCCGCCACGGTAAGTCAAGGTTATACAAATGAGATGCTCAGCAACCAGCTCTAATTATATAGGTAGCTACTTACTCAACATGTACAGTTCAAGTAAATTCCAGCAGGCTAATTATACCTTTTCCCAGCAGAATTGCAACAGAATGTAGAAAATGGATAGGCTGCGCAATCAACACTATCTGTCAAGTTGACAGCGCAGCTTACTTGTCATTTCAATCCAATACCGGCATGGTCTGTCACAGGCACGTTGAAGTACCATCTGCTAATTAATCATCCTTTTCCGTTGACAGTATGTCAAGTCCAGTCACACGTATACACCCTGTACCGGTCCATGCGTTGCACACGTTCTCACCTTGTATTCGTTTCACACCTTTCAGATAAAAAAATGTCACTCATTGTTAGAAACTTTCAAGCTAATCTTTGTGAAGGACATTACAGGTACATCAGTAAGAGTATTTCTTGTTCTTCGATTGTGCTGCCTAAGGCGGGTTGCAGAATGTGGTCTGAAGTGACAAAGTTACCAAAGTAAGTCCTAGAAGAAGAATTTCTAAGAAATAGAAGAAGTTTCGGCGCAAAACTCACCCTAAAGCTGCTGCTTTCTGTTTATGTGCAGGTTAAACAGAAAGCCAATTAGTGAGGTTGTGACGTGCTGATAGGCAACTGTGTTGATTTGTGCCTTTCATGCTGGAGTTTTGACCTCTTCAAACTTTTTCCATTCTCCACAAACAAGATATTAATCGGATACACTAGTGTCAGAAGCGGCGAGTGGTAATGGATGGAGCAAAAAACATATGGCTACATTTCTGATTATGCACAAGTCAAACAATGCATACAGCGTACAGTGTTAATTGGTCAGCTTGAGAGGTGTTGATAGGCATATTTTAATTTTTTATTTTGCACATTTATTCAACTTGCTGGAGTTAGTACCTTTTCAGAGTTCTTACCCTCTGTGCACAAGCCATTAATTGTTTAGGCTAAAGTCAGAAAAGGCACAGAGGAAGGATGGAGCACCTGCCAAATATGTCATATAATTCTGTTGGTATTATGGGGGGAACTTAATCAATCTTGCACATCAAAGTGTGTTTGGAGGTCATTAGGAGTATTACTACTCAATATACAGAACGTCTTGTGTCTCCAGAGGGAGCTGTCCCAGATGTGAAAGAATAAATAAATAAACTGATCTCAAGTGGTGTCACTTAGGTCAGCATCAGTGAGGACTGCAGGTGGGAAAATATAGCAATCTGGGGATGTGCAGTTAGACATAAGTGAGTTTACTAGACCTATGTAGTCCGCTCCTCATCTCTGCTTAAGGCCAGCAACTTAAAGTTAAGCAATAAAAGCAGCATTACATACCTAAATCTCCGCCTGAATTGCATTATGGGTATTGCAGGCGCCAGGTCAAGGGAGAAGAATGTGTGCAACAATTTTGATCCATTCATTTTGTCCATCTTTATGTTATCAAAGTGCAATGCAAAATTCTTGCTATTTTAACATTGACTTTGTACAAACTTTAACCATTTGATAACTAAGCCAGAAAGGTTTCTTCCCACACAATAAACTGTAACACACACACACACACACACACACACACACACACACACACACACACACACACACACACACACACACACACACACACACACACACACACACACACACACACACACACACACACACACACACACACACACACACACACACACACACACACACACACACACACACACACACACACACACACACACACACACACACACACACCACATACCACATGTCCAGCTTTTATCAGTCAAATAATGAGCTTAACAGCTGCCAGACATCACAGAAAGACAGGGGTTCCCATCAAGCCACCACAGTTCTTTTTACACTAAACAGGCTTCTATGACTACCCAGCTCTGCGAGTAAAGAATTCCCTTTTCAGCTTAACAAACACAAACCATAATTGCGGTGCGGATAGTATACCGGGTCATGTAGATTGGGTAAAACTTTAAGCTTTGAGGAATGACACTGGAAAGTAACTCCAGCAAACTTTTAATCTATTTGTTGTTATTTGCTTTGCCAGGCTCCATTTTTCACTGTGCAACATTGTCGGTCAGCTCGCATTAGTCATGTCTTTATCAGTGTGCTCTGTTTGTTTGCTTCTTTTGTTTGTTCTCACTTAGAGCTCTTTGTGTAGTACCTTCACACATCTTATGTTAAGTAACTTCTGTTTATTTATTGTCTCGCTGTATTTTCACACTCCGTTGGTCATTCCTTATTATTTGGTAGTGATTATAAGCAGGCATGCAGATGCGCTACTACGTGCTGTCTAGCTAAGGCAGCATCACAGGATATATTGCAGTACAATGCCAGCTTGAATCCATCATCTCTAAAATTAATAAAAAGCACTCAAGAACTTTATCTTTAGTTGGTTGTAGGAAAGCCCTAGAGACTCCTGTCAAAATGTTTCTCTTAAGGGGAACCTTCACTAGTAAGCTAGGCTGACTTATACAGTATTAGTGCTTTTCATTAGGAATGCGTCCTTTTTGAATTTAACGTTATTTGATACCGAAGCTTAGTTTTGATGTTAAACATTTACTGGAGCGTCTTAGCAAGGAAGCTGGTTAGCCTCCCAGACGCCCAGGTCTGTGAGACGTGTGTCTCCCTCACTTAGTTTTGTTTGAAGTTAGAAGGCTAACATTGTGCAAGCAGATGATTGTCTCTGCCTCAAAGACTGGGTTATTGGCATAAATGTTGCTGAGCTCGTTTGCCAAGTCTTTAATCTCATTTAATGGACCACCGTGTTACAGCAAATTTAATGGACTGAAATCAGAAGAAAAAGGCTGTTTGATGACAACACTGATTCAGAGTATATTACAAAGGGAAATGCTTCTCTCAGTCATCTTATTAGGCCCTGAAGAGTAAAACCAGACACATTATGTAGTGGGAGAATAAGAAACGAGACACATTTTTTTGAGATTGTATATACGAAGAATGGTTGTCTAATAAAATTGAACAAATTGGTGTAGAGTCTGTGGGGAGTTTGTGAAAGGAATTTGGCTTGGGATCTGTGTGATGCAATGAATATTTGACAGAGGTAGTAGCACATCCGGTTCTCTTGTGGGACTATGTGTGGATGTTTTTTGAAAAGAAGAAAATGGACAAAAGATCTCCCTAACACACAGACCCCCTTATCTGCTCTTGACTGTCTGTTTAGAACAGATTTGTCTTCTAAACACTGGGGGAGAGGGGATGGTCTTCATGTTTTGCCAAACTGTCCGGTCAGACGGGAGAGAGATTTGCTCTTGCCTCCCTTTCTTTGTCCTTTTAGAAAAATAAATTCTTATCACCGTCTTCCCCCATCAAATCATTCTGATTTACAACCTGCCAGAGACAATTGACTTCACAGTTTGACCGCAGAAAGAATTTAGAAAGGGTAGCATCTCACGGGGACTGCACAGGCCAGGAGAATTCATAGGGAGGAGCTGCTTGTACAAGGCCCACATTGATGTCACACGCTGGCTTGAGCTGTCGGGGTCTTGGCACGAGGCCGAGACTAGACCAGTGGAGCCAAAAGAATAACTGGAAACTGCATCAGCAAAGACCCCCCCCCCCCCCCCTTTCGAAACACGCTCTCGAGAAAGAAAAAAAAAAGAAAAAGTCTGAAAGGGAAAAACAATTGTATCTTGAAAGCGCAGGAACAAAAGAAGCAAAAAGGTGAGTGATCAGGGTCAGCGGCAGGCAGGATTCAGAGTTCAAAATGAGAGAATGGAAGCGGCAAAGGGGATGAAGGGAGGTAGGGCAGACAGAGAGACAAAGAAGCTAATTAGAGAGAGAGAGTATTTAAGGAAAACACCGCATGGGTTATCTCTGCTTGAAGCTCAATGGACTCCGTTCGGAAATGCCATTCATTCATTTTACCGGTATGTACTTGGAACTGGACTCAAGGTAAAAGAGGAAGTGGTGGTATTTCTGGGAAGACTTTGTCGTTACAATAATTCAAAGGTGTCTGACGCTGCGTTAAAGCCTGAGATATTCATATTAACTCAGCCCCTCTTACTTCCCTTTGGTCTTTGGGGCGATCAAGCTATACTCTTTTTATTATTCATACATTCTGCACCGAAGATGGAAAGCGAGGATTTTATCAAAAAGGTTTTTTTTTTAAAAAAGCAACAGAAACTCCAACAACAACAAAAAAGCAAGGGAACATGTGAACGGTGAAAATGTCAACGTGTTTTCACCAGAGATTGCAGTGTCCCCTTTGGCCAATTTAAAAGAAAAGAAGGGACGTTACACATTTATGCGATGCAGCATCCATTATGCAGAACCCTTTTCCGTACAACACATTGATGATACGTTGTGTGTCTGTGTGTGTGTGTGTGTGTGTGTGTGATTGTGTGTCATGAAAGATCCCCTCCATCCATTGCGCTCAGCGTGTGAGCTTCCCTTTTTTCCAATGCGTCTGTGTTTTGCTCATAGGCAATTTGTTGACTGTCTCCTTAGACCTAATTTGTTCTGTACCGGTCTGAAAATTTCCATAGCTCAGGCCTGAGCTCATCACGATTCTCTTGGATCAAGCTCCGGAGGTAGCAAGTGATTACATTTAATATTAGGGATTCACACTGTTCCCCCAGCATGTTCATTGTCTCCCCAGCAAGCCTACCTGTGGAAACAATCTACCTTCAAATAAACATGATAGTACTGAATAAAGTATGTTGGTGTCAAAAGTCATCGCAGATTGATGAAAACAGGAATTCATATTGAAGAATTTCCCACAGAAAGCCTCCCACATAAAGAGATATTTAAAATGCTTTTAATAAAAGCTGTTTTTCATTTCCGATGCATTTAACTGATTCCAAATCCACAACTCTTTCACTTTTTCTAAAACCCAATTATGTTGTCGGCTCTTACAGAAAGTAGAAGTAATTAGAACTAGGATTTATTGGAATTAAGTCAGCCTCTAAACTCAGGCTTAATTCTCCACAGTGGAAACGTTTATCCGCCACCTCTTATATCCATAAAACTCAGCGGTAGCCGCTTTACCCTGCGCACACGCCGAGCATGGTAATTACGGCTGATTCATAGAGCGACTGTTGTGGTGATTAGCGAATCACATCGCCATTGTGTCAACCTCAGCTGAAAATATGGATAATGAGGTATTACATTATGTGTTAAATTATGTTAATGTGGTTTATAAATATACAGTGGGTCTCAATGCTACAAAAGGCATACATAAAGAAAAACAAATGCAGCTTATTCCACATCAGGTGAATGTATATTTTTCCCTCGTTGACTTGCACTTCATAGAAATGTAAGAATAGAAGCAAGCTGCATTAGCTCATTGTGTGGATGTGAAGGCGGACACCAAAGATGGCATCCTGTCTGCCCCTCCCCCCACCCCCTGAAATGACTGCATGTGTTGACATGTCATAGTTCCAAAAAACAAGGATAATTGTCACATCGCACACTGATTTCTGCAATAGGGTAGAAATGGAATTCAAACTTTCATAGACTTGAACTGCAGTTGGAACTATTTTTAAACCGGGCGCTGCGAGCAAAATGTCTGTCTACTGCTTCAACTATGAGGTCTGTTAATGTAATGACATATGGCAGATTGGGAGGTTTGCCAGTTGAATATTAATAAATATCACATTTTTAATGAAGCCCGACATGTGTGTCCAGTTGTCAAGACGGCACAGATAAATGTATCCCTACACTGTGCTATGCACACTCAGCAGCTATGTAATAGGAGCATGAAGCATTGTTTGAAGTACTTAAAATATTGCCTAAAGTTTTGAGATGTATCCGCTTTGAATGTATAACACAGCACACAAACCCACCATGGTACACTTACCAAAAAACTCATTACAAACAGCAGAGTGGTTCCCATATGGATGGCTTCACAGTTGCGAGGGAAGACTTATGGCACTTGATTATTTGTCTTCCTAATCGGTCCCAGGGTTCCACCTGGAGATTTACACCACTGCCAAACTGTCTGTCTGCATCCAAAAATACAATCACAAACTCCAACCGTTTTGACTTTCACACATGGATAGAAGTGAATCGACATGCTTAGAAAGTACTGAATTAGGGGCAAAATTAGTGACACTGTATACATGTAAATGTATAGTTTGAAATTAAGGTATGAAGAATGTTGGAATGTGTTAATATTAAATTTTTGTCCTAATGTGAGGTAACATTTGGACTCATTTTGCTTCTGTTTCCTCTCAGGATTCAAAGATGTTCAGTCTGGAGATGGCCAATGCCAAGCCGATGAACCTCATCCTCACGTCGTCAGCCGTTGCCTATGTTCTACAAAAAATCAACACCGATGTTAACATTTATGTGAGTAATGTTGCTTAGTTTTTTTCATGTAACACCGTAGCTTTTTTATGTGTGATTCCACTAGTACTAACTAATAATGGAAAAAAAAGGTTTTTGGGAAACCAGTGGTTATTCATCTCAGTATTGTATACTTTTTTGATTAATCTAGATGTACTTAGCTTGTGTCGAGTGCCAGCTGTTTAACATAGAGTCAAACTGCCGCAGCTGTGCAGCTCTCTGGGCCTATTAGGAGCGACAACAAACCATGGTGGTTTTCCCATAGAAACTCCCCAGTGTGTGCTCCGTACACGGTTTGTGTTTTTGCGCTTTTATTATCCACCCCATAAATGTAAAGAGAAGTTATAGAGCGTCCATCGACGAGAAGGGGCTAATGGCAGCAACAGTAGAATTAATGTTCCAATGAAATTTGAGATTGTGACTTTTACTCACTCTCCTCGGATAACTTCTGTGAAGGAAATCTAAGTCGGCCACAAAACAACTTTTATTCAGCTGCTCGAGTGTCCAATTAAATAAAGGAAAAATAACTGTTAAATGGACAAAGTGTTGCAGCGGTCGCCAGTTTGGTTACTGCAGTATGTCAAACTATTTGTATTTAAACTGCCGTTGGTGATAAACACGGTGAATCAAACACAAAACAACACTATCGCAAACAAACCGCTGTGTCTTTAAATTTGTTTTTGACAGGAGTCTTCACTGAAAATATATCAGCGAACTCTCTTTAAGACATGAAAATATATTAAAAAGGGCAGATGGGGTCCAAATAAATGAGATTTCCGAACAAATGAGAAGGCTTCAAACTGGGCTATAAATTCTAAATATGTTAATGGAATTGATGACACACCATTTCTTAATTGAAAAAACACTGATTACTTAGAAACTCAGTGACAAAATATGTTCTAAAGGTTAGTTTATTATTGCTGAATATTTTCAATAGCTTATTGGCCTATGAAGTAATCCGTTATCAGCCTCGTCTTGCACCATTGCTGCAATTCCACATGACACGTTTTGCTTTCCCAGTGTCAAAGTTGTACTTTTGCACATTGATTAATGTGTTTTTCGTACCTCGGGAGACGGTCACTCACCGCTGTCAGCTCATATCAGTACGGGGTGTCGGTTGAATTGAGACGTGAAATTTCCTAGGAGAGGAAGAATCACAATGAGCATTTTATCAGCTTCATTTCTCTCCCCGTGCAAAACTCACAGTTATCAGCGCGCGATCATTCTTGGAACATCGTCTTGGGAACACGCTCTTGAGATTTGACAGTCAGCTGCCAAACGGTGACCTTTATAAACATCTTAAAGAAGCTCTTCAAAATTCACATACAGTACATTGTCTCTCTGTCGCAAAGTCATGGCCAGTTGTCTGTCTTCCATCTTTGAGCTTATGACTAAAAAAAAGCTCAAAAGTGCAAAAGCTGTTTGGCAGCTGAGTCTCACATGTCAGAACATTCCACATGCACATGAATGGAAGACACACATTTTTTTGACAAATCTGTAAAGATGATTTAATGTCTATGTCCATAACCCCTATGTCAATGTACTTTAATACTGACATGAACTGAAACTGTTAATGTTATTAATATTAGCACAAATGAACAGGCTATAGCATGTAAAAGTAAAAAAATAATTCCGATTCAAATCCCAGTCGATCAATGGCAGTGCTGAAATGTTTACAGGGAATGTCATCAGTTAGTGATACGCTGACAGCGGTGTGAAGGCCCATCCTGTATCATGTCCTGTCGTGAGCCTGGACAGCATTGCCTGTGACTGCAGGATGTTTTTGTGGGATGAGCACTATCACTTGGGGGGTAATTGTGTTTTACTGCAGATTGCGGTGTAAGAGAAACAGCATCTGTTCTGCGTTTGATAAAAGTACGTCATCAGCTTGACAGCTTGGCACAGTGTCACCACCATCACAGCTCTTGTCGCCCTCTCCAAGCTGCTTGGGTTGTTAAAAAAAAACAAAAAAAAACATAGGGTCAGCAGGATTTATGTCTGTAAAATCTTGTTAGTCTTCATATTTTGTTTAATATTATTTGACAACTTGACACATTATTAGTTTCACTCAATATGCTGCATGATATACTAACTTGTATTATATCTAGATCACAATTTATAAGAAGTATCTCATGTTATTGCTCTTGTGAGAAGATGGCGACTATATCTCAAAGCAGACTCCGGGGGGAAAGGAGAATCATCAGAAACTTTTCTGTAATAAAGCCTTCAGAGACAGCGACGCGCTCTTCTCTCACGACATCTTTCAGTTTCTTGAACTCTACTGTGAGCCTGTGGAACATCAAACTGATTTCACTGAGAGACGTATCTCAGTGAAATTCCACTCTTGTCATTAAAAACGATTGCCATTGTTATTTCCCCTTTTTTCTTCTTCCCGTCTGTCTTTGCCAGGCCTCCCCTGTCTTCCTGGATCTGTTGTGACTAGTAGTTTTTTTTCCAATTTATTTTATTTTATTTTTTCCTTCATGTATTTTTGATCTTGCGTCAGTCAAATATTCATGTAGTAGAGTGACCAATGGCTCCCTGGGGGCTTACTTGGCTTTCACCAGTTTTTCTTCTTTGTTCCTTTCTGTCTGGCTCTGTGACGCAAGGACACATAAGCAAGTAGTCACTCGTCAGGACAGACAGGTCAGGAGAATTATTTGTTATTTTAACAGGCAAACTCATACTGACTAAACATTAACAGGATGACTTAGAGGAAATACGGTATTTCTAAAATTACTCAGCACACCAAGACTCCTCTGTTTCTCTCATTCTCATCTCTGTGGAATTCTATGAGCTGTTAAACATTTCTTAACGAGTCCAAACGTCCACCCTTTATGGTAGATTCGATTTGAAAATGCATGTGTTGCATTATTAAACTAAAACATTGAATTTGAACTAAACACAACAGGCACATGGAAACATGACAGACAATGCGGTGGCCCGGTATACTGCATGCAGCTCAGTTTATTTAAGTAGAAATTAAATATTTCCTAAATGTATTTTATTATCTGATCTTATTGTTCAGTCCCTTACTTCCATGTACTTTTCTTCTGCACAATAAGCTGTTCTTGAGCTTCAGGGAGGCATACAGTATGTGAATGAAAGGGCGCAGTACTTAAACAGCACTTCAGTTTCCACTTCAGCCTTTGAACCGCTTTAGAAGTGAAGGACAAATCACTATAGATTAAAATCCATTGAAAGGTTGAACCCAAAATAAAACTATTACAAAAAAGTTCTTCCTCTTATTTACTGAGCCCATTTTTTAAATTATTTTTTAATTATTTTTTTACATATCTAGACTGACTGTAGACAATCTCCACTCCTTATTTCCAATACATTCCCCGGCCTCTCTTATTCAGGCAAAGCTTAATGTAAACTCCATTATTTCCCAACGGCCCAGACAAGGAAACAGCAGTGTCTAGTCGATGGGATGGATGTATATATTTATACCTTGTATGGAGCCAGATTCCAGCCGACTGCGGTGACGCACAAAGCTAAAAAAGGTCCCATTTCCTGGCCCCGCTCAGGAAGCGAAGGAAGGACCATGGCTCCAACAGGGTTGTGCAACTGGGCTCGTGGACACTTAACCATAATAAACATTTCTTTTTAGCAGGGCTCTGCTCGGAGAATAGAAGGAGAGTTGGGTGGAGGGTAAGAAAGAAAAAAAAAAGTAATAGAGGAGGAGAATGAGAGAGGGATGGGCAAAAACATGTCTGACATGACAAAATGGGAGCAGACATGCGGGAGGTAGATATAAATAAATCAAACGCTGACTCACTCAATTCTGTGTTATTGTAACAATGGTAAACACCCGTGTCTTCTTTTTTGGACATACAGTATACGTTTACTGACTGTGTTTTTCTTTTGGCGATATTGTGTAAAGAAGCTAATTGGCATGACTGTGTGGGCTCTACTTTCCAGGTGAAAAATGACTCCATGCTTGCTCTAGTGGGTAATCAACATCATGACCACATCCACAAGGCAGACTTCCCCACTCAAGAGGAGGAGCTGGTGGAGTGGGCGAGACAGAGGTTTGGGGGGGTGACTTCCTTCACCACAATCAGGAATCTGAAAAATATCTCGTCGACAGGAACACAAGGTGAGAACTATTTGTGTAACTAACAGGGGGTTTGTCCTAGTAAATAACTTGTTGTCTCCATTTGCCAATTGGAAGGGAGTCGATTACACTGTCTGGTAACATGCCAATATACAGTGTATATATGCACGCACGCACGCAAACACACATGCACGCACACACACACACACACACACACACACACACACACACACACACACACACACACACACACACACACACACACACACACACACACACACACACACACTCACAGTATTATTTGAATTATTCTGTCTCATTCAATTGATTATTACCATTGATTATTATTATTTTTATGTTAATGTTGATTATTACTGCTGTTGTTGAATTTTAAATCATTAAATAATTATTTGGAAATATTGTTCTTTGTACAATCATTCAAATAAAGCTTACTTGATTTGAATTAAATTTAATTGAAAGGGGGCGCCCTGAGCTCAGTTGGTAGGGCGTCCCCCCCATGGGCCTCGGCCAGCAGCAGACCCGGGTTCGATTCCAGCCCGCGGTCGTTCTCTGCATGTCACTCCCCTCTCTGCCCCATTTCAACTCTGTCTCTACTCTGTCAATAAAGCATAAAAATGCAAAAACAAAATATATATCTTAAAAAAATAATTGAAAGCATTAAAGCATCCTATCAGATCGGTGCAATACAGTAAAGGACTTTCTGGCTGCATTAAAGTGTTGCAGATTCATCCACCTTGAGATTATGATTCTTATCTGGAATATGCTTCCTCAAATCTAAAACAATATATCTAGTGCTGAAGAGAGCAAAGTTTTTTACAGTCAGCACATCAGGCCTTCATAACTCATTGGGGAGTCTGTAGTACAGTGACCGGGGATGGATGAAGGCTCTTCTTATCTTAAGTGTGTATAAAACTCCTCTGTGATGAAACCACTGAGAAAAAAACACTTTATTCTCCAGAATTGACTGCACATATTACATTACTGTGAGTCAGCCACGCAAAGTGCAACATATACAGATTTTCAACCACAGATAGATAAATACATGAAAATAACATTGGCAATTTTGGGAAAATCTCAAACGTTCAGTGCAAATCTTTTGCTTGATTGAGTGAGTAAAGGGCAGGGGCCGGAGCTCGACTTTCTCTGAGTTGACAGGACGTTGTTACATTGTGACATTTGGAAAGGGAAGCCGCCGACAAATGGCCGCCGAAGATGGAGGCAGAAAAACACTATGATTTCAGCTTTCATGGCTGAGCAAAGGCTGGACTCTAAGAATATTATTGGCTCCTATTCCCAACAGCAGAAGCCGTGGGATGCTCGACGTGAGCGCAATTATTTCCTGACAAAGCCTCCTTAAGGCAGTCTGAGCTAAAGCGGAGCTCTGACATGAGTTTGGATAAAAGTGAACTGTGGTGATGGTAGAAGAGTGGTGGCTGCTTTTATGTCCACTGTCTTATATAGCTTTAATCTCTCTTTTTTATTATATGTCTGTCTTTCTCTTGGTCTATCAACTATATAACTATATATATGTTGTTACAGTGGGTGACAGTTTAACGTCCCTGTCTGGCAATGGCACAGCGCTCTTTTCCCATTTTAAATGTTCTGTTTGAATTGTGATGAAATGCTGTGTTTTCAGCCACTCTTAGTTTTTACTGTAGCGAGTGTTTTACTGACTCATAGCCCACAAGGGCATTAGACTTGCTCAAGCAGCGAAACAGTTTACCTCGCTATTTTGCTGCTTCCCTTGGCCCGTAATGGGGGTGAACTTGTGTAGGCCTTGTCGTAGGCGTTTGCGAAACAGTCTGTGCTATCACTGCACAAGTGTGTGTTGCCAAATTGAAGGCTGGCTGAGGAGAATATACTGTATGAACATGTCCTTGAGTTTTCCTGAATGTCATAATGTGATTAAAAAGTTAGGTCATTATGCGTTTGTTAGTACAAAAGAGGAGAAGTGAGAAGATACTTTTAAATTCTAGTTGCCCAGCTACAACCCAGTCAGGCCAAAGTAACGGAAAAGTATCCTGACCTGATACTGCACTCAAACTAAATCTAGTTGCCAATGTTCCCACCCATGGAGGCTTGAAAGGGCAATGTTGAAAGCTGGTAGTTTGCTGTATGCATGGATGACAGCAGTTAGCTGGAATTCAAACAGTCAATGTCCTGTAATGGTTATACATTTTATAGTCTGAAAAGAAAAAAATCCACTCTACTTGTCCACCACGATATTCAGACACGAGTGCTCAGTATGATCCAAAAACACTCATATTCTTGTCACAATTTGGCTCAAATATGCTGTTGTGTGGTTTGCACTGCTCATTGACTTGGCTGTTTGTGTGATGAGGTTGCTGTGGGACATCGCCCCCTCCGCTCCCAGCCAAACAAAATGTGCGTAGCAATTTGTGCACTGCACCTGTGAACCATCCGTCACCATTATTTGGTCAAAGGCTGAGCATGGTGTACTCTCCCTCTCACCCTCTGGAGACGTGTCCTGGAACATCCTCTGTAGTGGGAAAGGCACGGTGCTAATGCGCCCCGGCAGTTTGGTGTTGTGTTGTAGAGCGGAGCTACGACTCCCCAGTGCGCGCCACCGAGTAAAACACTGTAAACTGTCGGCTCTGTTATACCGGCAGCCACTCTGAAAGGAAAAACAGTCTCTCAGAGGATCACTCTCACTGAAGATACCCTATTAAATGAATAGGCCTATACAAAATAGGCTTTAATCGTAATTGCTCATCGCAGCCACTACCACGCTGCCACAATTATGTATTTGAACTGAAGTGCTGGCAGTTCATTTGTTACGAGCTATTGCCGTTTTATGACATGCTGAAACACCATTGTTGCTCATCATCATGTAATGTCATTTTTTGTTCCGCAAACAATGAACGAACAACGATGGAAAAAAAAATTAACGTGTGTTGCTTTGCAGGAACCAAAGCTGGCTCTCATCACTGCGTCCTTCAAAATGAAGACGCATCGGAGAAGCACTTCATGACGTTTGAAACGGCGACCCCTGCCTCCCCCTTCAAATACTGCTCGCCACAGCCACAGAACCCCGGCGCAGAATCCAACCTCCACATCATAAACATTCCTGAGGACGCCAGCATTCGGTAAAACTTCGAGATTCCCCATGACGTGGCATTTTTTGTGTGTTTTTTCCCCCATTTGTTTATTCTCTTTCTATTTTTTTGTTTTGCTGCTTCATATTTGCAGCAATGTATCACTGCGCGTGGACACTAAGATGACCAGCTTGTTCCTCAGAGGCCCTCAGGGAACCACGTGGACCTTCCTCAACCCACAGCACGCTAAGTTTGGGGTAAGCATGCACATACACACACTCCACCAGTTATAGCACTTAGAGCACCACCAGTAGTTAGCCTACTCATTGTCTCACAACAATGTGTGAAGATAGGATTTATGAAGAAAAACAAAGACTCTATAGTCTATTCGATTGTGATGTGTTCAATACAGTGATATGGCTCAATTAATAACTGGGTCAAAGGATTTCTTCTCCCATGCCTGTGAACATGTACTCATTATTGAACGATCTTGCCGGTACAAGGCCTGTCTCTAAGTCATTACTGATTCATAGGAACTCGTCTCTTCTCTTTCTGCAGTCTAACAACGACATCCTGCTGCCCACCATCACACACAGAATCCAACCGCTATTTACACTGGATAGTGACAACGCAGGGGATGTGCAAAAGAAGGCTTTAGATCATTTTAAAGCCAGCACTTTCACCAGCTATACTGAACTCAGATCAGAGGACTCTATGGTCTTACTGGTTCTCGGAACAAAAGACAACCATGAAGGTAAGATGATTTAAAAAAAAAGGCGAGGAACATTTGCTTCTGGCTTTAAAGGCACTTTCTGCAAATAGAGTAGAGGGAGGACTGCAAAACAAACCAATAAAAAAACAGCAGTGATGCCAGCAGTGAGGATAATTAGTACTACTTTAATACTAGTAAGAGTAGTATCCATTAAAATTTCTATTATCAAAATTAAAGTATGTGCGCTATGCTTCAATTTGAATGGCCCTTTTGAGTTGTTTTGAGAATAAGTCCTTTTTTACGACAAAATACCTGAAAGACCTGAGGTCTTAACCCTCTTCAAAATGTGTCTTGATGTGGGTATATACCTCCAAAAACATGGTACAATAGCAAAGTGTACACAGTGTCCGCAATTCAAGAAAGTACAACAACAGTAACAGTTGGATTGTAACTTTGTTTTGTTTCTAACTCAAGCCATGTCTCTTTCAGTTACAGAACCAGTACCAAAACCAGATGTTCCCATTACAACTAATGCCACTCACCAGATGCCTCTGTTGATGCAGCTCTACACCTCCCCAGACTACCGCTCTCCACTGGACCCTAACACCAAGGTGGAGAGTGACAAGAGGATTTATGCAGAGGTAAAAAAAAAAAAAAAAAAAAAAAAAAAACGTTCACCCCTTTAGCTGTGTTTCAGGTCTCCTTACTCAACTCCTGCTCAAAAATATCAAAATACAGTATATGGATAGTGGATAATAGAATAGTAGTTAAACTATATATTTGGTTTGACCCTAACATTTTCATAACCACTGATGCTCATTTCTTTCCCAATTCTGTTGCAGTTGATTTTATCTCCGTATACCTATCTCTGTATCCCTGCAGATTTCGGGCCACACTCTAGGGGACATTGTCTTGACCATCAAGGTGATCAACTGCTTTGTCCACTCCAAGGGCTTGTGCTCTGTGGTGAAAGAGCTGCCCTTCATATCGGAGGCCTGCTCCTTAAATTCCTGTCCCAACAGCACCCGACTCAGCTTCTCTTTAGACCAACTCCAAGAGCTGACGTCCACCACTTGGGACCTGGAATGCTCCGTCAAACTCTGCTACAGTGAGGTAAGAGCTCATCAATTATAATTGTTATTAATAGTTTTTTTTTACAGAGCACTTGAAATAAACCACGTCAAATGAAAGTGCTTTTATTCATTAATGCAACTGTACATTAGCATTAGTAAGGCAATTGAAATATGTTTGATATATCTTGCATTAAGTAAATAGGATCTGTGTGTAACACCATTCCCTTGGTTCATTTTCTGTATTGAGTGTCACAAACTTATGACAGAGAGACCGTTTGGATTATATTGACACCTTTTCTTTCTTTCACCACCTCACTAGAAATGTGGGGATGGAGGAAGAGTGAAGAGGAATCTGGAGGTGACCCAGCCGTCCCTGCAACCACCAAGTGAGTTCAGTTTTAACTCCAAAATATGAATCAGTTGACTCAGATGCTACACAAGCCTTCGTTGTACCAGATTTGTATTTATTATTTTTTTATCAAGGATTTTTATCAAGGTTACCCCGAGATACGCTTTCCAACCCCTTATGATATTCTACATAAAGTGTTTTTGTCTCCACTTTTTTAATAAAACAAATGATGTTCTACTCTGAATTACCGCAGTGTCTACACATAAATCCTAATTAGTTGCTAGGCCCCAGTGCACACGGTTTTCTCTTTTTCTCCAACTCTCCAAAAAACGGAATTTTGGATATATAAGAAAATTGTGTTAAATTATTTGTATTATTTCATAATGTTGCATTACTGTTGTAATTTAGTTATATTAATGTTAAAATAGTATAATTTATATGTTAATGTTTAATGTTGATTGCTTTTCCTTATTTTGTGATAAAAACAAACAAAAAAATAAAAACTTATTTTTTTCTTATTAATGCAAAGGCACAAAACACAATAAATGCATAACAATGCAGTTTCTAAAACGATTCACCCAAAAATTTTAAAAAATGGTGTCCAGATGGTGTCATTTCTTGACGGACCATCTTTCTATCATATTAATTATAACTTGATGTAAAATAAACTCGCTGGACTCTCAGAAGCTTATATATATTGGAAAACTTTAGCTTTTACTTTTTCTGCCCTCAGGACTTAATTGCTAGTCTGGTGCTCTGCCAGTGAATTGCTGCTCGCTGCTATAATTTTCATACCTATTGTTGTTTTTCATGTGCACAACAAGTGCTGCGTGGGCGGTTGTCATAGCAGTGAACTCAGGATATGCAGTTGAAGCCAGTAAGGGACTGCGGGGCCGGAGCCTTTCGTCCTTTAGGAAGGTCTGCAGGCTGACCTTGTGGCCACAATCAGAAGCAGCGGCTCACGGGGGGAGGGAAGTGTGTGTCTGTGTGTGTGTGTGTGTGTGTGTGTGTGTGTGTGTGTGTGTGTGTGTGTGTGTGTGTGTTGAAGTCCTTTGTGTTTCTAAGGGGGTCCGACTGTGTTGCTGTCCAAACACAGCCACTGGGCTTGCCGCCTTTGTCAGATGTATTCAACAAAAATCTACTCAAACCCAGGAAAGATGTCTGTATTGCTTTGATAGAGGCTCCAGACAGATGAGTAATTTCTGGGAACATTTCAAATGATTCAATATCAGACAAAAAGACACAAGGAAGTAGATGCTGATTAAATAGGTGTGTGTGTGTGTGTGTGTGTGTGTGTGTGTGTGTGTGTGTGTGTGTGTGTGTGTGTGTGTGTGTGTGTGTGTCGCCTGGAGTTTGTCAGACTTCTTTTGTAAAAACCGATAACGTATTTGTTTATACCTTAAGCATTCCCTTATCCTCCATTTCTCTCTGAGGAGGAAGATAAAGGTTGGTACGTTGTCATTATTGCAGCAGACCGTGGTGTATGTGTTGGGGGAAGCTGACTAAACTACCCATCCATGCTTCTCCTGTGTCCTGTTTTGCTTTAACTCACGCAATCGATCATTTTTCCCTTCTTGTCTGGGGACCTCATGAGATACACTTGTTATAAAAATAAGAAGATGCCGGGTTTGGCAACACTGTTTGTATCAGCGAGCGAGACTTGCAGGCTGCATACTGTTTGTGAAACCGTCACTTGGCAGCGCAGAGTGCTCTATTCTATCATCATTCCTGTTTTGTAGTTTTCATCAAGAGGGGGTGTTCCGGGGGGAGTCACACACACAGCACAAGCCCGGGCCGTCTGTGTCCTCCTCTTCCACCTGCACTGGAGCTTCTGCTTCCTGCTCCTGTTTATTCAGCTTTGGCTGTCAAAGACCCTCGCTTAGACAAACTAACTCAGCGAGTGATGGATGCCTCTCGAAGTCTCTAGAGAATGGCTGCTTCCAAGTGGCTGTGATGTTTCTGGCCCAGGCCGGGGTCAGGGAATGTTGGAAGAAGGGAATGACAGATCAACACACTGCATGGTTTGGTTGGCTGTGTGTGGGATCATGCAGTCGGCCCCAATGACCACAAGATGTCACTGTTTGGGTGCTCTGGGTCATATTTAATTCAGCTGAGATTTTGTGTCCTTTAATTGAATATCAGCATAATAGTTTTGTGTGTCTTCATAATTATAGGCTATGTAAAAAAAAAAAACTTCTGGAGTCAATATCAGGCTCTGTTTTTTCTTATTCGGTTTAGATGAGGTGGGCTGTATGCTCTCATTCTTATGACACAATAAGTATTTTGATCCAATCGCGGCAGTTCTCTGCCCGAATATTCTGTAAAAACAATGACTGTTGCCATGGAGACAGTTTGATACGGCCATGCACACACAATCCTTTCAAACGGTCATGTTTTTTTAAATTAAATTTTTAAACATTTATGAACATTTATTTTCAATTGAGACACCCAACTTTGATATCATATGTTGATTTTTACTAGTTGAGACCAGGTTTGCAGAGGCTTTAAAGTCCATGTGGTTCAGTCGAAATGTTCTATTGCTCACTGCAGAGGCAGCGCTACGCATAAATGATTCATGTACACATGATGCACTGGTGGCACATTCCCTACAAAACAAACCAGAGCAGCCTTCTGTCCTTCTCGTCCTGTCTTTAATGCGCTTGAGGAAGGGACAGCTGTAGTGTCTGAAGCCCATGTGTGGTTCTTCCTTAGCCTAGCACATGCCACCAGGAGGCAGGAGGCAGCCGAGGCAGGTGAGAGAAACTCGTGCAAAGGTGATGATTAGTTTCTCCCAAATGTTCCCGATATGTGGGAGGATTGATACAGGTGGCGGGAGAAGGGGAGAACAAATAGCATGTGTTTGCACATTGTCTTGATATGCAACCCACGGCATGCACACTCTGGTTGTGTTAAGTTCTGGTGGGGATGTTCCTTCGGATGGTTAGCTGGTGATTTTAAAATGATCATTGTAAAAAAAAATAAGTTTTATAATATCTGGCATTGAACATCAATAGCCGCCAAGTGAGTTTTTAGTTTATACAATTGAATGTTGGAAGGGTCTAAGGTGACTTCTGAGTGAAGGGTAAAACTGTCTATGATCAAACAACATACAGTCTTCTTCAAGTGACTCACTCGAGGCTAGCTGTTTGCGGCCTTGCCGGAACCACAATGAGTGAAAAGAAACTGTATGAAGGGCTTGTCAGGTTGGTACAGTATGTCTGAGTCACATTACTGTTGGTCTTGAGCGATTTTTTTGTGTCTACTTATTCTTTTAATCTGTTCAGAGCTTTATATACAGAACATTATTTTTGATTGCTGCTGGCTCAGTTGTCAGGTTTATTAGCAGTAAAGCCCGTTGTGCCAAACTTTATTGTAAATTGAAATCTGTATCATAAAAAAAAAATAATAATTATATTACATTTACTTATTTCCTTGTTTTTCTTTTCAATTTAGGCTGAATTGCATTGGCTGCATGGGCTTTGCTTGTGTTGTCAAAATAACTAAGAGTCTTGTATGAATTACAGTTAACATTCCTGTTGGTCGCTTTAGAATCTATACCATCAATCTTTAAGTTGACCCTTTTAAGAAAGCTTTTGGTTTGGGATCCTGCCCTGTTGAGTTTTTGACTTGTGATTGCTGTTGTTTTACAAAAGCTTGCATCCATTGTTTTGTCTTGTGTATGTTTCAGCTCCACCATGCTTTGATTTCGGTCTACCTGGTGTTCTGGGAATTGCCTTTGGAGGGTTCCTGATTGGAGTTTTACTTATTGGAGCACTGTGGTTCATCAAAATTAAAACGGGTAAATGCACGACTAATAATATAGACATAATGGTTGAATCTAGATCTGAATATTTGTCTGGATGTAAACTGGTCTAATTTTGCTTTATCCAGGGTATCCAACTGGACTGGACATCAGCTCGACTGCGGGAAAACTTCCAGGTAAGGAATCTGTCTTTTATTCTAATTGTTTATTTTTATTTCCATATGTTTTGGGCAATTTTTTATATTTTTTCCCGTCTCATCTTTTTGTTCAGGATGTCCCTGCTCTGGAGCAAAACGACAACCTGTTTCTACCAACCCTTCCCCCTCTGAGAACAGCAGTGCCAACGCTAGCATTGGAAGCACCCAAAGCACACCGACCAGTAGCATGGCATGAAATCAGATACATCTCCACCATCTTTAGGGCCACCATCTCCCTTAAAAGTCACTTATATTGGGTTTGTGTTTTTTGTTTTCTTTAACAATGCTTCAAAAGCATTTATCATTTCCTTGCCCCCTTTCAAATTCGTATTAAAAAGCACAACCCACGTCTTTGAGACACCAAGTCTAGAATGGATGTGATTAGGGAGTTTGTAATGGTGGATGGCGGGGGAGGGAGGGGGGGGCGCCGGTGACGGATAACAGCAGGCTGATCAGTGGCCTCTGATGCTCACCTCTGCAGCCTCTCTGTAGAGTCAGGCTCCTAGACAGGAAGTTAAAGAGGGCAAGAGAAAAAAAAACTAAATTGGCTCCCAGCAACAGGAAAAACAAACCATATCCCCCAAGAGCTAACAGGAAATTCGCTGCATTCCTTTCAATGAATTGTGCTCATGTGATGGCAGCACAATAATGGTCAGACAGGAGACAAACTAGTCAAACGACTGACTTTGAAAAACAGATAAAAAGCTCCTTTTGCATTCACATCTAAGCTACAAAAATAACACAGACTTTTGGCTATAGGTCAGTCCGAGAAGTTATCTACAACATCTTGGGGACCGAGAAAGGTCAACATCTTAGGATCTCAAAGCAGTCAAAGAAATGCTCGCTTCAAGAGTTTTTTTGACTTAATTGGAGTTTGAGGTCAATGGTTAACAGCTACCTCCTATTCTTTTTTTTAGAAGTCTAGAGCTAAGTTTAAACTTAACACAAGATTTCTCTGGTGAATTGATCTTATTTTTCTACCTTCTCTTCTGTGTCACTGTATAGGTGAATCTTAAAGTTGACCCCCTGGGTCATTTGTAGCTCATGAAACATAGTTACGGTGCCATGTTTATGCTATCCAATAGCAAAGTTTTATTTCCCTGTGTTGTTTAGATGTTACAAAGAAATATAGTTGATATAAATCAACAAACCACTCCTTACTCACGTTTAAGGCCCAAAAGTTAGCAATAAATTATGAAACATTAAAAAAAGTACTTTCACTCATGTGAGCTCAGAAATAATCACTCTCATAAAGTGGTTAGTACACATAGATACATGGCTGTATTCAGAGCTGAGTAATGTGCCCGTAATGAGGCGCCAGAACCAAAACTTTTTACAGAAGTTTCCAGACTTCATGCATGTGGACTTAAGGGCCACTCACACATCCGCCCACACGGTGGCGTTTCCAAAAATAGTCTGTTCGGAGGTGAAATTCCAGTACTTTTCCATGATTCTCACCAGTAACCATCAATAAGAGCATCACCGCTGCCTGACAATTTCTTGTTCCAATTTGTGCCCACAAGAACACACAAACACATTCATACAAAAACACCTTTATGTATTGCATTCAAGTTTATTTTTTAGACAGTTTTATCATCTTCCCATATAGACTGTCCATGGCTTGCAAACCTTTACTCTGCCTGTATTTGAAGCTAAGCACTTGCCATTAAGCAGGTGTAAGCTGTCCAACCTCCTCGCTCAATTTCAATGTATTTTCATCCAGAAACATATTCAGATATCCTGAGATGTGTGCACAGGAGGTAGTTTTTTAAACCCCTAATGGATGTTACTGGACACCGACGCAAATTGGAGATTTTTTTCTTTGACAAACAAGCAATCTTTGATCCATGCTACATCAGAGGGAGAGCTGCCACCTCAATGTGACCAAACTCCCACAGACTTTTAGTCCTTGTGGAGGGAACATTCTGTACAAACAACAGGCTGATATACCCCCTAATGAAATTCACTTTTTTTTTTCTTTCTACACAGACAAGTATGAATCCTGTGAGATTTAAGTCAAATGTTTGTTTTAAATAAATGGGCAAGAAAATCCAATTTGCAGTTGAAAACTTGCATTACTGGAAATTCCCTCCCTGACATTTTAATTCACCAGCTCTGAATGCAGCCTACTAGGACTCCACAGTATACAGTAATCAATAGTCACAATAGTAGAAGTCCACATTTTTTATTTACTGTTTGCAACAACAATATGTTGGTCATCATCAGTGGTTCATTAATCCCGTAAAGTCTGCCATAAATGATACAGAAAAGGGTCATTTGATAACGATGAGTTTCTCATTAAAAGCGTTAAATTCTGGTCTCCACATTTGATAGGCTGCATCAGCCACGGCAGTGCTAATGCTAGACAGAAGCTGCCTAGAGGCATGGTGGGGACTTTCATGAGGGCCACCATTGTAGAGTGACGGTTGATCCGTGAACCCACTAACTGTTTCAATATACAAATGGAAATGTGTTTCATATTTTTAATTGCCACTCTTTTTACCTCTTCAATCCCTGTGGTGTAATTAAACAATTTGTATCGACAGGACATAGCTTTAACACAAGCGCCAAGATCGTGATGATTTGACACTGATTTACTTTTACTGATGCGTTTATTCACACTACCCGATAGTTACTCACTTTCTGATTTGGATTGTTGAAATAATTTATTAAAATTAAAATATTCAGTCTTTTTTCCCAAACTACTGCATTGGTAAAATGTCTCCTGTGTGAAAATGTATGAGATCTGTGTAGCTTACCCCTCTTTCTCAACAGTGTATGTGTGTGTGTGTGTGTGTGTGCGGGCATGTACTATTTTCTGCGCATGACTGATTTTCTTTGTGCATTTGTTTTTTTTAAGAGAACAAAGAGAGCCAGTACAAATTGCCACTTGAGTATTTGTGCAATATGAGGTAAACTTGTATTTAATGTCTATATGAATATTTTTTTTGTACTATGTTCTATTGTAAGTGTAGTATGATATTCTTACTTTGTACCCTTTCCTTAGCCTGCTTTGTTCTCTGACGTATTTTGGAGAACTGGGACAATTCCTAATCAAGGCTCTTATCAAACACATAAGAATTGTTTTGTATTGTAATCATTGTTTTTGTTTTTTTCTATTCTACTATAGATTTGAGTTTTAAACGACATTGTACTCGTATGTCCAAGACAGCACATTTGGTTTGTTGGTTTTACCGCTGTTTGACTTTCGCTCTTACCCTTAGATTCCCCTGCTGTTTCGAAAAAAACAGGGCATATCTCTGCCGATACTGACATCCTTGTATTGTCTGATTGTCTCACCGCAGAGAAGCATCCCGGTTAAATATTCGACACTCCCAAACTTGTTTTTTGCAGGGAAACATCAAAACCTTAAAACAGTGAACATGTGTGGATTGCTGTCAGTTAATTCACGTGTTAACCCTGCAAATCCTTCCGTTACCTCTGACAACAACTTCCTCTGACACTTTGTGTGTGTGTGTACACATATACAAAGTATATGTACTGCATGTGTGTGTGTGTGTGTGTGTGTGTGTGTGTGTGTGTGTGTGTGTGTGTGTGTGTGTGTGTGTGTGTGTGTGTGTGTGTGTGTGTGTGTGTGTGTGTGTGTGTGTGTATGGGTGTATAATAGAACTATGCCTACATTTATGTGAGCGGATTCTTCCTCAAATCTCCGAACAGCAACCAAATTCAGAATTATTCCAAAAAGCCTTAACATCATGTCAGAATGTCAGCTTTAATTTTAACAAGTATAACGATTTCAATGTGCTAAAGTGGGCAGCCTTTTACCATTTAAAATGGGTCCATTTGTTGAGAAGAAAACTCAACTCATGTAATTGTATGTTGCCTCTGAAGAAACATATATGTTTTGTCTGAAATTATCTTCATAAAGTTAATATGAAAAACACATATTATTTGTCTTTCTTTAAGCCTTGTGACTTTGTGTTGGGCCAACCTAGTGCATTATGTAGTGTTGGGGAAATAAAAAAATACTCCCAGGACAAGGAACATCATAGAGTAATAATAAAGCACATTTGGCAGAGCACTGACTCAGAATAAAAAGCCAGAAATACAACACACTCTAAAACTTATTCATAACAGCAGTTGGAGAAAAAAAACTAACAGTGAAGGATATACTGCATTTAAGCTGTGTTTGTCTTTGTTGAACAGGCTGTAGACCATGCAAATGCACAGTTGTTTGACTCTAGCCTTGTCAAACAACACTACATTTACAGTCGGAGCGAGCTTCTTCTGTTGACTTCTCTGTTCCTGATTTGGTGACATTTCTACTAAAATTAGCAACAAAGAGGTAATTTTACTGTAAATTCATAGTAGGGGAAGCTAATGGTTTAGCACATCACATGATCTTAAGCCCCTATCTCACTGGGCTGCTTCTGTTTGCGACAAGTTGGAGACTGCATTCGCGAGGGAGTCTCTAAACTGTCTCCAAACGTTCGCGGAGGTCTCAATTTCCTCGCATGAGTCGCAGAGCCGCGCAGTCCTGTCGCATGAATTTTGAACATGTTCAAAAAAAGTGTGCGACAAATAAATCTAGTCTCAAAATAGTCTCAGAGTGGTCGCATGTGTCTCAAACGCGTTGCAAACCCTTCTCAATTTAGTCTCTGCGAGTCAGAAAGTGCGAGCAATGTCAGACAACTTTGCGAGGGGTTGGCGACATATGAAACTAAATTGTGACTAATTTGAGACAAAAATGAGACTGACATTCCGTTCGTGCGACGCTCGCCAGACGTTCGCGAGACATAAATGCGACCTCCCGGCAAGTGTTGGGCAGGACATTCGCAAACGTGTCGAGAGGAACCAACTCAGTGAGACTGCAAGTGAAAATTGTCGCTAATTCGCATATTTTGTCGCAATTTTGTGTCTCCAACTTGTCGCACACTGTCGCAGCCCAGTGAGATAGGGGCTTTACAGTGCACAACAGCGCCAACGAATCAAACCCACCTTCCAGGAGTGTGTGTGCAAACCTGCATATTAATCTCAACCTCATGTCAATCGGAAATCATTAGATCAAAAGTAAATATACCAAGTTTTTCAGTTTTCAGTTTTTGTTCATTCTTGTTCATTTTTACTACGCCAGCTGTTGTTCCTGAGTGAGCATTACTATGACACATGCATTAAGAAAAACAATATAAAAATGGCAATCTTTACACTGATGGCTTTGTTTGCTGTTGCATGTCATTTATGGTTTCAAAAATATTTAAAAGTTCCTTGTAGCACCTTTAAATAATGCTGTGTAATACATGTTTTAATAACGCAATAATTATGTCTAAATGTATTTCCCCTGATTCAGCAGATCTTGACATAGGATTGACCTGAAAGATGTTGAGCTTATAGAATGGAATCATGTTTTAAGCGTGGTTTATGTTTATGAGACATGCAGTGAATGACCTTTATGGTTCGCCGACTTGATGATGATAATAGTGGTGTCTTCTTCCATCTATGGCCTTTCCCGCTGTTTCAAGTTATCCTTTTTTCATGTACAAATCCAATCGTATTTTCAGGACTGGAGCCCGGACACGCTAAACATGTTTATGGACTCCTGTCACCTCCCAATATGCCATGCAGCCATTTGGCCTTGCACAGGGTATACATTAATGTGAGGTGTGCATTATTGCTTTGCCTCTGCAGGTTGTGTACGTCACAGGACAAATCTGTTATTTTTCTGCAAAAATGTGCCTTCTGCAATGTGTTAGGAACCTGCGAATGAAGCCTGCAACAACGACCACGGGGCGAACACCAAAGTCTTCACAGCTCTGTTCTATTAAAATGAAGGTAAATACTTCTCTTCACGGCTCACACACTCTGCATATGTGTATGTGGCTAAAGAAACAGCCCCTTAGTATTGTATGGAGATGTGTGAGAGCTAAGGACATTGCTTTTTTGGCTCCCTGATTTATATCCTTTACATTGAATCTGCAAACAAGCTAAATGTAGTCTCACGGGCAGCAGAGTCGGTAGCAAAATCTGTAGCCAGACCAATAGACAAATGACCTTGTGCTCAGTCAACTATGATACCTTTAATAAGTATTGTTCTTTAGATGGTAATTGTTGGTAATGATGTTCGTTATCCCTAGCCTTACCTGATAATTAAAAATGCTACTTAAGTTGACTAAACAAGTTGTGATGCGGAATTGGAAAATGCAACAAGATGAGACCAGCTATTTCATTTTAAATTGCATTACATTTATCCCACTCTTTTATTCAAAGTCACTTACAATAAGTGCATTCAGCCATGTGGGTAAACCCTTAACATTGGAAGAATCATGCAAGAACGTCACATAAGATGTGCTTATTTCCTATGTGCATTGCCAGTGGCTACATCACACTAAAAAATCAAGCAAATGCATTATGCATACTGAAATTATAGTGTAGGCTAAATGATGTCCCCTTTTCTATGGCAACTCACCATTACATAGTCAAAACTCTTATGACGTTGCATAGAACTAGGACACAGCTATGCTGAGACTGTGAGAAGGGTAGTATAACCTATATTTGTGATCTGTTTTCATCCTTAACATATATTAATACAGTTGGTTTAGTTTTAGTTTGAATTAATACGGTTTTATAAAGAGAGGAAGACACCGGAAAAAGAGGATCAGGCAAGGAGAGAGGAGCTGAGCTGGTTTGAACAGACAGATTGTCAGGAGGTGTAACACAGCAAAGGTAGGATAACCTTCAATAAATATACCTCGTATATAAAAGGAGAAAGATAAAAGGTACCTATAAAAAAAGCTCACTGCTTTACAAAATAGAATGAACATGCACAGAGCACTTTACATAAAGCGAAATGGAATGAACATAAAAATTATGCCTATTTCAACATTAAAGACTGTTGGTCATTTATATTTATATATATATATTTTTTTTATTATGTTATTTACTTTTTTACTTTTTATTAATCAGGCAAATATTAATTTGTTATTTACTGTATTTAACTAGTTATCACATTTTTCAAAAACCAAGTTTACAGAAGAAGAAAATATATTCAGTCCTAATATATTTTTAAAAAAAAATTACAGAGAAAGAATATGTAACCGTGGAAAATGTGTGACATAGTCTTAACAATTTCTGAGTTGAACAATTTCCCTTAAATTATAAGACACAGTAAAGGTCATGTGTTTAATTGTATCCCTGAGCACCTCATAAGAACTCAACAAACTGTCAATTGTCTGGTGACTATCATGAAATTAAAAGGATAAACCATCCCAGTATGGCTTCCATTATAGAGTTTGATCTGCTGGTAACTTGGCATAACGAGTGGCTGCAGGCAAACTTCCCATTACATTTAATTACTCTGATGAATGGATCAGCACCGACCACCACCAGGTGGTGCTATATTTATTGTTTTCTAGGACTACACTGATTACACTGCTTATGAATAGAAGAAGAAATATTCCAAGCACATTTTCTGCAAGCTAATTGGATGAAACAAGTGATGAAGGAATGTGGTGCAGAAGCAAACACAACTTAAATCTTTACATCATACTGCTGCTTTATAAAACAAATTCAGGCCCTTACACATAAACACAACCACTGAAATGTCATCTGGACAAAATATTCACAATTCTACACACTGCTCGCAGTTTGCAAACGCTATTTATTCTTAAATACCATTTGTAGATTCAGGTTAACACAATCTGTGACTGATTCTGACATTGAGCCTATAATGCCCTGCGGGCATATTGAATCTAGGAGGCTACACGTTAGCATAACTGAAGCTAGTCGGAGTAAGCCGCCTCTCCCTCAGACTTTCACACCCTGAGGCTCTGTGCTGCACACAAGGTTGTTTACACACTCCGGGACTGTGTACAGGCTCAGCCTCATTCAGCCATCTCTCACCCACACTCAGACACTCCACTTCCTCACACGCACCCATATACTAGTATCCACAGCATGGACCAGGGTAATCCTCTAACTTATAGGCAGTGCTGTGAGCTTGAAGCAAATCCCATTTATTTACAAAATGCAGACGTCTCTGGAGCTGATGTGTGGTCCAAACAGCCCAGTGGGTGATATAACATACAGTAGCTTATTCTTTGGTGTTTGCTCATTTTTAATTCACTCCTTGCGCTCCCACGTGCAAACAGCCATTGATCATCTGTAAATTATTTAATGAATCATTGAACAGTTTTGCAGGCAGGATATGTGAATTTTTATTTTTACTGCAATGTGTTAGCAAAGCACGGGACCCTTACTTTATAGTAACAATAACATATGCTTTGTCATGCCAAAGACCTTTGATCATGTTACAGTTTGCAAACCAAATTAACTTTGACCATAATGACAAATGTCACGGAATGAGAAGAACACCTCCAAAAAGGGTTCTGTCTGGGGAGCTACCTATACCAGAGGTTGGAAGTGAGAAACAGGTTTCACTTTTGAAGCAATTTTACCTTCACACATCCTTGCTAGGTCTCCTAAACTGAAATTACCAGGTTGTCAGGGGTGCTCCTACTCCAATGTGTTAAGCCTTTCCTTCAAATACCCATGAGTGGTGACTGAAGCGGTGTATTTTAACTACATAAAGATAGCTCTGTGGCTCTGACAGACATCCTTATGTGACGGGGCAAAGGCTTGACTGTCAAGTGTATAAATTGAGCCAATTTAGAGAGAGGGGTTAGGGAATGGTTCTGTCTCTACAGGGGGAACTTCTTTCAGATCCCCAAAAGGAATAAAAGAAGATATCATTATTGTGCCCATTCAGCCACAACTAAGCAATTACAGTAGTTGACTTTAGGAGAATCTTAGCGTACTGTTGCCTGTTCCTTTTACATTATCTAAGGAACCGACACTGCTCTATTTGCCAGAGCAGGGTTTTTTATTTAGCCTGGGTTTGCTAGTGCTGGCTATGTGGATTGTATGTAGTAATGCTAAACTTTCACAACCCACCTATATTTTTTAAATATTTACCAAGAGTACCAAGTTTTTAATTCAAAAATCAACTGTTGGAGTAAAACCTGTAGGCCTACTGAACATGTTGTCCTTGAGCATTCTGGCCTGGTGATCTAGCCAATGTGTAATTGGCCACAGCAAATTGCTTAACAGGTCTTTTTTTCCCCCTCTCTTTCTGTCTGGGTTGGCTCTCTGCTTACTGCAGCAACAGATAACAGTTTTCTCATCCTGTCGCTCTCTTTCAACTGCTAAAACTGGTCTCTTCACAGGCTGAACACAGTACCATGGTCTTACTGAAGTTGCACGGTTGAGCCTGTGTTTCTGTTTGGCATGTGTAACTCGATGTAACTCATAAACTCAGTCAGACTCCACTGAAGATTTTTCTGTCATGTAAACCCTTTGACGCATGTGTTGTGTTTTGGTTGGTGGTAGAATGATTCACAGTGATGTGTGCTCGGACTCCGGCAAACTCAGGCATTTTTCTTACATGATACAAATTATATAAACAAATCCCAGCATTGACATATGCACCTGAATACTGGTCAATCCTACAGTTGACCCAACTAAAGTTCTGTTAAGTCTAGGGGAGTATGCGTCTCTACAAGCAACCCCATTCATAATGTTTATTTGTTTTCACTTTATTTTTTTAATCCACCTGTTATACATAAAATATGAATTATAGCTGTTTTGAAGATTATATTCCAGCATCAACTCAATAGTTAAAGGTTCAGTAAGCGGAATGGTCAGTTTAGCTAACTTCCTGTCAGTGACTGCAGTTAGCAGTCCCCTCCCTCGTCCCCATGTCACCACATTAATGCAGCGAGTCATCTAGCATAATCTCAGATCCAAGTGCGATAAAACATGATAAAAACATTCACCCATCTGTTGCTCTGCACGTGCACCGGCAGTGAGACGGGTGCCGGTTTGTCTCTCTTCTGATTGGCTATCGTTAGTGGGATCCCAGAAAAGTTTATTTGCCGATTACATGCAGAGCGAGTGACTGAGAGATCGGCTTTATGAAACGCGCACACTATATAAGTGATCACTGTATGAATAAAGAACATTAACACTTATATTAACACAAATAAATTGCTTACTTCACATTTAATTCAGCTGGGATATCAAGCTAGCAAAACGAGAAAATAGCAAAGATGGATAACTGCATTTTTTTATAGCCTGTATCTGTTTTTCTATAAGAAATTATCAAAAATATAAATACAGTTTTTATTGAGGGTATGTACCCAAGAAGAACACTGTCTAACGATGTCTGGAAGCCTTAACAATTGAGGCTTGGCAGAATTTCACTACTTGGATCAAGACATTTAGTCTTGTTTATCGAATGAAACGATGACAGAAGAAGCTTTTATCTTTTTACTCATCTTAATTCTCTCTGCTTTTGTATGCCTTCACAAAGTCATCTCTTTATTGATCAATGGAGGGGTGGCACAGAATGCATTGTGCCATCCAGGCTGCTTGGTGTTTGATCTCTTATCAATTGTGTGAAGTCGTCGAGGACATCTTTTTTTTTTTTGAGGGTTTGATGATTCCTTTGAACATGCAGTCTTTGATTACAATTTTTCTCATAGCAAGGTTATGTTAAGTCCAAAATCATGATGGACTTCCTCTGGCATTACGGTTTTCTTTGCCGGTGATGATGTAATTTCCTCTGAGCCTCCCGACATTGGCAGTGTGTCGGCCCATGCTTTTTGTGGTGTGGATACAGACTGTGTAAGTTAGTGTAGCTTAAATGGGATTGATACATTTCCTATCAGAAGGCAACTTAATGCAGCCTCACACAGTGGCAGATATGGAAATAAGTGGAAGGGAACACACAAATGTAAATTATCGCTCAGCAGTAAGTGTAGCTCCAGAGATAAACCCCTGACTGGGTGTAAAGACAAGTACCTCCGTGCACAGAATGCTGAGCACAGCTAGCCTCTTGTAAACAAAGCCTCTGCTATTTAGTTTCAGTTGGCTTAATTAGAATGAATGAGGGGGCCTTGTGGAAAGAGGACAGTTTTTTTTGTGGGTGGTGGGAGAGAGGAATTGGCCGTGGTGGATGGAAAGCTGGGCCGAGAGATAAAGTAACTAGCGGGTGGCACAGACCAATTGGACAATGACAAACAGAGCCTGCAGCCAAAAGTGCAGCCGTAATGAATTTAGTGGAACAACATACATGTTAATGTGCGTTCAAATCTAATTGTTGTGATTAAATATTCCATGTTTTATCTATACTCCAAAGAGAGAGGATGTGTGTGTGTGTGTGTGTGTGTGTGTGTGTGTGTGTGTGTGTGTGTGTGTGTGTGTGTGCTAGAGACAAGATAGAGATTACTGAGGGTTTTATGTGTGTTTGTGGGTGGGCATTTGCAGTATTTGCAGACTAATATTTCTCATTTAAGTCACACTGAGCAACTTTACAACATCTTATGAGCAGAACAGCAAGGAGAACAGATTGTAAGTCATAATCATTTGATATAAACAGTGTAATGCAGATTACATCATACAATTAAACTGAACTATTAAAGATAAGTTTCTCTGTGTGCTCCTCCTGAAAGCAACTTTTTTTCAAACAATCTTGCATAAAAATTTACTAGGTTTTTTTATTTATTTATTTTTTCTATCGAAAAATTCAATTCGGTTGTGGTCTTATTGGAAGAGACAACATAAGTACTGTTACATATGGCCATTGTCTCTTGGTTTGCCACTGATTGAGTGAGCTCAGGTGTGCAGAGCCACTCAATCAAACACAGGTGTGTTCAATTAGCTCTGCTTCTAGGGGCAGTATATAAGCAGGAGAACAAAGTGACTTCAGTGTCTCCCTTTGTGTCATTTTGCAGCAGTCTGTGCTCTGTGTGTTTTGTGTGGTGTTCTGGCGTTGATATGGGGTTTCTCCGGTACATCCTTTAAAGGATGGTGGTGGTTGGGTTTGGATTTAGTTAGTTTTCAATTAGTCATTCAATTCTTGTTTTTTCTTAATAAATTGGGTCAAATATTTAAACAACTGTCTCCCATTTTACCTTCAATCCACATTACATCAATAGTTACTCCCGGTCCACATCGGGACGTAACAGTACCAAAACCTCCTGACCAAATATTTCATGAACTGATTTTATCATAAAAAACCTTACTTTTGTTTCTGCATACTCCTGCGTGAAAGTTTTAGTTATACATACTCGGTATGTGCATGAAAGGGCTACATAGTACTGCTAGCCATTATTAATGTGTTGTCTGAGCTGGGGTCAAGGCAGGTTGTAAAGGGAGTGTAAGATGTCATCATCACAGCTTTACATCTGTGAGGTGTCGCCCGAGCGCAAGTCCACCTTATGGGATTTTTTCATAAATAATGCTAAGAAAAATAGAGAAAGTGATGCATTGCACCTCATGTTTTTTTTACCCTAAAGACAGAGTTATTTTGCGGGGTAATTATTCTTCATCTGATGCATTAAGTCTGTCTGACTTCAGTAACTCATAGGAAGGAGACTGTCAAAAATATTATCTTCATTTTCAGCAGTGTGATTAAAAGTGACTAGAGGTTTTTTTTCGTTAATGTCTACCAGAGATTTTTTCACGTGTTTTGTTTTTAGACTATTTAATACCATGGGATTTATTTTGCCACTACTGTAATGCTTTAAAGTCCAACTAAAATCCCGTTTAGTTATCCCTTTTTTCTAAGTCAAAGCTAATGTCACTTAGTAATAGTTTGTAATAACCTTGCTGAAAATGGCCATGCTTGGAATAATTTTTTAATAGTTATCTGTTGACAACGGGTTCATTAAACCATAAACAAAAGGCAATTTCCCCTATTCACATGATTTCTATGGATAACTCTGGTTGTAAGTCACTTTGGAAAAGTGTCTGTCCTAATGACATGTAACTCAAATAACATAAGTAATAAGACAAGATGACCTTTGGGCTTTATTTTCTGTAGATTAAAAGATAATCAACTTAAGGGGAAACAATCTTTTTGTGATAAGGGGTTGATTAATGCTTTATCCTGAGATAACAGCATTTAATATTCAAAGTAATAAGAGGAAGATAACCTTTTATTCATTATCATGCCAAAACAAGCTCTAATCTTTTGTGCAACTATGGCCCTTCTCGGCTTCCATACTGTTGCTATAGCTTCACTGATAATTTCATTTAAGTTTTTCTTCTAATTGAAACATTATGATAGCTGAGGTATGATACACTGTTGTACAATTGTTACATTTGTTAGTCCAGTAACTTCACCTCTCACAAAACGTTGACATACGTGGGCTTTCTTGACCTCATCTGTACTGTGATGACACCTTAAAGTGTCAAAATATACAATTGAGGAACGCATCAGTTCCCTGTCCACCAACAGACATGACATATTGAGGGCGAGAGGTTGCGTCCACATAGGGAAGGTGATAATGACCAATGTTTGGGACAAAGATGGAGACTGGAACCCCAATCAGGTATGTGTCACACCAAGTCCTGTCAACTCTATGATCGAGTACCTTTGCTGTTAAATGCAAATGCTCCAAACTAAACCAAGAACCAAAACATTGTTTATCCTAAAGGGGGTGGGGGAGGGGGGGTGGTTGATGATAAATCCAATAAACACTTAATTTTCTACATTCGACATTTATGAAGAGTTCAGTTAATCTACATTTTGTTTTGAAATTGCATCAGGCGCTGAACAATGGTGATAAATCAACATGTGGCCATCTCATGTTGCATTCATTCCCCCCAAAACATTTGCTCTAAAACCAACAATAACACAGAGGTTACGGTGTGATGTGTTAAAACGGGAACAAGTCACCCGTATTGACTTTGTGTCAGCCTACCACTTGGCCTTTTGTTTTGGTGGGGGATAGCCTGTCACTGAGATGGCAGTAGAAGGAGAGAAGATTTCTCTGAGGGAAGACGGCCAGGGAAAGGTCATTGTGAATAAAAGGCTTTTAATCTGAGTACCGTGTGTCGTGTGCCCAGGGAATATCAAAGTCATCCCATTTCTAGTGAGGTCAGACCAGGGCAGCTATCCTGTTTGCCCACAGCTCTCTTCTATGTCGATGATGCCTAAATACCCTGGGTTGGAGAGCTCTAAGAAAAGGTTAAAAAGCAGCATGCTGTTCTGTCTCACTGTCTTTTCTGCCTATGTCTGTTTCTATCCCTGTGTGCCTGAGTAAAGCCCACTGCGTATGAATATGATATGAAATGTGGCTTCTGTTTAAAGGCTTAGGGATGTATCATGTTACTATATTCAAATAGAAAGAAGTGTAGATAGTGTTTTTGCTGTCATTTTGTTCGCAAGCATTGTAGAACTAGAGCAAGTGTCAGACCTGAATACATCAGAAAAAAAAAAAATTGACATTTCTGTGGGCTTTATACAAGCACATATAGGCTATACTTTTTGTTACATGACATGTTGGGGGTATTTTCTTGACCATGCCGGTAGAGATAGATAGTACAGCTTTAATGTGATGTCAGCAGTGTTGTCAGCTTGGCAAAGTGTCGGGGCCCTTTATTTAGGAACTCTGCAGTGGAAAGGAATGGCTTGCCAGTCCATTAGGTGTGAAGTGGATTCACGTTTTCCACAACACTGGCCCCGAGCATCCATCATGTCACACATTCACCACCATTCAACTCCAGCACAGTGCACGCTGACTGCTTTCAAATTCACACTCTGTGATCCAAAGAGAAACAACAGATTAGAATCCAAACACCACAATGAAGAAAAAATAAAATAAAAATAAGAAAGCGCTAGCCCTTCCAAACAGACTGACACATCATATCAGGTCAAGAACAATGCAAGACAAAACAAAAGTTTTGATGTCGAAATGTACAAAGCTTAGACAGAAAGTATATGTTTTACTGATGTCAAACTTGAGAAAAAAACCTTCATTCAGCTGTAGAGAAGGGACTGTAACAATACCATATTTAATATCCATGTCTCATGCATTTCATCTTGGACTTGAAATGTAGAATGTCTTGCATCAACATCCATGTTCTGTGGGCACGTTGCATTTTTCTGTTCAGATATGCACATTTTCTAGGGCCGCTCGATTCGGTCACAGCCACCATACACCAAGCCAAACATTATGGACAGATGCAGCTTGTGAGTTATTGCTTATCCTTCATCTTATAGATAGTGTGAAGGGATTGGTGTCTTAATACAGTGGTCACAGTTACACCATATATAGATTTGGCTGGTAGAAGACAGTGTTTTTTCTTTCTTTCTTACGTCAAAATGAACCGGTCATTATTTCTTATTAAAAGGTACATACGACTCTGTGGTTGTTGTAAAAACTACATTTACAATAATTCCACACTATACCTTATGTATGTGTTCTGTTATTCAGCTCATGTGAATGTAAGTAGTGTTTACCAATTGTACCAGAGTACATATAGTTTGTGAAAGCATTTCTTACCCGTGCATACTGCTGATAAGTATCTACAATGTATTTTGACACACACACACACACACACACACACACACACACACACACACACACACACACACACACACACACACACACACACACACACACACACACACACACACACACACACACACACACACACACACACACACACACACACACACACACACACACACACACACACACACACACACACACACACACACACACCCTTCTCACCTCATAATCTATATCCTGACTCATTGGAGTGGTCTTGCCCTTGACCTTCTATAGTAGTAATCAAAGAGACCCTACTTCATATTTACTGTGCTAACCTACTCCCTCTTAACCGGCAGAATTCAATTGGTGTACTTTCAACCGGCAACAAAGGCATGCAGCACACAACTGATGTTGCTCCCACAATTGGATGCACTTTCTAAAGATAATATTTAGCAGTGTGATTAGGTATTATTTAATGTATGCTGTCTCTTTATGCTGTGAACAAATGTCTAATTCCCCTTCACCGTTGCTCTCCACAGCGCTAGAACAACTCAAACCCATTCTGATGCTTGTGATTCTACCATGAGTACCACAAACAGGAAAGTGTACACCCCAGAAACTCCCTGGCAATACTTCCTGGCAACCATTTATTATTGCCATAGTGGATTACCCAGGCACCCTAGCAACTACAGTATGAAGCAACACATCCTAGAAACCCTGCAGAAAGCCCAAAGTGAAGACCACCAAGGAAACCAATAGCAACTGTCCACAGAGTATTGTTTTTGTTGCTGTAATGGGACAACATTGAATAAAATGCACTTAGCAGTAACTCTATATCTATTGGAAGAAAAATCAACAACATAAGTGATACAACATAAAGGTTTTTCATATTTTGGACATCAGCCCAAACTCAAGAAATAACTCAATTTTACTTGCCGTAGAAGATGGCGCATAATTCAAGTCTGGAAAGTGGCTTGCACAAGGTAGCCATTTCCTGTTTGAGCATTATGTTGTGCATCTTAGTGAGCACTGATGGAGACAATTCCTCAAAACCAAGTGGACAGTTTTATATCCATAGACTTTTAGAGATCAAGACCAGCTTGCAATAAATGTATCATAGATGGTGTTTTGTTTATGGTTGCCCAGCTAGACTCAGAACAAGCTGATTCCAATATCAACGCCTAACTTCATCAATACTAATGTTAAATGACAATGGTTTGGGAGCTGTGTTTATTTATGTTGTGGTACAACTAAATGCACAATAGGGAAAACCAGAGATAATTATTTATTTCACTGGTGATTTGTATGTTGACAATTTGTGTGTTGCACCTATATTCCATGTAAAAGATTACAGGAAAATCACACCTACATGTAGTAGCTCATGTGTTCATCTAACCGGTTAATTCAGGCATTTGCAAAAAGTGGAATCAATAAGTATTAGATAGGCATGTGCTCATTTATTGAATTTGTATTAACACAGCACCCTGTAAGGGCAGGATTTAACAGCTAAGCATCCCTCCCGAGTTGAACTAAATGCGGGAAGTTATTGATGACACATAGGTCAGGACTAGTCAATGTCTGAGTGGCATTTCCTTGATATTCATCCTAACAACGTACTCCTCTCCCCCATGGACTGATTTCAGCCTCAGTCGGCTGGCCAAACTGCCTTTGTAGAGCACCAGTCAAAGAAAGCATGTTGAGACACAACAGAAATCAAAGATGGCAAAAAAAACGATAGGGTCCTGGCAACTCACAAGGTGTTACCACGTTGCTTTTATGAAATAGTTTGGACAGGCAGCACTTGTTGCGAAAGCTTCCCTCTCGCTATTTCCTCTCCTCAGGTTTGTCCGTTATCTCATTTGTCATTTGCTTCTTTTCAGAGCTGCTGGCTTGGGCATTGCATCCTAAATTAGGATACCGCAGATGTCTCAAAAAGAATATTTAAGCCCATTTTACCCATGCACAATGAATAACAAATGCCATTTTACTTTTTAAAACGTTCAGAGCCTTGGGTTGTACCAGTTCTGAGCTAAAATAATCTCACACTCAAAAGGAAAAAAAGAAAAAATGCAATAAACTCAGCAGTGCTGGATTGTAAAAGAGAAGAATGGGGGTCTTTAATGAGATGGGGATGAGATGCCACTTTGGAGGTCAGCAAGATGTATTGACAAGAGCTGAGGCAGCAGGAAAGCTCATAAAGGCAAAGGCCAATTTAGCTTCAGAGCATTGTGTCTGATCTGCATGAGATATAAGGACATTGCCTTGGAAAAAAAGTATCATTTGGACACCAATGCCAATTCTAAGATCAATGGCGATGATTGTTATGTAAAACGTTGAGTTGGTGGCCATGCGTTACCAGAGGAATCTGCCTCTTAGACAGGTTGACCTTACATGGTGGGTTCAGGTAAGGCAATGACAACACATTAGCAGGAATTCCATTATACTGTTATGTGCCTTCTCCATTTCAAGAAAAGGCATTCATCTTCTGTAACTCTATAGCTGCACAGGAGTTCTCCTGTTGAAGGCTGTTCTCTGAATTAATAGTTTCTTTTGCAAATGGAATTGTGTGAGTAGTAGGCAAGACATTTCGCATGCCTATTGCTTGTTGATGTGCCAAGGCATTGATTACCATGTTTGGCCTTGGTAGCCCGTCATGTTAATGGTCTAACTTGTGAAGTTGTTTAATGCAGAATTGACTTTGCATTTCTTCAGAGCAATTTCAAAAGGTGAAATACAGAGTGGAAGTTGGTGCCTCTGAGGGATAGAAGATGAAGCTGAGCCTGACTCAAGTTTAAGAGGATGTGTCTGCCATGTTGCGTTTGATTAATGGCACCAGAGAACTGCTCATCAAGAGGTAATAAAATATGAGGGCATAAGTCAGTCCTCATTCCAGGGTTTTTTGTAGGTGTTCAGGTCTTTAAGAACAAGCTTCTCCAAGATAGCCCAAACAAAAAATAATCTATTTTTCAAGCTTTCCACTCTTGACCACAGCAAAGTCTTTGAGAGTTGTACATCATTTCTGCTGTGTCAAAATAGCAGCTGCTAGATAGCAGGAAAAGCAAAGGCTTTCATCCCGTTTTCATAAGAGTTTGAGACTCCAGACTCGGTGCTCTATCTGGAGTTCCCAATTATTAGAAAGTGTCAGCCGACTTTTTCTCCTCTAAAATGGACCTGCCAAGAAATATGCTGTCACAGAACGTCATAAAGATGGCAAATCCCTTAAAGACAGTCTTAAATATCCAGTCAGAGGAAATCTCTCTATGGCCCCAGAACCAGCTGCCTTTCAAACTCGATACTAGAGTGTCTGTGATTGGAAAAAAAAAGAATGAAGAATGCCAACCAACAGAGCCATTATTAAAAGGTTTGGAAATCAACAAACAGCTGAATCCCTAGTGATTGTTGAGATCGGCTACAGTTTTTCAATACTAATAATACTAATGATAAATGTAACATGTATGTTCCCTTTTTTTGATGGCTATAACTTTTATTTAAATGTGACAATACATGTTAAATCTGTAAAATATAGTTTATTATAAAAAGAAGTTTGCTCAAGATGTCACAGTATTTCCATTCAGGTAAGTGCTTCCTTTACTGTAAAGTCATCTGCTAGTGGGTCAAGGCAAATATGTTAATTTGATTTGCACACAGGGATTGATCTGTACAGAGAGAGGAGCTAGTGGGTGTTATGCAAAGGGTTAATGAGACAGTCGCTGAATAATATATGAAAGAAGACAATCTACCACCTTCTAAATAATATACACATTCCCAGTTCAACCAGTGGGCTTGTTGGGGGTGTTTGCTTTGAACATGAGATTGTCATTCGCTCTAAATCAATCTCCAGGCTGAGTAGATGCTGCAGAGCATACTGCTACTCCCTCTGTCAATACTATACCCTAATCCAAATGAAAGTGTAAAATATTGATGTCCAGCAGACACTACAAGTGTTACCAAATCCACCAGAATAGCGCCACTAAACAACATTTGAGATGGGCACTTTTATGGCAAATGGGGGTTAGATACACTTCATTGAGAGATAAGTTTACCAAGCCCATTTGATGTTTTCAAAGCCTGTGCCTTGTTACAGCCAATACTGCAACAATCCCTTTTCAAACTTTTCTTTTTTATTACAAGCTGTGTTTATAGTTCCCTAAAATATATAGCATTTATCACCATCTTTGTGTAGGTATCTCCAGTTTCTCCTGTGACGTTAAAGTAGAACTCTTTTCAAATACTTTTTAACCCATGCCATGCATACATAATGCATGATATTCTCGTATGCATTCACCAAAGGACTGTATTTGTTCTACAAGTCATGCAATATGACTGGAGTTAACTCAGTGAATCACGTTTTAAATTTCCTGTTCACAGTGTGCACGTGCTAGTAATGGTTGATACTGTGCTACTGACAGATCCTCCTGTAAGATACTGGTGAAATTGACTCTTTTGTCAGTCTCGTCTTTTTGTACCTTGGCTCCCAGCTCCCTGTTATCTTTTCATGTTTTACCATTAACACATTGATTTTCAATTGTGACACACAGAATACATATTCACATTCTTGTCCTTTGTTGCAAGTATATCTGGATACCTGTTTGTTCACCAGCTTGGAAAGATCTTTCAACAAGAGTCATAAAGATATGTCCAAATTGGCTCAATGAAAATGTAGCAAATAATAAGCCTGTGCTTTAGAACATAACATAACTCTGCTGCCCATATTGAAACTCACATTTAGTGCACTTTAAAAGACAAACTTGTGGAAACATAATGAAACAATACCAGTTAAAGGAGGCAGTAATTTAAATATATTTCATTTTGATTGTTTAAAAAAAGAAGAAGATCTTATTTGATTTAGCCTACATTCTATCACTACACCATACAGATAGTAGAAGACATAATGTACAAACGTTGGCGCAGCACAATATAAGAAAAGCATAATGCACTAGAGACCTGGCTATACAGATTAATGTGGTCATGGCACAATTCAGAAAACCCTGGGATAAAATAAAGCTTTCTCGATTAAATTAGGCTTTTCAGGCATTTGCATCAAAAACAGATTTATTCCACGCCATGTACAGTGAAGGAACCTACTTGTCAAATGCAAGTGTATTGTAAATGGAAGCAGCACTGCAAATGTGTTAGTACAGTATACACCCATGAAAGAGTGGGAGATTGATATGCTATCTTTCATCCAATTGACTGTAATGGGGGTGCTGTCAGAATGACCTCGTGTCAACCTGTCACTCCAGGCTCAAACCAATGCATATTGTTTTTTTTACAAAACAGAGCATTTGTTGCACAGTGTTTTTACCTAACGAGTCCCATATATTTTCACATAAAAATATACTTTTGAAATGTTCATCTTCTGAATGAGATCCTGTGTGCTATGAAGACGTTTTAATCACTGTTTTAGTTGTTATATTTCACTTTTAAAAATGTTCTCCAATTAAAGTCTACAGAAGGCTAGAGTATTTGAAAAAAAAAAAAAAACAGCTCACAATTTTCCCATTTCAAACAGAAATTATACATCAAACATTTTTCCACAAGCCCGCTCACTCTCAACATGTGCAACTCTAACTCAGCAGGAGTGACAATAGAAGAGCTGTAATGCTTAATTGATGGGTAGAGGACCGTCAAACTCTCCTATGCACGACATGTACTGCCATTTAAGTCCAAGGTTGGAAGTTTCTCCACTGAACTTTGGTTATAATTTTGCAGGAACTACTGTGTGAGGGCTTTAATTTCCCCATGTCTTTCTCACAACTTTCTGCTTTTTAAAAGACTCTCCATCCAACACAGGTGTCTGGCATTTGGCTAATTAACCTTCCCCTTCAGGAAAGTGTTTTTGTCCATGTCAGTTTTCAGCTGAGACCTGTCGGGTCATTGGTTTCGCTGTTACAGTATACTGTACATGGCTGGCCCTTATTATGGCCAATGTTTCTGTTGGTTGATAAAGATGCTTTCTGAAATCACCTGTCGCCAAATCCCTGTCCTGATCATTCTGCTTTCAGGAGACGATATAACTCAAACAAGAGTGAGGTGCTAATGAGACTTATCCTTTAGAAAACCTTTTGAAAAGCAGTTTCCCTTTACAGATGCTCCCGTAACAAAAAACTACATCACACCCAACGGCCCTGAGTTCAACTCTGTCTATCACCTTCAACATCTTTGTTTCTTTTACTACCATTATACCCTTTACCCTATCACTTGCCTTCCCATTTAACGTGGATGAATAAGCTTGTTTAGGCTTTGTGTGATATGTATTGAAGTACAACCTTTCAGTGAAATATTTTTTTCTCCACTTGTCAATGAATTAATAATGAATTATTTTCCTTTTTTCCGAAGTTGTAGGTCATACATTTTAAAGAGGTATTACATTTATAAGAACAATTAGCATAGCTGTTGAATATTTTGAGTCTTTTTTGAGACATTTGAATTGCAAACTGTTGCTTGTCTTTCTCCAATCTGAAACCGCACCTGCAGCATTGATTATGGAAAGAGAACCAGCTTAAAAGTGTGTTTAAACCCGCAATTACCAGGTGCCATTTGGGTGCAGGGGGAAACCATTTGTGAACACCTGTTATCCCCTTTTGAATTGATACGGCAAACATCAGACGTTAAGGAGCAAAATTGTCATTCAGACGGGGTTGTGTTTGTGTCCACTTGATGGATGCGAGTCCAATATTCACTCTCTCTTTTAGTTCTGTTCTTGGTCTAATGGTCTGTATCAACTCCTGAATGAAAATATCTTGCTATTTTGCTGCAGAATGCTCCACAATGTTCAATAGCTAGTTACTAAGGTGTCTTTCTGCTGTTTGGTTTTCAGAGCTTTTTCATTGAACAAAACTGTCTGCTAAGATTTGTGGTATGAGAGCCGTGACAGTGAATCTATGAGCTGATAGCTAAACAGTGAGCTGCATGCTTTTTTTGAAGAAAATAACACACACATATGTGTTGACATGAATAAACATAGATATATTTTGTTTAGAGAAATAGATAGATAGAATAGAGGAAAACAATGGAAAAAAGCTGCTCACAAACTTCATTTCTGCTTCAAATGCTTTAAATCTCTGTAAAAGTATAGGAGAGCTTGAGCTGCCCCTTTCACACTGTTGCATTATTCTCACTTTGTCATTTGATACATTGTTATGGTAACCCTATCTGATAGTAGGCACTTTAAGCCCATGATGTCCTGACTACAGACCCATCTGTCTGTGTCTGCAATGCAGCTGCCTCTTCAGACATGAGACGGTAAGGGATTTGCCTAAGAGCTGAAGCAGAGTGTGCTAACTGCTGTGAAAATGAATGCAAACAATTCCCCGGTTGTAATGCATCTTAGTGCCCCGCTCCCTAAAAGACCTCCTAAATGATGGAGCCTTTTAGTGGAATCAGATTTAGTCCTAATTGGATGACAGGCTCAGTGTGGACTCCGTCGGTGATGCACATACATGGGGCGGATGAAATAACATTACGGCACGTTACAGTACAATGTAATGCAATGCAATAACACAAAAACCATTGTGAGACCTAAAATGTTCAACTCGCTGATGCTTTGTGAGCGAGATGTTGATTCTATGCGGATAGGCTATAATGCCATAGTTGTTGGTGTCATTAAGCAATTGCCCCCAGTGAGTGTGCTTCAATCAGTGTAAATGTGGGTCTACTTTTGAGCACTTTTCATATTTTGCCAGTGCAGTCTGGCACTTGACACATAACACTATTTTGAAGTGGTTGCAATCCAATTATCCAATCATGTATGGGAGAGAGTAAAAAGTCTGGCCATTTAAGTTACCTCATATAACATGCTCTCAGACTCACTTATGAAATCAGTAATTGTCTGACCTGACATATAATGCTATTTCACAATCAGCTCCATCCTTATTAGCACTCTTTTTAATTAAAGTTATTCAATTAGAACACATAACACACATTAATTCACTACATCAAAGTGTCTACCAAAGAAACACAAATAAGACTATTAGAAAGCCTTTTCACATTCAAGCAAAATAGCAACAAAATAGCAGACATTTTGACTCAAAGTAAGTGACGCACCATTCTCCCATGCCATTTCAGCTTTCTCGTAAGCTCTGCCACTGAAAAGACTTGCACAAAAGTAGGGCCTTGAAACTAAAATGTCCTATAAAAAAAAGCCTATAGAGTGAGTGAGACAAGGAATTACACAACCTTATTTTATACAATTTAATATAGAAAGAGGAGAATATGAGGTGCATGCATATACAAGATGCATGAATAATTCAAATCAAATAAAAATGTTTACCTAATTTAGCATGAGAAAAATCTTTTTTTTAAAGATCTGAAACAGGATGTCCTCATAATTATCCTCAGCTCAGATGGACTGAGTGAAATGGAAACTCTTAATAGGAGCTTCTGCTCTGGAACCCTTTAAAGTGTCTCCATCTGAGGAATGTCCTGCTGGTTCCCAGAAGGAAGCTTTGGGCTACATAGCCTGTCAGGAGCTTCAAACAGGAGCCAAAGACAGAAGCGCTCTACGGCTAGTGGCACCAATGCTATCTCTTCTGAACACACAGCGCAAGGACTTAAAAAACAAGATACTCTTGGGGTAATGCTTGCTCTTGCTGGGGTGTTAGATAACGCCTGACTTTCCACACACAGGTACAAAGCAGACGAAACCTCTGTAAGAGCTGTCACTAATTTGTTTTCGTCAGCATAAAATAAAGGTGATGTGGGGATTGCTAACCCATTTGACTGTCTTAAAAAATGAATGCCGGGATTCATTCATTCTCCCCATACGTGCTGCTTAGGGATTATATGCAATATTTGATAACGGCATAGCTGCAGTCTTGTCAAGAGATATGTAATCAATTCTAAGTTTTCATTCATATGTTGACCCATATTTGTGCAGGATTGTATGTCATATAAATCACAGAAACTCATTGTTTTTTGACAAAGCTCCTCTGCGGGGAAGCAGAGGAGAAAGAAACAGGAGCACAATCTCACACTGCAAATTCCTACCTCAACAACTTGCTTTTCTCCATAAAGAATTGATGCACTTCAAATGGACCAAACCGTCCCCTTTTAAAAACCCATAGTGAAAGAAAGAAGGCGTAGAAAGTTATACACTCATACCTTCCTTTCTTGCTTGAGCCTGTTTTGGCTGGCTAACATGACTGGGGCATAAGGAGGAGGAGGGAAGGGCATCTGACTGGGCGCTGTTGCAGTCCATCGACTGTTTTCTTCAGAGGGAAAGGTCAGAGGATACAGTACGATGGGACACCTGCTGGAGGCAATCATTAATAAGCCCGCTGTCCTGTCAGCAGCCCCTAGGTTTTGCCAGATGTGTTCTCTACTGAAAAGAGGGAAATGTGGCAGGGGTGTCCACACATCATAATACTGTTGGGCTGTCCGCAGCAGACATTCAGCAAAGCCAGCAACTTTGAGTTTCAAGAAAAGAGCCATATAAATACAATGTAATAAGTATAAGTATGACTTAGGAAACATGCAACATAACCAAATGTGTTTGAGTGTTGTTAGTTACATGTGGCCGTTGTGACTGAGATACTGAGTTTTTCTTTTCTGCCTCTGATTTAAAGGGTTACCAAGACAACCCGCAGTCCTTCAGTTGACGACTGTCAAAGACAAATATCAGTGTTTGTGTCCAGGTTGTGTTTGTGTCTAAAGAGTAGAGCAGGCAGTTGAATTAGCTGAAACGAGTACTATTTACGTTGTTGTGTATGACGTGTTTTGCCGTTTGAACTTCAGCAACACAGTATCAATTAAAACATAATTGTTTGTTAAAAGGATCTCTGATGCCGCAGCAGTCAGCTACTCTTCCTGGGGTCGACACTGGACATACTGTACATGATAAACCTTTTATTACAGTAATATACGTGAAATTGCATCTATATACCACACATATATACACATTTATATTAACATAACATACACATACACATTCACACAAGCATACACGTACAGGCTAACAGTCACATTCATCATATTATCAATGACCTACAATTTAAAAACCTGTTCGCACAGAGCAAACATTTTTAAACACAATTGATTTTCTTTTTGTCTGATGAGGTTATATGAAAAAATCCAGACAGGCAGTAACATATCCATGATCTGCTTTGTGGCTCTGCGGCTTTGGTGCCCTGTCTAACCTCTTCTTCCTTGTTCCTCCCGTCTCTAGCTATTAAACTTCAATTGCAGCCTCATGCAAATAAGTCTCCTGTCCTGCAGTGGAGAGAAGGTGGGAAACCAAATTGGATCGAATGTAATTCAGTTCACCGGGCAGGGAATGAATCGATAACGCTGAGAAATGGCTTTGGAAAGGACTGAGTGCCCACCTTGGGTAAGAGGTTTCTTCTCTTCACAACACAACATGGGCCCTGCCTTGCTTATGTATTTTACGACAGAATAATCAAGAATCACGGCACTTTCTCGCTTCATCCCTGACATCTCTTCTTGTGATGTTCACTTCAGAGAATGTCCTGCCTGTTTGCATTCTCAAGCGTGATAGGCCAGCTTGAAATGCTTTTTCCATTGACTGCGTATTTGCATTTTCATGTCTGTGTTATGCATTCACAGAATATAGCTGAGCAGACAAATTGGTATAGTCTGTATTTACTCTCAGGCCCATCACATCACTTGCAAGATACAGTGTGTGTGTACCTGTGCACACAGATGCCTTATGCAATGCAGTATCCGCATTTGCACTCAAATACAGTCATATGAAAAAGTTTGGGAACCCCTCTCAGCTGGCATTATAATTGACTCTGCTTTCACAAAAAAAATATAAAAGTGGTATGTCTTTAATTTACTAGGAACAGTTAAGTACTGGGATGTTTTCCAAACAAAGATTTTTTGAAAAGCAGTATTTGGTTGTATGAAATAAAATAAAATGTGAAAAACTGGCTGTGCAAAAATATGGGTACCCTTGTGGTTTTGTTGATTGTAATGCCTGTAACAGCATGTAAAACTGATGACTTTAAACACAAAGTTGGTTGGATTATGTTGTTAAGCCTTGAACCTCATATAATTGTCTGTTTAATCATGAGAAAATGTATTTTAGGTGCCTAAATGCAAGTTGCACTTCTCTTTGACTCTCTGCTAAAGTGAGACAGAATGGGATCATCAAAACAGCTCCCAAAAGATCTGAAAAACAAAGATTGTTCATTGTCATGGTTTAGGGGAAGGCTACAAGAAGCTTTCCCAAAGGTTTGAATTGTCAATTTCGACTGTAGGGAACGTTGTCAGGAAATGGAAGGACACAGGCACAGTTGCAGTTAAACCCAGGCATGACAGACCAAGAAAAAAACAGGAGCGGCATATGCGGCGGATTGTGAGAATGGTTGCACACAACCCACAGATCACCTCCAAAGGCCTGCAAGAACATCTGGCTGCAGATGGTGCATCTGTACATCGTTCAACAATTCAGCGCAATTTGCACCAAAACATCTGCTTTTTATAAAGACCAAATAACTTAATTTTTGTCTCATCAGTCCAAAGCATTTTCTTCCAATATGAAGCTGGCTTGTCTAAATGAGCTTTTGCATACTCCATGCAACTGTATCTGAGGCGTGGGCGCAGAAAGGGCTTCCTTCTCATCACCCGGCCATACAGATGTTTTGGTGCAAATTGCACTGAATTGTAGAACCATGTACAGATACACAATCTGCAGCCAGATGTTCTTGCAGGTCTTTGGAGGTGATCTTTGGGTTGTGTGCAACCATTCTCACAATCCGCCGCATATGCCGCTCTTGTACTTTTCTTGGTCTGCTAGACCTGGGTTTAACTGCAACTGTGCCTGTGTCCTTCCATTCCCTGACAACGTTCCTTACAGTAGAAATTGACAATTGAAACCTTTGGGAAAGCTTCTTGTAGCCTTCCCCTAAACCATGACAATGAATAGTCTTTGTTTTTAAGATCTTTTGGGAGCTGTTTTGATGATCCCATTCTGTCTCACTTCAGCAGAGAGTCAAAGAGAAGTGCAACTTGCATTTAGGCACCTAAAATACATTTTCTCATGATTAAACAGACAATTATATGAGGTTCAAGGCTTAACAACATAATCCAACCAACTTTGTGTTTAAAATCATCAGTTTTACATGCTGTTACAGGCATTAAAATCAACAAAACCACAAGGGTACCCATATTTTTGCACAGCCAGTTTTTCACATTTTATTTTATTTCATACAACCAAATACTGCTTTTCAAAAAATCTTTGTTTGGAAAACATCCCAGTACTTAGCTGTTCCTGGTAAATTAAAGACATACCACTTTTATATTTTTTTTGTGAAAGCAGAGTCAATTATAATGCCGGCTGAGAGGGGTTCCCAAACTTTTTCATATGATTGTATTAGTGCACATTTTATTTGAATTAAATTTTTTGCCGGTCGAACAAGCACATCATTTCAAAGTGCATGGACACCATTGCATACTCTTGATTATACACGCATTCTTAAATTTCAACTTATAGCTGAATACTTGGTTGCACTTCATTTTAATATCAATATGACATAATGACGTGGATATAATTGTATTTCTTATTTTGCAGTATTTATTAGTGCAAAAATGGAACTACCAGCTCTGCAACCATAGGCCCTCTGCAGCAAAGGGAGAGGACTGGAGTTACCCGGAGGGACATGGGAGTCAAGCAATCTCTGCTCCCTAATAAGAAGAGCCAGGAGAGGTTGTTCCGCCAGCTGATGTGAACCTCGAATTTCGGTGGCTATCCAGTGAGAGGACACCCTGGCACAGCACCTATTGGAAAAACTAAATAGGAACACTTACACGTTCTCACAATAGGGGATGGGAAGAAGGAGCTACAGAAAGTAATGTTGGGGTTAATGTGTTTGCTCTCTCCCAAAGTAATACTTACTTGGTTACTCGGATAACAGGCTTGAAAATGGATAGCCGGAGCCCCGAAGGCTTTACCAGGGATGTCTCCTGGCCCAAAGGGGTTTTGAGATTGAAAACCTGTGGAAATGTTTATATGTAAAAGCACCATTTAAAGTAGCTACGGGGGAACTGTTAGTTGTCGTTGATTCTAGCGGCACCTTTGGTCAAAAGCAGTAGTGTTTTCACAACACCAGTGCCAAAGCGCGTGCTGGCGGCATGCATTTTTGATTAGGAAGCGAGTGAAAGAGACACAATGAGGTAATGTATTTATATGTGACTAATGGTAATATGTAGATGTGAAGCAGTGTAAACTCGGAATAAGTTTGTACCATTTGGGAAATACAGGGTGTTCCGGACCGGTGTGCTTGTCGTGAATCGTTTTGTCTAAATTCCCAGGAAATCAGACCATGTGCAAAAGGCATTAATGATGTAAATAGAGTTGTTTTTGCTGAAGGTCTCGTTTGCTGTTACAGGTCTTTAATAATCATCAGAGGCAAAATGAGACTGTTTCATAAACATTTGAAAGTTCCTCGTGAAGAGTTTTATCAAACTGATCAAATGAAGACATCCTTCTTGCATATTTGCTGTGTTTTCATTCACCTTATCTTCCCAAACAGAAAGTTTGTTGAGACACAGGCTGGTGTCCAACTGCCACAGATGGGAGATTTTGGACAGACGTGCACCAGACTTCTAGAATATAACAATCTGTCAAAGTAGCCTTGAAACTGCTGCCTTATGGTGTTCTAACACCTTAGCAAGACACATTATATAGATATAACCTGCATAAGAGAAGTGTAAAGAATACTGTGTTATAATCACCCAAACAGCTACTGTCTCTGAATGCTCGATCCACTGGTAAATACCATTAAAATATACTTAGACCACATGTCTTGAATGATGTAGTTAGTAGCAGTCACAGCACCTATTCATTCTGTGGGAAGCAGGTGTACCTAAGGCTGCCCATTTGTCTCGCTGCAAAGTGTAAACTCATGTGCAGACACTATAGTTCGCCAGCTACCGGGCAAAGCTATGAAAATCAGGGATCCATTAACAGAACATTAGCATTTTGTTTGAACAGTTGCTGGCTGTGCTTCTCGGCTTGATTTAGGATAGAAGTGAGAAGGGGAGAAAGGCAGTCTAATAGACAGAGAGATGTACTGAGTGAGGGGGAAAGAAGGAGACACAAAAATTAGCTTTTCATCTCACAACAGCCGCAGCTCAGAGAGAGAGAGAGAGAGAGAGAGAGAGAGAGAGAGAGAGAGAGAGAGAGAGAGAGAGAGAGAGAGAGAGAGAGAGAGAGAGAGAGAGAGAGAGAGAGAGAGAGAGAGAGAGAGAGAGAGAGAGAGAGAGAGAGAGAGAGAGAGAGAGAGAGAGAGAGAGAGAAAAGATGCAAAGTGAGAGTTACAAAGATGTGGAATATTGCTGCAGGGATCAAGGGAGAGAGGGGTGGAGGAAGGTGGGCTGCAAGTGAAAGGCAAGCAAGGCAGAGTGACAGAGTCTGAAAGAAATCAAAGCATAGGAAAAGAAGGAGAGAAAGATAGCCATTATATTAAACACATTAAGGAAGACTGGTGAGGGAGAGATGTAATTAAAGTTCCATTAAGTGATATTAAGGTTAAATAAATGTCTCTGTCTTTAAAATTTGGAAAGGTTGTTTACAGGCGGCTGCCAACCCTACAGAAAATCAACACATAGCAGCCTAGATCATTTGTTTTAGGTTCTACAGTCTATACTAAGACTGTTTGGTTGCTCCCTATTTGTTCTTATCGACCCTCTATATAGGCACCTATTTTCAGCAAATGAGCTCAGGCAAGCTGAGTTTACACTACCTACCTAATGCGAAATGGCAGGCAAAGAAAGCTTAACACCCAGAGATGTCTCTCATGAGTCGGTGGAACAAACCAAAGCTTCAAATTGAGGGAATATTAAAAAATAAAAATAAAATAGAAAAAAGACTTCAAAGGGCCCCTCGTCCTAGTGTGTCTGCTGAATGCGTAATATGTCTTTATTGTCAGCAAAACGACCTTGAGAAAGCTCAACTGCGCCGGGGCTAAGATGACATAACATTGTTTTGAGCCTTTGCCTCCTCTATAAGTCAGAAACATTGAAAAAGTACAAAGGGCAGATAAGAAACTATTAACACATTCTGTAGAAGAAACTAAAAAAATTAAAAAGCAAAAGTCGGACCTAAGATTAGTATTGAACCATTATACAAAATACATTTTAAAATGTTTTAGGAATGATTGCACGTACAATTTCCTTGTAATTATCCTTCCCAAGCCATGATTTTATAAATCTTCTCTGAACTACACTGGAATTAAGTGAAATTGAACTGAACAATGTTTGGCCACTCAATGTGCCTTTGTATTAATGAGTTTAATGCAGTATCAGATTGTAAACCTATTAAACTGCCAGGGTAGGCACGGACATCTCTATAATGGCACTTGAAGGCACTTATGACAGACACAAAGACAGATGTACCCAGTGACTCAAGTCACCCTACCCGAGGAGGGCTGTGTTGCCCAGAGCAACACTGTCTGCTTTTCTCTTTGCCCATTGAGAGGCGTCCATGACAAACAAGCATGTCCTACAGCATGGCTGGGATTGGCAAGCTGCACTGCTTTCATGTATCCAAGCTCAAAGCTGAGGCAAAAATGTAGGGAGACTAACAAAGTGAGAGAGAAAGCAAAGGAGAGAAAGACCGAAAGTAGAGGTGAAGGGTTGAAAAACAAACAACACTTACATTTTACTGGGGCTACAGCACACATGAAACAATGGATTGGAAATTAATGGGTTGGTCATAGGCACTTAGTCTGAAGCGGCATTGGCAGTGGCCACCAGAGAGTCTGAGCACAATTAGAACTGGTTTTGGGGCGGTGATTTTCTGATAGATGGCTACTTAGAGGCCTTATACCTCCTGAATAAGAAGGCCAGGCCAGTGTCTGGGGACGTTGCATCAATGCTACTCACGTAACATGCAGAAAATAGAGGGGGTGACTGGCGGTAGGGGGGAGCCGTGCTATTTGGAGTAAATCCACTGATACACAATGCATTGAGTGCACATAAGCAGTGGGGGCAAAAGGAAGGCACACAGAGAATGCACACACAATACAAATGTGGGTACACAGTAGCTCAGGAAATAAAGTATTTATATGAAAAAGTTTTGTCACCTTGGACAATAGTAGATTTTGTAGATTTCCTATGTGAAAAGAGAGAAAAAAACCCCACAACTCAACCTCTGCAGAGAATATTTGTTGAACACGACATACAGTAAACATCTCTGCTCAGGGCAGTGAAGCCACCGATCCATTTTTTGTGATTTCCCTCCAGAACATCTCCAGCTCAGAAATATTCATAGGTCACTTTTATGCACGACATCTTTGGTTTATCATCAGACATATTCAGTGATATTCCATTCTGCGGACTGTGAAAGCGGATGGGCGACAAGATAATTTGTTATTTCAGAAAGCAGCTCATGGTTGACTTTGATGCGGCTCATTATTTGTAATATTCAACATGTATTCACATTTATCTCCATGACAAGACTCTGGGACATTGTGTTTCCTGGATTTATAATGACTGACATAGGCGGGTTGTCAAGCGGCCCACATTTTAAATTGTGCCCACAGACCGATAATGTTAACCGCAACCAATTAACAGAAGTGGTCGCTGGAACTGGAGTATATTGAGCACCCTAAGGTAAACATCCTTTCCAGCACAAAAGGAAGATGTACTGAAAAGCATTGAGTCTCTAACAGGACTGCTCTGCTGGCCACTTAGAGTATCTGTTATACCCACTCAAATCATGTAAAATCAAAATGCTCTGATCTGATCTGGCCTGACTGGGTTTTAGAAGGCATTTTGGACCCCTGCTGGGAAACTCCCACTCCCAAAGATGAAATCAACTGACTGATGTGTGCAAGATACGCTCAATGCGCCCTAATTAGCTGCTAGTTTTTCTAATCCAGGGAGTTTTTAAGTATGTACTCTCTATCTACAAGTTGTCAAGGAAAGTGATTTCTGTCCAGCCTTGGAACATTAAAGCAGCTACGAGTAACATTTAAATATCTTTACAGCCTCATGTTTCCTCCGATAGTCATAAATTACCTTTAACAGCAAACGAGACCATCAGTGCAAAGAAATAGGTTTTTATACAGTTTGTATTACTGCTTTTGGTCTGGTCGCACACCCAGTCTGATTTTTGGTTCGTGCATGCGGGCTCTATGGTCACATATTCTTATTGGTCGCAGATTTCGGTGTGGCGCAACAACGCGATTTGAGAAGCCTATCCCTCCAGGTGAGGGAAGGGGAGCGGGAGCCTTGTTTGAGACAGTTATTTGTCGTTATAATGACGAGCGGGAGGAGGACGTTGCCAAGCAACGTGTACACAATTTCACAGGAGCTAACTAGACTGCAGTGTTTACTCCTAAATGAATGAGCGGTTGGTACTAACACAAAGTTTTCTTTGCTTCACCATCATCAGATTACCATTATTCATCTGAAATAGTAATTATTTACAACAACATAAACACATTACCTCATCGTGATCCATACTAACTGTCGTCTCTCGTTCATTCGCTTTCTGTGAGGACACGGAGTCTTTCGGCTGAAAGTGGTTAGGTGACACTGCATCAACTCATTGCAATCAGGTGTGTGTAGCACTGACTGGCATTAGTTGATGCGGTGTCACTGGCCACTCTCACCGAGCCGAAAAAGAGTCTGTGCCCTCACACTTTCAACACACGGACATGCACTATATTGCGCCCTATGCATTTGACACTCGCACGCCCGGCACGAGCTAGAAAACAGCTTTACGACATGTGGGCGTCGTAAAAATACTACCGCTTTTGTCTAAAGGGGCCGCCAACGGACAAAGTTACTCGTAGTGGCTTTAAAGGGAAGACCTAAAAACCAAGATGACCCATTTCAGATAATGAAGACTTATTAGAGTTACGGTGTGTGACTTGGTGACAGTTTGTCATTTTGGGTTTGAGGTGGTTGACTCATTGCTGTGAATCAATAAGTTGTATATATGCTGTAGATCTAATAGTATTATATCCTGTTGTGATTGTGTTGTAAAGGTGCCTAAGCAGGCATAGAATATAGAATATTTGCCGGCATATCTTATTTTGCCGACAAATAAAACACATACAGTAGGCTATTCAATTTTGCTACCATGACCGACAAAAAGAGTATGGCGAAATAATATCGGTGACAATTAAATAATTTTAATTATGTAGTAGTTACAATATTGGCATATAGTAGTTACTGCATACATATTAAGTAGTTACAATATTGGCATATACTAGCTTCTGCATAACTGTGTCGTAGTTAGTCGTTAATTCTTCATTCGTTACTCATTAACTACCTACAATTTTGTGTACCTTATTGTAAAGTGTTACCAAATCTTATTGAATTTGGTGGCAGCGGAAATCCCATGTCTTGAGTAACTGTGTTCATCATTGTCAATAACTTCAGGTGTCCCTATACTTTACCACTGACTGCCTCTGCTAAGGGTGATAAATTAATTGCGACAGTGTGTCAGTGTGTCTCTGCTCGCTGGGTTTGTGTGCATCCTTGATAGTTTATAAAGGGGAAATCCACCTACATCAATCTTCATTCTGTTAACGCAGTACTTACTGTGCTACCGCATGCAGCCAATTCTGCATGCAAACATTTTGAAACATTGAGGATACACTGAAACTTTAAGAACAAATAGAACATCCTAATTGATCAGCTGCATTAGGCAGAGTCTTTGAAATGGGACAACCTTGATGACCTTTTATGAAATATTTGGGATTGAAATCTGAGGTTAAGGTATTTTCCATACATGGGTTACTGATCAGATGTACTGCACATCAATATGTATATAAAACATCACACTATGTGATGTTACTTATGTATTAAAGTGTTATGGAGTCATTTGCATCCTGGAGAAAAGCATTCACACTTCTATAATTGGCTCCATCAATTTTCAAGTGATGCCTCCTCATATGATCTGTGTGGCTCTGTTTATAACATGTTGCTTAGCATCAGTCTTCCACCAGTCCACTCTGAACAATTCTCTCTGTAACACCAAAATAAATCCTTAAATCATATTAAATGATTCTTTATAAGGTGGTTGTCAGTTCATGCAGTTCAGAGCACAGTTAATTGTGGATGTATACTGCTTAAAATATATAATATCAAATTCAAGTAAACTATACTTCTAAACTACCATATCTTTCCATAACAAATAAATAAATACAAATTGTTAAGAATGGATTAATAAATTATTTGTATTAGTATGTGCTGCTATCCATCCATCCATTTTAATGGTGCTGATGGGGACAATATTTTTCGCTTAAAATCTTTTATTAAACTCCAAAATGGAACCAAAGTGAGTCAAGTAAAGTAATGAATGGACTTTTGGAGAATTGAGGCCTATGAACAAAAAAGTGTTCATGTCCTTCAGATTCTGGCAAAAGAAAGCTGCATTTCTCTGCCACATGTGGAGGAACCCAGTTGACTCATTATGATGAATTCAGTCTTGAAATTTGGACTTTGAAAGAGGCTGCCCATGAATTAAATTAATTAACTATAAGACCTGATCTTTTTGCAGTAAAACACTCAATAGCTTTATTTAAAGCATCATTACCTGCTAGTAAAGCAAATGTGTGTAATGGTTAATTAATTGGCAAGTTATAATAATAGCTCAAACAACAGCTCGTTTGCATTGCCTTCAAACACATAATTGCAAACAATCATTCAGTTAGTGCAACAGTTGTGCATTTGAATTGCATTTCCTCCGGACCCTTATTGTTGTTATATAGTAATTTCACCAATAGAGGGCGCTGTTACTCTTTACTACCTCTGCTTGTTAACAAAGGAAGTTGTCTATAAAGTTGTCAGCCATGTTGTTAACGATGAATGCTGAAGCATGCTGAATAAAGCTCACGTTAAAAGCAATAGGTTATGGGCCCAGGTCGACGCTAACACAGATTTTTTGTGGAAGATAAACAGTGTTGTGGGATTACACAATGGATGATAAGCTGTTTGTTGACAAGCTGAGCGGACCGGATAATTGGGCGACATGGAAGTTTCAGATGGAACACCTGCTAAAGGCTAAAGGACTATGGGTATGCTAATGGAGACGGAAACGCTAGCCGCAGATGCTAACGCACTCGCACAGGCTGAGTTCACTAAACGGAAAGAGAGGGCATTCTCTATGTTAGTGCTGAACGTAAGTACACCCCAGTTGTACCTGATAACCAGCTGCCAGACTCCCAAAGAGGCGTGGACCACGCTGAAAGGCCATTTTGAGAGAGATATCTTGGCAAATAAATCAAATATTTCTGATGTGAAATGAAGGAAGGAGATTGTTTAACTGAACATTTAAAACACATGAAGGTGCTGACAGACCAGTTATCAGCAATCGGTGCTGTTATTGAAGAAGAAGACCAAATTGTAACACTTTTGGGAAGTTTGCCACCAAGCTATGCTACGATTGTCACTGCACTAGAAACAAAGATTGACAATCTGACACTGCAGTTTGTTAAGCAAACATTGATTAATGAAGAGCAAAAGCGAGTGAATGGCAATGATAACTCCAGTGGTGCTACAACGTCAGGTGGTGCATCAGCCATGATGTCATCACAATTCCGGGGAAATGTGCAGGATAACTCCAGGTCAGTGGGAGCAGAAAGGCCAAGCACGTGGAAATGTTACAAATGTGGGAAAGAAGGGTATATAAAGCGTGATTGTCCAACCTGGAAAAATACAGCTAAAAAGAAAATCCACAAGGCCAAAAGCATGATGTGTGAGGATGCAGAGGATTCGTCTGAAAGTGCCTTTGTCTCCAGAGAGGCAAACTCGACTGCCAGACCACAACAGGTTGAATGGGTGATTGATTCAGGAGCATCAAAACACATGACATGCGATAAAGAACTACTTCAAGATCACCAGCAATTCACAAAAGCACAGTCTGTGAAACTTGGTGACGGCAGGGTGGTTGACGCCCTAGGAATTGGAACTGTTCAAATGAAAATGAGCTTCAAAATGAGTGATGCAAAAAATGTGACAATGTATGACGTACTGTATGTTCCAAAGCTAACTGGAAATCTGTTCTCAGTGGGAGCTGCTACCAAAAAAGGAAATACAGTGCAGTTCAGGAAGTCTCGCTGCTACATACGTGGAAAAGATAGAACTCTTCAAGGAATGGGAACCCAAAGAGCTGACGGGCTATATCAGCTGGATGTTGAAGGAAGTTCATCTGTCTGTCACAGTGCATCGTTAGCAGCCAGCCTGTGGCACCAGCGCCTGGGTCACACCACCAAGCTGAAGGAACTAAAATATCTGGTGAACGGAGTGGACTTCTCTGCAGAGGAAGATGTTCCTTTCTGTGAAGGATCTGTGGAAGGCAAGCTGACTAAAAAGCCATTCAAGTCGATTGGAGCAATCCGTTCCAAACGCAAGATGCAGCTGATTCATAGTGATGTCTGCGGTCCCATGCAGACTGAGTCTATAGGTGGAGCAAAATATGTTGTGACGTTCATCGATGACTACTCCAGATGCTGCAAGGTATACTTTCTGAAACAGAAGAATGAGGTGCTAAACAAATTCAAGGAATTTGAAAAAACATTCTCAAATGAGTGTGGGCAGAGCGTCACAAGGCTGAGATCAGACAATGGTGGTGAGTACACATCAAAGGAGTTTGAATATTATTTGAAGGCTCAAGGCATCCACCATGAACTGACTGTACCTCACTCACCACAGCAAAATGGTGTTGCAGAAAGAAAAAACAGGACATTGGTTGAAGCAGCTAGAAGCATGTTGTCACATTCTAAGTTGCCAAAGATGTACTGGGCAGAGGCTGTAGCCACCGCAGCTTACATTCAGAACAGGCTGCCAACATCTCTCCTCAAGGAAGAGACACCCTACGAGAGATGTTGTGGAAAGAAACCTGACATGAGTCACATGAGGGTGTTTGGCTGTATTGCTTAAGCATATCCCAGATGAAGAGAGGAGAAAACTGGACAAGAAGGCTGTGAAGCTTCGTTTCGTGGGATATGCAAACAATGCCAAAGGCTATTGTCTGTACGATGAAGAAAAAAGGAGGATTCTAACTCGTCGTGATGTCATCTTCAATGAGTCAAACTTCGACTGGAAACAGGAAGCGGAAATTCTCACCTCAGAGAGTGAGATAACCATGACAACAGAAGAAAGTGAAAAACAAGATGATGAGGTTCCTGTCGATACCACAGTCAGAACAAGCGAAAGAATCAGAAGGACTCCAAGGAGATTTGGATATGATGAGTATGCTGATACAGTGACTGTTGATCATCATGCAAATATGTGTTGTGTGACAGAGCCAATCACATTGAAAGAAGCAATGGTGAGTCCTAATGCAAAGGAATGGCAAGAGGCGGCTGATTTGGAATATGAGTCGCTGCTGGAAAATGAGACGTGGGATTTGGTGGATTTACCAAAAGGAAGAAAGGCAGTAGGATCAAGATGGGTCTTCAAAGTCAAGCATCATAGTGACGGACGAGTGGAGAGATACAAGTGCAGACTCGTCGCCAAGGGCTACTCACAGATGTATGGTGCTGACTATGATGAAACGTTTTCACCAGTAGTACAATTCAGCTCTATTCGTGCACTACTGTCCTTTGCTATCCAAAACAATCTACATGTGCACCAAATGGACGTCGTAACTGCATTCCTTAATGGACACCTGGAAGAAGAGATCTACATGGAGCAACCAGAGGGATACATCAAACATGGGCAGGAAAACCTGGTGTGCAAACTGAAAAAGTCAATCTACGGACTGAAGCAGTCACCTCGCTGCTGGAGCAAGGCTTTCACAGGGTTCATGACAGAAATTGGATTCAAACAGAGCACATCAGACCCCTGTGTGTTTGTGAGAACAAGACATGAGCTTGAGATACTCGCTGTTTACGTGGATGATCTCATTCTCATAACAGTCGACTGAGAGCATGAACGAGCTGAAACAAGCTCTCAAGGAGCGCTACAAGATGAAAGACATGGGTGAGCTGTCCCATATCTTGGGCATCACTGTGGTTCAAGACAAAGAAAATAACTGTGTCTTTCTTCACCAGAAGCATTACATCAAAGTCATGCTTCAGAAATATGGAATGGATAATGCAAATCCTGTAGCAACTCCTGCTGATACGAACGTAAAACTGAGGAAAAGTGATGGTGCCAGTAAGCCAGTGCACCAACCTACTTATCAGTCAATGGTTGGAAGTCTGCTGTATGCTGCAATGGCCACACAACCAGACATAGCTCAAGCAGTGAGTGCTGTGTCAAAGTTCAATGCAAATCCAGATGTTGCACATCTGACAGCTGTGAAGAGGATTTTTCGATACTTGAAAGGGACAGTGAACCTTGCTCTCAAGTATGAGCAGTCAGACTCTGGAGCTTTGATTGGATACGCAGACGCTGACTGGGCTGGAGATCAGGATGACCGCCGCTCGACAACAGGCAACATATTCTTACAGAGTGGAGGAGCAGTGAGCTGGCTCAGTAAGAAACAGGCAACAGTTGCACTTTCAACAGCAGAAGCTGAGTATGTTGCGCTTAGCCAAGCCGCTCAAGAAGGTATCTGGCTGAGACAATTATTGAGTGATCTGGGACTGGAGGCTATGTCCACAGTGATCCTGGAAGACAACCAAGGAGCCATCGCCATCGCGAAGAATCCCGTCGACCACTCCAGGACTAAACACATAGACATTCGCTATCACTACATCCGTGAATGTGTGCGAAGTGGACACATAGAACTACAATATTGTCCAACAAATGACATGAAAGCGGACATATTGACCAAGCCACTGACTAAACAAAAGTTTGAATATCTCAGAGGAGAGATTGGACTTGTGCCTGTCTAAGAGTAGACTTAATAGTGGTTGTTTAGGATTGACAGGTGAACGCCGAACGCTGCCTAGTCAAAGAAAGTTTGAAAACATGCTGAAGGCCAGGGAGTGTTTTATTCTCTACCAAAATTAACCAAATGAAAACCGAACATAAAAAGCAAGACACCAAACCAAACTGAGTCTTGTTTCAGTTGACATAACGTAGATGGCTGGATCCAAAACTAAATGAAAATAAAAAAAATGGTAAAGCTGTAAAAACACTTTACTTTATTAAACTCGCTTCAGTGTGAGACAGTATAAAGGAGAAAGCCAGTGTTTTGACCACCGTGGGTCACCATTAATAGAGGTTTGCAATCACAAAAAGGTCATTCCATTATGTCCTAGCATGGCAGGGGCTCTTTGAAGGGAGCAATTACAGCATTCACTGCAGCCAGGGCCCTGACTTATTCATCTTCAGAGAGAGCGGCGTACACATAGTCCATTTTGCTTTTGCCCTATTTACCGTCATTCTGTCTGCACATGCTGTTCCGAGCTCTTGTTACGGCGGCTGAAGCTTCCAGTACAAAGAACTAATTACAGTAATGGCAAGGGATAAACAGATAAACAAGCAGGCAGACAAACTGCATCCATGACGGCAGTTTGATAATATGTTACCTTCCCACGCTCCTTGCATAGAAAACCATCCTGACCAACCACTTAGCAAGTCAGGGAGCCCTGCTAAGGGCTACACCAAAGCAGATTCCAAATAGGCATTAATATGGAAGAGCTCTGTCTAATTATTCAAGATGTTCCTACTGGTCTCCAAAAAAAAACATACCATTACGATAAAAATCAAATTCCATTGCAAATATATTTTTTTGAATTAGAATGTGAACATATACATCTGCATGGGTGTCTATGTGAGGTGCAAATATATTCAAAGCATGTGCAGTAGCTCCAGGCAAGATTGTAGAATAGGGAATGGGGAACTAATGAGAACTTGTTGTAACACCGTTGCCTGGACTCTCTAGGCTTAGTGCTTAACCGTGACGGCACATCGTGTCCGTTGTTTTACCATGGGAGCCCTTTCCTCACACTGAAGGGCCTGATGCAGGTGTTGGAGAATGATGGCGGAGATCTAGGAATCTGTTGTCGTCCTTGATACGGAACAGACCAGTATTATTGATCCAAGAATGACCACTCAATCATGGCTGTGTGGGCTTCTGTAGAGCCAGCAAAAATCCCTTGCCTGAAAATAAGTCCCAAGGACCCACTCCCACCACCCTTCTTCAGGTTTTCAAACACAAACAAACACAGAATACTGGGAGTAAACAAGGGTGATTTGTTAGTCTCCATGTGTTGTCCCTGTGATAGACTTGGGACTTGTAAAGGCCATTCAACAGCAAGCTTAGATAGGCCCAGCCCCTCTCTATGCTGAACATAGGAGATTAATATGGCCAAGTATTATAATGTGAGAGGAATTTAAAAAATATATTATTTAATGTTTTCAACATTGATGTTGTGAGAGGAATAATTGTCGGTGTGCAACCAAGCTGAGATTCAAATCTCTGAGTGTGTAAAATAAAGAGAATACAGTAAAGGGACGAGAGTAAGAGAGAAGCAATGAACTGGAAATTTGAGTTTGAAAACTACAAAGGGGGATTCTGATCACTCACTTGAACAATGAAAGTGTGGTATCATTCTCAGAGGATGGATATAACAGATTGAACAACTGCACCTGTATCAGAGTACCTAATTGAGTGTGTAGGTGAGAAGAGAAAGAGCCTGACCTGTGTTCCATTTCAACCTAGCGCAGTTAATTAACTTTTGTGTGATAATCCACATTTTGATTCATTTTTGGTTTTTCAAAAGACGGCAGTTACTGTAATTGGAGACACATATATGTAGTGATAAAGCATTGCATGTACATTTCATCACCAACATGAGTATAAAACAAAGTGGAAAAGTGTTTTTTAATTACTTTGTGCCCAATGTTGCATTTTGATTTGCTATGTTTGACAGCTGGAGTGAGTCCTTGGAGTACAATCCAAACTGTAGTTTGGTTCCATTTACCTATAGGTAAACATATGGAGAGAGACCATTCACTTGATGGACTGACTCAAGCAGAATTGTGAGTAACACAATGAGAACATTTTAATATTCAGAGCTGTGTCCTTTACAGCCATGGAGCAAAATAGGATAATGCAGTAAAGAGTTTGAGAGTATGAAGACAAAAATAAATAAAAATATGCATGTTGATTCTTAATCAAGGTCCAGTCAAGCTGTTGTTTGTTAACTGCAGTGCAAACATGGGCCTACAATCCATCAATCATAGTCACGAGCAAGGCCCTGAGATGGTTGATTCCTCATGTAAAGGCAACAACTCCATCCCATGCTTGGATTGTGAATTGGGGGCATGCCACCTTTTCTGGCAGAGTAGTATCAGACTCGACACAGCTGACTACAAACACACTTGACTTAGTGCGAATAATGTGGATATAACTTTGGTTAAACGAGAGCAGAATAATGAAAGCAGAACAGCTGGCGAGTTTCAACAGAAAATTGTGTTCCTCGTGAAATGAGGCCGTCTGCTTAAAATTGATTAACCGTTTAGTCTATAAAACATAAGAATATTCCAGCTATTCCCCGGAGCCGAGGTGACGTCTTCTAAATTGCTTCTTCTGTCCAATCAGAACCTTAAGATATTCACTGAGCAACAACGTGATGCAGAGCAAAGCAGCGAAACCCACACTGCAACCTGCATTTATTTGCCTTGCAAATGGGCTTAAATGATTAACAAATTCATCATAACTGTTTTCCATTCATTTTCTTGCGACTAACGGTTTGATAAATCAACTAATCCTTTTAGCGCTAATTGAATTCAGTTAATGCTAAATGGTTTCGGCATTAGTCGAATGCGTTCTTCCGCGCTCTTCCCTTCACTCCTCTTTAGTTTCTTTTCATTTCCTTTGCAGAGCCCAAACACTATAGGACACAATCAGGGACAACTGCCATTGTCACGCTCATCACCGGCACGTAAGCCCTTGTCCGACCCCAAGGACGAGTGCACTCAATAACTGTCCCTGTCCAGACGCGGTAAGCCTGTGCCACAATCCCTTAAACCCCTGAACTCTGACATGCTTCAATAAGGTACATGAAGCCGCCTCCTTTGGGAGATTAAATTGAAACTCTTTTCCCTTCTAAACTCCTGATTAATTGTCTTTTTTTTTCTCTTTTTTTTTAAAACTGCTAATCTGCACTGTTGTGTATTCTCTTCAAGCCAGTAGTAAGTGATAAAATCAGGCCATAACCGATGAGACGTGACGATGCTCCATATCAGGACTTCTAGACAGAGAGAAATTAAATGATGATGATGGTAATGATAAAGGCATTGGATATGTTTCTCTAGCAACTGCTCTCACTGATGAAATTTTTTTGTGTGTTGGCGTTACCTCCATTCCTCACATTAAAAACCAATCAGAGAACTGAAAAGGCAATTTTTTGCCACTGCTGTGCACACACTCTGAGGCCGTTGTTGCTGCTTGTTCCATATCAGCCAGTACTTTTATTTATTTTCTGAATTCAAGATAAATGTGTCAACTTGCTTTCTTTTCGCCAGACGATTATCTGTCATTTCCTCCTATCTGCCGCCTGTGTCCTACATACAGTTCTGTATTTACCCTTCAACATTTCTTCATTTTGCGCTTGATATCAATTTGTGAGCATGGCAGTCCCCGGATGGCCTTTTTTTTTACATGGGTTATTAAAGGGCTTTTATCATTTGTTTTCGGAGCTTACACTGTCACATACACACGCCAATGTGAATCTATGTTATCACAGTGTTACTGGCTACAGAAATACGTACTCTGTTGTGAAATGAAGCATGGACCTACCTGTGTACCTACTTACTATCCATGGTGTCTATCTGGGATCTACATTGCTGCAGTGCACTTGTTTACTCAGAAATCCCTGAGGTGAGCCAGGATGCCAGAAACAGAATTCTCTCTGAAGTGGGGAACTGGAAAATGGGAAAGAAAAAAAGAAAACCTCTTGAGTTTGTGTGTTTTGAGTGTTTTTTCCGGTATATTTGCCCCCCCCCCCACACACACACACACTCACACACACACACACTCAAGTCAGCTCATGCTGCTCCAACAGTGAGCAGTGCAGTCACAGACCGTGCTGTACATTGGTTCCACTTTATAGGTTTTCCAACAAAGTCATTGAATCTCTCTCAGTTGACCTTTACCATCAATACTGGCTATATATGTTGTTACCGTTCTTCTACATGTTTAAAACTGACCCTTCAATTACACATTTAGAATTATAGTGTCACTGTCAACATGACTGTCTATATACTTAAAGTATATGTAATAAAGCTTACTGGCAAAGAATGTATGTTTTTACAATGCCTGGGGTTTTCCTGATGACTGGAGGGCAACTTTTCGTTCATGGTTGAGCAGCACAGTATTGGTCTCATCCAGCCACAACCGGGAATTGAGCTCAGATCACAGACTGATTCCTCAAAGGGCTTTGCTTTATTTCATATATGGCCTCAGTATATCCAAAGTCTTATCTGAACCTCTTTAACACCCTTTCTGTATGTCTCAGAGAAAAGTTATCTTTTATCCTTAGTCTTGCATAAAAACCCCATTAATTTCTCCAGCCTGTTATCACTGGGTACGTTTTGGAGGCTTGAGATCTGAGACCGGATCATCTCATAATATCATTTGTATTATCGGTCTACTGGCGAACTGCACAATTGTGTTGTAAATTGACTGGAAAATATGACATTTAAAATGACATTTACTGAATATATATATATATATATATATATATATATATATATATATATATATATATATATATATATATATATATATATATATATGCAGAGTCTAATACACACACATTTAAGTGTGTGCATTAGACATTTTCTGATTTTAATGTACAATTTACCTTTTGATCATATATAATTGCCTGTAAAGTAAAGTTAACTACATAAATGTAGCTAAATATACTGATATACAGCCAAGTAATATATTCATTTATTTTGTGTTTCAGTAATATTCATACTGTTGAGCTCTGGTGCACCATGTTAGAGGGAGTCGTTATGATTTTTGGCCACCCTCATTAACAAAAATAATATTAAGCAGTAAAATAATAAGGATAATAACGATAGTACGATAACTCCTTTCAACTAAACAGAGAGAGAGAGAGAGAGAGAGAGAGAGAGAGAGAGAGAGAGAGAGAGAGAAAATACAGTGTCATTTACAGAGCAGTCACTTTGGAAGTAGCGGGAAGCATTTATTTTACAAAGGTGTCAGTGTCAAGGATGCATCGATGTTGAGAAGCCCCAAAGCCATACTATTTCGGGAAGTAGTCAGTATCACAAGTTCACACTTCCCTTCTGGAATTAAAAAAAAGGGCAGCACCAATGCAGGAGAGCTTGATTTAAAACCAACTCTTAAATTGTAGCTTATCTGTAGAACGAAATACAGTATAAAAAAAACTATTCAATGCAGTTTATGAATTTACTGTTAAGTTAAGTTTGTCAATGGGTGGATGCCACGTCTTCTGGTTAACAATCTTGGTTTTATAGTTTGGCCACTGGATGGATAGGACTGAGCCAGTCATGAAAACAAATGATTGGTTTTCCACATCCATGGTTTACAGATGGTTGGAAATGTGACTAGATGAGTGCATCAGCATCAACGATCCTTCATGGTACAATAATGACCAATGATTCAAACCAAGAAGCTTTTGTCTAATTGGATGATCATGGAAAGCAGGGGTGAAGTTAAGGGAGAGTTGAGAATAAAAGAGTAGAGGATGGGTAAGAAAATGCACATCATAAGCTCTTATGGAAATAAGAACAAATCCCTCAGCCAGACAAGCATGTACATGGCGGGAAGAACTGAAATTCATGAAAGCAACCCATTTTAAAGAAGACATATTTAGTGTGTATGACTTCAGAGTGTTATGGTTATGGGCTTCAAACATCTGAATATGCCTGACACTCTCCATATGTCAACAAGCGGTACACAGTAATCACCAACACAAGGCCTTGCTTCAGGAGAGTTCAATATCTGTCAGAAGTGGGCATCAGCAGCCTGGAGTTCAGGCGTGGCCCCCCACAGCAGACCTGTCAGTATGCCTCAGGCATTGAATCATTAGTATAGCACCGTGGCAGCTCTCACTCATGTTGTAGGTCAATACAAACAGAGCCCTAAATGAAGTAGGGGAGAACGGGGTAAGTAGGCACACTTTTTACTCTAGTGAGAATTGCTCATCAACTAAACATCTTTCAATAGTCATTCCTACATTAAATTGAAGCTTAAGGTTTTGGCTTGAAATGTGTACCCCTCACTTTTTCTATCTTATTGTAATAAAGAAGAAATTAATCGTCAAAGACACCCTTACACATTGTGACAACCAACCCCATCAAGGGGTCGGTTGTCACACACTATGGGGTAGTTTGTCACAATGTTATCTTAATGGGAATAATCTTAAAAAGAAGACGAGAAAGCAGAACAAAATTTGAACGTGTAATTGCATTGTCAAGTTGACAAATAGGCCTACATAACTTACTGTAGCCTTGGCAGCTGGTCTAGTTTGGGATGCACTGGGTTGTTTTGATTTTGTTGCCCTTTTTTCTTTTGCATGCTAGCTGCCTTTTCCTGCTCTATTCTCTCCTTCTCTGGGGTGTCAGTGAGGACACAGCTTGACAATTTCTTTCGTTATTGTGTTCCTTTTCTGGCTGCAGCCTTTGGATAACGTGACAACCAACCCCCCAAAAAATGTGACGACCAACCCCAACTTGAATTTCTTGCTAGCATCAAGGCCAACAACCATCTGACAACTAATTAGCTTGCTAACCACAATCTAAACTATAGTTTACCCTTCACACTTTTTATGGGTAACAAGTGTTTTGTTATAAACCCATTGTGTAAAAGCCTAGAAGAAAAATACTGAGGAGCTAAATATTTTCAATTTGACATGAAAAACACAAACAGTCCTCTCACCTCAAATTCAGCAGTCTAACTCCAAGGAAGACTATGTAGGTGACCTCTGACCCCAATTGTGGATATTTACATACCACAATTTCACAGACAGCGCCTTCTGGTTCCGAGATATAACGATTGTGACAACCAACCCGTGTGACAATTTACCCCGTTCTCCCCTATGTGTGCAAAGTCCATATTATATTCATATTAAGGCCTTTGCACACCGGGCGCGTTTTATTCGTGCGATTAATCCGTTAATTAACGAACGTATACAGGGTCAATACAAGCCTCCACACCAGCGCCGTCATCTCGCATCGCAAATTTGAGTTTTTTTTTTTTCGAACTGAGTTCGATTTTTCTAGGACGTCGCTTCTAAAGTGGGACGCGACAAATTCACATTTCAAAACATTCGCTTTTACGTTGCGTTTATTCGCGTCGCGCCCGGTGTGCAAAGGCCTTTAACCTGCAAGTTTATATATTGGAATTGAAAGTTATTGCATATTGTATAATATATGCAAAAGAGGCCAATATATTCATGTTGCTTTAATATGTATTCTGACCGATTGTTTTATCAACCGGCTATTAAAAGGCAGTACGCTTGCTTGGTTTTAGTAGAAAAAGGAAATCCCTGAAAAATAACACAACTACACACTTTCATTTAATACAGTAATTCAGTAATAATGTAGTACCTGTAGATCTTTCAGAAAATAACCTTTCTTTTTGCAATTAAGTGCAGGATCACTCAGGTAAAAACAAATTAATCAAAAGACAAAATAGATGTTTTATATTGTGCATGCTGTTCAGTTGTACAGGTTAATTTGATAGTTAGATATCTTAGATAGAAGTGACATGGTAGTTTCAGCACCTCCTGGTGGCTGTTCCTGGTCATTTACTGATTTTATCACATGCTCATGTCACGTGACTTTAGTCAGGAAAGGTAGTAGTGTGAATACTTGGTAAATCTGGATCCATCATGTCTTGGTCTTCAGTTTTTCTGCAGCATCTTCAGTAGGTATATTTTAATTTACATGTTTAATTGTGTTCCTTCATAGAAATTGCACTGTTTGTATGTTTGTGAGTGTATTTGCTTCATCTTATTTTCACCCAAGTTGATATCAACTACATTTCATCTGGGCTCATTAGCTATATTTCTGTTCAGAAATCAGGAAATTAAAGTGCTCTGTTGTCATTGTTGTACATTTTTGCTACATTCATTTGTAGATTTTAGTGGTATTGTTTGTTTGATAATTATACATGCATTGGCTAGAGGCCTATTGTGTAGTATATGACAGCTAGAGTAATTGTACTCTGTCTTCATTTAATACATAAAATGTAAACAAAGTTAAGCCTGAGATGAATATTTTCCTGTGCTCCAAAAAGTAAATTACAAATTCCACCAACCATCTTCAGCTCGGCGTGCAGAGACGTTTGTATAACTCTATCTTATTAAATGCGTTCACAAAAAAATCTGTCAGAAAGACTATTGGTTGTCATCTGAATTTGCTTTGTTATCAGGCTTTCACATGGAAAAAATCACAAGCTGTAACTGACTACGAGTTTAGTAATGCCTTCGATTATTTTAATTTCGTTTTCTAGACTTATTTGGCTTATCTTTAGCGTAGTCATCATGGAACATGTCCAGTGAAATCCTTTGGGGCTGCATTACTTTTAAAGATGAGGACACTGATTGGACAGATTTTGCCTTAGCTCTATTGATGTTGTCGTCAGGACAGAGGCTCCTTAGTGGATCAACCATAAAAGAAAAATCAGGATCTTAAATAAGATAGGAAGTTCCAGACGGCAGGGCAAAAATACGAGCGCTTGAGACAGAGCTGCCGAAAGCTGGTGAATGGTGTCCGTCTAACCTCCAGTATGCTGTGAACACATAGCGAATGTCTTGCATTAGTGTCACAATGAGCGACTGAGGGATCCCAGTCCTTCTTTATCCTGATGCATGCTCAGTCTGAAGCCTAGGCAACAAATGTGTCCTCCGGGAGAGCCTCGAGCTTGTTTAACCGTCTTCACCCAGAGACATGATGTATGTCCCTTGCCAATAATGTCACATTCAATGATTGTTAGAGCAAATTTTTGATGGAATACCAGCAGTTCTACCTGCATGCATTTAGGCTCAAACACCACACAAGTTACAGGATGCTAAGGCATTCTAGACTGTACAGAGTGCTCTTTGTTTTTACCCCATATATGGAATCAATAGTAATGCAACATTTTGTATCACCTGTTCGTATTATTAGATGTCTTCATTAGTCAAGTTACATCTTTGAGAGTTACAGTGACATGACTCCAATAAAACTGGATAGAAGTAAGGTTTAAATCACAAGGAAATAAAAAATGTGAAACATGAATCATGAATCATGGCAGAAAACATCTGGCAGAGAGATGGCAGAAGAACCCGGGTTGACAATTGAACAAATTGCACTTTGCCTGATGCGATTTAAATAAAGAGATTTACAGCTACAGTGACAAGAGTTTGGCTCCACAACAGGTGCTCTTGCAAATGAGATATAGTGTAATGCCATTAACAACGAACGGCCAAAGGAAAAGATAATCTGAAAATTGAATTCATATTAATGTATTTCAGAAAAGAAGGGAGTGCATAGAAAGCACCAGGCAACACAGCATTCGCACGCACGCGCGCACACTCTCTCTCACACACACACACACACACACACACACACACACACACACACACACACACACACACACACACACACACACACACACACACACACACACACACACACACACACACACACACACACACACACACACACACACACACACACACACACACACACACACACACACACACACACACACACACACACACCAGCTGAGGGCTGCTTTTCCTGTGCATTGAATCTTGATCAAAATGTCCATTCATCTTTTAACTTGTGTCAGAGTGCCTTTTTGATGGCAGGCTCAATGAGATGGGGTCCCGCCTGTGTTTTTGGAGCAACCTGTGGTGCGCTGCTCGGAGCCAAATGCTTTTAAGAGTTGAGAAGGACTTCTTGCATGTTTCAGTGGAAACCTCCCCCTTCTTCCCAAAGACGATTGTGGGTGAAAGCTGGTGAGTGCAGTCGGCATATGGCCTGAAGTGCACTGTGAATGCCGGAGACAGTCAGTTTTCCATCTCCCATCATCCCTTTCGCTCGATTTGTTACTGTGAAAACAACATCATATTCAGGTTTGAGGAGTTCATTGCGGATTATCTTGGTATTTTTTTTTTACTTTGATGGATCCACACATTCTCAAAGCAGCCTCTGGGTTTTTGATGCAGCGAGTGTGCTAATGATGTCGCCATATTTATTTTTCTCGCACATCATCGATAATAATCTAAAATATTCTCATGCTTTTTTCTCATTTGTTTTTCAACTGTGCCCTTTCAACTTGTCTACTTAATAAATCACATATCCCAGACAAAGATGTACTGTGGGTGAGTTTCTTGAGTTGTCACTGACAGTGGGACAGTGGGAGCGGAGAGGACGCAGAGTGTTGTAACATTTGTCCCTGCACACCATTTGCGTCGCAATGTATTCATGCACTTTTATCAAATTCAACTGTGGTTAACAAATCAATAGTTGTTGCTCGTGGTTTTCTGCTTGACAGCTTCACGAATGCCTTTATTCCTTGTGTGTATAAAAGGGATTAATCTGTTTAGTGGATAGGCTTCACTGAAGTGCCTCTTGTCGTCCTGTAAGGCGAGTGTCTATACAATGGTTTTAAAACTCCTCCACTGCTCTCAATAAGTTTCAGGACAAGGTTGTCTTTTTAATGATCCATGTATTCTAATACAAACTCTTTGTCAAAGCCTTTCAGAGCATTGTGAACGTGGTAGAAAGCCGCAATGGTAACCATGAGGATTGTCATCATCATCTTTCTAAGCTCCATTATGAGGTCTTTAGTTCAATGATGTTGATCAAACCTCCAAGGTTATCAGACTTTAATGTTGTAAATCTGTTCCTCTCTTTTTCTTTTCTTTTTTTCTCACAGTGGCCCTAATACATTATCGTACATTTGCAGTAAAGGCAGGACAACGACAAAGTCTTTTCCGATGTGTGTCATGGAGTGTTCTCACTTGAAGGCTGGCTGAACCATTATCTGTGCAATTACGCAACTTAATTACGACTGCTAGGGGCAAGGCCTCCATCTCGGCTATCCATCTGTCAGGCATCCTTGAACTCCATCCATCTTTTTGTCTCCCTTTTTTCTTTGGTCCAGACCCAAGGATTAGAAAAACTAGAGAACTGCAGACAGCTGAGGGCTATCATCCGTCTGTCGTAACTTTGTCCTGATATTGCTGAAAACAATACGATGTCGTCTTGTTTTTTTTCAGTCGTTTGAGAGAATGATGTTCACTTTGAGCTGGAGCTGTTTTCAAAGTTGATGTGTTGTTGTCCTTTGCCTAGGACACATGACAACGTTGCTCTATCAAATGTTTTTGATTGAGTCGATCTTTATCCAGTCTCAGTTGTGACAAACACCAGGTGAAAAATATAGTTCCCCTTTCAATGCTGCTATAATATTTGACTAGTTGTGTGTTGAATAAGCACACTGCTATCTTAGGCTGGTGAAGTAAAATGGCCAAATTGTGTGCCCATGTTTAGATTGATCCTCTTGTCCATGGTTAATAGGGCACATCTGTGTTTTTAATTGAACATGAATTATTTGAAATATGAAGGGATAGAAGAAGAAAGGGAAAATATGTTGTAGCATAATATGTAAGAAAAGACTGCTGCTATAGAGCCTTATAAGAAAGTTGTAAATACGTTGTTTTCATTAGCTGAAACAATTTGTCGATTCATTCAATGATTAGTTGATCGACAGACAATTATTTTCCAACAATCTATCTTTGTCACTTGATTAATCACCAAAGTCATTCATCAAACATGATTCCTAATGCCTTGAGTTAGTTTACAGTCATGAATGAGAAAGAAACGCAGCAAACGCTCACATTGAAGAAGCTGGAAGCAGAGGAGGTTTCATTCATTTTCACTCCACGCATGACAGCTTTGTTCACTAATTGCCCTGGCAGGTCTTTAGGTCTTGTCGTTCCACAAGGGTCTTGTTTGTTTGTCTGTTTCTTTTGGCCTTATTGATTCCTTGGTCCATATCCATCCGTCTGTATCGCTCACATATTTCTACTACACTCAATGTTATTTTTTTGCCCATGATAAGGTGTGTTTCCACCTCGTAAGATTAATATATGCATCTTTTTTTTTGTTAAAAAAACTGTTCACACCCAAGTTTTATTCCAATGCTGGGAAAACTCGTAAGATACTCCACTTAAAATTCAATTGAAAATGCACATTTTTAGCAGTCTTACTGCCCTATTACCCTTACACAAGTATGAGTGAAGAAGATTCATATTGTTGGCAGCAGCAGTCATGCCGCTGTATTAATAAGTGTTCAAACACGTGCTTTATGATCTCCACATCAGTGGGATGCGCATTTTAACAAAATATACATGGCATGTGGTGTGGTGAATGGATTCACTTTAATTGATTAATGTTGATGTACAATGAATACAGGTCTGTGAAGCTGTACTGCAGTCATATACTTGGGCACATCAAATACATGTGTAGCGTACACAGTGACATTATTCATGAAGCTGAGAAATGAAACCACGATGAATGGCTGGCCTGCTTATTTATGCAAACACACATACATAAAAAGAAAAGCACACACACGCTATACACACACACACACACACACACACACACACACACACACACACACACACACACACACACACACACACACACACACACACACACACACACACACACACACACACACACACACACATACTAACACCCTGCACACACAGGCTGCTTTGAAACCAGTCCAGTTAGTCAAGAGTCAGAATGGCTCTGGCAGTCTAATCAGCAGTCGACACAAGCTCAAGGTCCATCAAGAGACAGACAACAGATCAGTCATTTGTACTCACGTTTAATTTGCTGTATTTTCTCTCACTCTCCTTTGTTTTTTACTTCTGTTTTTATGTTGTTTTCTCCCCCACAATCCTGCACGACAGGCAACACATTTATGTCATGAAATGAGGGCAAGATAATGAAATGAGAGAAAACAGAAGGTTTATTATCGCTCCAACTCTATTCAAGTCTACAGCCTGTACTTCAGTAGCTGCTAGCAGAGCGGAGATAGACGAGTGTAGGTGTGTGTGTGGGGGAAGACATTAAAGGGAGGATAAACAGGAGGTTTGGGGCCGTGGGATGGTAAGTTCATTTTGACTGTAATGATCATACCAGGGGCTGGATGGTGGTGGTGAAAATACTCAAGTCAGGCATCAGACATTAACAAGACAAGGTACGCGTGTGTGTGTGTGCGTGTGTGTGTGTGTGTGTGTGTGTGTGTGTGTGTGTGGGAGCAGTTTGTGTCCCCATGAGAGTGTGTGTGCATGAGCACTCGTGTGTGTGTGTGTCCCTGCCATGTGTTTACCCGGTGTTATGAGCTACAACCTTGGCACTGCTTTTGTACCCCAGACATGCTCCTCCGCCCACACAGTTCTGCTAGTGAGGAGAGCTGGAATGAACCATTCCTACCACCCACCCACCCAGCAGCCTTCTAACAAGTAGTTCTGTGTGTGTGTGTGTGTGTGTGTGTGTGTGTGTGTGTGTGTATGTGTGTGTGTGTGTGTGTGTTAACTGAAATGCAGTTATCAAAAATCTATTGGTTGATCCGCCCCAAATGTCCACCCAGCACACGAAGCAATAAAGTGGTTTTCTTCAGTGTCTTCACCCCCGGAAAGTTAAAGCACAGATGGAATACGTAGACGCAGTTTTCCTCAATGTTTCTGTGTCTCAACTTTGCCCTCCAGCTTCAAACTGGTTCTCTATTTTGTCCCCCCCCCCCCCCCCCACACACACTTTTTCTTTCTTATTAATTGCCTTTACCTGGAAGGCTATATGAGTTTCAGTAATTTCCCAGAATCCATTCCAATTTTTTTTACACAGAATTTTTATACAGAGTGCACACATCATGTCAAAACCACACCCAATATACACACTGATAACTTCTTATTCTTTAGAAATTAGAAAAAAACATCTTGAAATTAAAAAAATAAAACATAATAGTTAACAAGTCCTATTTGTAGGGAATTTCATAAGTCCGGCCCAAACATTTATTTTTTACTATTATAGTTTCAAGCAAGGCAATAGTGTTTATTCTTAAATACCACTTCACAAGTTATATATGATCTATATTTCCTATAAAACTGCCTGATGGAGGAGACAGAGACCTATAACAGAAGACATTTAGATTTTTTTTTTTATTCACTCAAACAATTTTTCTTTCTCTATCACACTGTTGCTATGTTGCAAATCACTCCTACTTAACATGCGTGCATGTCTTTCCAGGTAAAAAAAAGAAAGAAAATCATAACAGCAGTTAACATAGAACCGCAAGCGTATCGGGAACTGTTTGACCTTGAGTTATGGGAGCTTTTGCTGACCAAGTGCTTTCTGTCTCTGCTGCTGATGATGTAAAGCAAGAGCACATTTTGGCAACAATGAGCTAAATGTTGTTTAAGATAATGAGCATCAGATGTGGAATATGATGAAAAATATATCGAAAAGCGATAGAATTCATCACTGTATTTCAACATGAAGGTTTAATCTCTTCCCATAAGAGCACACATTACATTTGCTAGACATGGCTTTCTAATAGTCGTCAGTATGTAAGGTGTGTATATGGATTTGTTGTAATTTCACCCCCTCTTCAGGCCAGTCATTCCCTTTCCTGAAGGCATGTGTGTCCACATATTGAATGTTCACCATAGAATTCAAAGTGTTGGCCATGGTATTTGCCGATAAACAACTCAGTCTGCTTCTGCCTCCCTCCAAGGACTGAACTATAGTGAGCTGCACATGCATAGCTGAATGTTGTCCCTGAGCAAACAAATCAATAAAACTCATTTCCTTTTGATCAATTGTTAATTAAATGCCAGTTTTCCTTCAATTAAAAACCGGCTGAAGTGCAGTATATTGCATATCATCATATTTTTACTCAGCTCCCCCCCCTAAGCAATTGCAAACACCCTGGGATGATTGCTAATGCAAAAATAATTTTCTGATTTGTATCTGGAAATTGCTGCTGCCCTTCTGGAATCATCAAAGCTAGGTAAGCTCTATCAACCCCCCGCCTGGTAAATGATTTTAATGTTGATGGGTTAGATTACCCAGAGAGTAAGACTTGCCGGTAAAGGTCACTCCATATTATCTAAAGGTTATGCCTGACAAGTATGCAGAAAAGGAATCCGGTCTTAAACCCAAGCATAAGGTACTGTATCTAATGTGTGAAATATAAAAAAAATTTAGTACAGCAGCCATGTTATTCTATCAGAACAGTGGGATTTTCAGTACCGTGATATTCCTCAAAGGGATAATGAAATGACTTTCATCACTTTATGGTTTCAAAAAATCCGCCATCGTCCGTAAACGGCAGCAAGGTCCGTTGCGCCGAAGGATGCACTTTGTCCCTCGAAACCGATATCTGACCCCAAGAGCAATGCATTGGATATGGGCCATAGCACGTCGCCATCAACCAGGATCATCCATGATTGGAGGGTGCAGGAGTGGGGAGGAAGGGGAGGGGGGGTGGACTGGGAGCAAAAAGGTGGAGGAATGACCATGGATCAAGCCGGGGCGCAGGGATGTTGCTCAATGGGCCGCAGTCACAGTGAGATATAAAGCTTATGACAGATGCCTCGCCTGAAAAATGCATCAGTGCAGTGGGCTTGAAACCATATCGAGTTCCCTCCTGAGTTCTGAAGGAGGATACCTATAGCGGGACACACAAAGCTTTCACAATTGTCATCATTGTGCATTCTTAACCGCCACGAGCACTCACATGTTTACACTTGCATATGCCTGTCATATTCAGAGACAGACATGCTCACGCAGCCACACCAACACATCCACACATGCACAATAAGAAGACGGGGTATATCCACCCCCAGGCATTCATATTCTCACATAACCTCTACAGTTGCAGTCACAAATATATCTCTTCCTCTGGTGCACAGCCCTCCTGAAGCAGAGTCTGCAGGGTGGATTTTTCCCTGTGCTGCCTGACATCCAGACTATTTGCATTGCCCTCTCCTCCTTTATTTATTCAGTTTTTACCCAGACAGTGGTGTATGTTTGTTTAGGGGCCAAATCTAACAAAAACCCAGCATGCGTATTCTAATTGAGCAGTGAATACTGCAGATCTATCGAAGGCAGTTTAGTTCTACGGCTATGGTTAAAATTGATCCATTAGTTGTTTGATTTTTATAGAAAATCCGATGTAGTTGGTACTTCGATTGCAAAACAGAGGAAGTTTGATGTTGTAGTGCAAAAAGCCTCTTGGTGTGTGCAAGACTGGAAACTATCATCTTTTAAAACCCAGGAAATATGTGGGTATTCCTCAATAACATGCATTATGTAAAGTATGTAACTATGAGAGTAAAAATGTACGTAGTCCTTAGATATAATTCAACACTGCAAAACGGTGTGTGGACTGTAGGTTTTATCAGATTAGTGGCTCAAGAATTAACAGTTAAAATAAATGTTGGTGTATTCAGTTTATTTGCTTGGTTCAACTTTTCGGGTTAACAACCCTCTGTGTTGCTTTTGCGGAAGCCATCTGCATTGGCATCACCCTAGTGTATTATTTGAGTGGTCCCATCTGAATTAATGAAGAGGGCTAAGCTTTTTTTGTATTTGAGTGCGGTCTAAGGGACGAAGAGAATGTCAATAGGGGACATTTGTTCAGTTGCGGACACAAATGACTTTGCAATCTGTGTCTTGTAGTTTGTATTGTCAAAGTCATTAAAGTATCTTAAATATCGTAAATATTTCTTGGAAAAGTTTAGCTTTAACGTATTCATCATCGGCATTACCTGTTTCCAGCTTTGAGGGGTGTATTTTATACCGCCTGAGTGTGTGGTCTTGTAAAACCCCAGTGCCATTGCCACAGTTCTAGAAACCCTAGCCGGATGCCAGGGATCCACGCTGGTCGTCCATAATGTTGGGCAGGCTGTCCTCTGTTGTGGCGATGGCGTGAGCGCGAAGCACACTGCTCCACTGTGTCCATGCCAGATGCAACGGTGCAACTCCTGTTCCGCATTCGGAGCAGCTTGTGGATGCTGTAGTGGAGTCCCAGAAGAAAAATTCTCCTCCAGTAGGTAAACTATATAATGACCCTCAAATGCTAATACTGATACACAAAAACTGACACTCATCGCTTGTGATTGATAGTGAAATCACTGGGGGACGTGAGGGCAAGTAAAAGGATAGTTCTACAGAAAATTCCCTTCACATTGCTGACTGTAGTTACACAGGAATTGTTCACTTTATATTTTAAACTATATGTAGTTTTTCATGAGGATCATCAGGTTTTAAATGAATTCCTCATCTTCAATCCTTCTCAATTTTGTTATAGGGGCCTACGTGTGTACTGTATGTGTACAATGCTTTACTGCACACCTTCAAAACGGCTGAACAAACAGCTGAAGATCTTGCTATAGACGACAGTTGACAAATGGCAGAGGTGATGGCCGTTGAGAGTATAGGGTGTAGGTGCACATATACTCAATCAGACTTGAAGGGCATCAAAGCCGCTGCAGTATAAACAGGGATCAAGGTATATACTGTAGGCTTTTGCAATTGCATTGAGAGGATTAAAAACGAAGATGCTTCTCAATGATGCAACATATAATTTAAGTAATACGGCAACAATTATGCTGTCTCTCGTAAATCAACTCTGTCATTTTTCTAATTTTTTAAATAGAGGAGGTGGTTACGGTGCACGGCTGCGGCAATTTTCAGAAGAGGTTCACGGTGTTTTCATCTGTCATGCACAAAGCCGGAACGTGCACTCCTGGATGATGAAGACTGGTTCTGCAGCAAAGGCACGTGAGAGCAGGATGGATCATATAAATTGATTGTTATTGCCGCTAAAGTCAAGGGGAGGCCGCCTGGTCCAGTGTGTACTCGCAGACAGCTGCAGATGATTTGAGGGGTACCACGTCGAGTGCCTGAGCCAGCAGGGAAGGTCACCATTAGACATAGAGCACTGAAGACTCCTTCATTACAATTTGAGTACTGATTTCATCTTAAGAGCACACCACACGTAGGCCAATAATTACCAAGTTAAATCCCATGAATATGTAATAGAGAAGCGGAAATGTGGGAAATCATATCATTTTAAAAGAAGTGTATGCCACAGAACAATACTGCCACTCAGACATTTCTTGTTAATGCAGAGTGTTAGGACCAAGTCCAAAATGATTTCAAAGCTGTCAATGAAGAAGGATTCTGCCGCCTGGCCAGACAGCACGCTGTGTGGGAAGGCGCTGCTGATGACAGAGTTCTAGAACATTAACCTAATGGTGGTTTCAGGAACAAAAACACAATCTCATTCACAGTCAAGTATTGACTCAGCTGTCATTCATTTAATCATCATTTGAAAAACAAAAACACTTCCATTAAGTAACAGTAACACAAATGGAACGCAATTCATAATGGAGGACACAACATGTGAGATGCAACTTGGTAATAAACCTGTTTTGAATTTAAGGGGCCTGCCGAATGTTAAATACATACTGTATGTGTTAGATTCCCTGATGGTCCTTTAAACAAAGTTTGCAAGTAAAAGACTATTAATGCTTTAATGTATTGAAATGAGAAATGTCTGACCATAGCCGTTCGTAGTGCTAGTGTCAAGGAAAACACACTATTTCACCAAAACAAGCTGCCATCCCTTGAAAACAACATCAAATTCAAAGAGCATGTGATGCCCCCACGCCATACAGCTCACATAATCATCTGATTAAGAGTCATACCCATCATATTTCACTAGACCTCTGGTAAACTGTGTGGGTTTACCAGTTTACATTTAGTCTCTTGTATATAATTTGATTGAACAGTTTATCAACCTGTACATAACACATCATTCATGCTCATACATAACGATCAAATTCCCAACCCTGGACATAGTCTTAACCCCTTTATTTGAATGACTTTTAGAAATTCTAAATGTATTCAGTCTTCAGATTGGTTGATACTAGCTCTGACTATATGGAAAGACTTCCAGAAGATAGAGAATTATCCGTCCGTCACTCTTGTCGCGCACATTATTTGTGAGGAATATAAATGATGTGTCTTATGTGTGACTATTAAAAATTCCCAGTATCCGTCTTTCGATGCAGACAGTTTTGGCGTCCATAAGTGTTACCTTTTTATAGAGTGCAAAATGACTAAGGAAAAGGCTTCTGCAATTTTCCCCTTTTAAAAACTGTAAAAGCAGGAATTCATGGAGGTCCGCATGGTTTTTAGTCCCTTGTGTAATGCATGCTTGTTAGTGCTTTAAATTGTGTACACTGCCTCGAGGAAAGTTTTAAAAAAAGTGTTTACTTTGGATCCAAATTGGCTCCAAAGAAAAAAAAATCGACAAACTGAAGAACTTCAAACTAAGAGATGGACACACTGCAATTTCACTGCAGTGCAATTTGAAGCAGGTTCCAATGTTTTATCAGACAAGCTAGCTTCAGTAAGATGGATACAAAGCATTACACTCAAATCTTACATTCCTATGACGTATAACTAGTAGGTGCGTGTGCTTATTCACAGGTTGGCTTCAATTTCGTGATCGCGCTCATTAGCCTTGCCAGTGTTATTTGCTTTCTGATACTTTGCGAATCCTTGATGAGTAAATATTTATAATATTTGGAAAAAATCAAGTAAATGGTGTTAATACGGAGATAACACAAATGCTAATCAGGTCGCAATCCTTGCCTTAGACTGACAGATAAACCTTTTTTACCAGCTTAATCCTGCATAGCATTATTACTGTCCTGACATAATTGTGCTATCTTACTCTGCGATCATTTTGTGCTCATCCCTCACACAGTGTTTGCCCTCCAACATCATTGCTGGCTATCTGTGCAACTGCACCGTCAGGTTTATCCAACCAGTCAAATCAATTCTCAGGAACAGCTTTGAATTGTAGGCCTACTGTAGCACAGCTGGATTTGGCATATGCACATAAGGAAAATGTCAGTCAGAGGGAACGAACAGACTCCTGTTGGCAGTCATTTAGAGACAAAATATACATTAGCTATCCACGTGGTTTTTCCATTCATTTTCCAAAGTGCCAATCATACCCACATGGTTTTACAATGTTTAAATTACCGTTGACTAAAGACTTCACAGTAGACTGTATATGGCCAGATTCATATATTGGGAAACATAGTACCGCACACATCAATAAGAGTAATAACACTTGACTTGCTCTTGGAGTCAATCCCACATCTTTACGCAAGTGGCGATACATTTCAAAAGGGAATCAATCTGTTGTATAATCATTACACACCATCTTGTCACTCACTTTACTCGCGGAAAAAACACTCCTTTACAGTTTGACATTACACCATACAGCAACCTCAAATGGCCCCACTTCATTTTTTACCAGTACAATCAGACAACCTGTTCTTCCTTCAATATTGTTCACATGCAGTCAAATGGTTGACACTTTTCACTTGTGCTTTTCCTCACCACATATATCGTATACTACATGTCGTTTAATGGTGTATTGACACAAATGTGTGTTTGGTTGTGTGTGCGTGCGTGTGTGGGTACATGCACGTTTGACCTCCCTTCAAGGGGAAGTGAGCTGAGCCCATTTTCAGCCACTTTGTTAATGACGGTGACTTTCTCGTCACACTCTTCAGACTGCTGAGACCTTCGCTTACCGATGCTCATTTTACCTAATTGCATTTATCAGACAACAAAAGGCCAGAGCAGGCAGAGGAGATCCACACTAATTACATTAGAGCCGGGGGAAGATTGGCACATGTGATGGAGTGATTTGGCCGCTCGCAGACCCTACCGACCGGGCTCAATAACTTCAAGCCCATCCCCAGTTGTTTATGAGATTGAGCTGTCATCCGCACATCACTCAGTATTGAGGACGCTGCTTTAGTCTCTATGTTACAGACCCTTAGTTACCAACACAAGTGGTGCAGTGGGGCGGCAGGAGACGTTATTGGGCGAGTTAACCCAATTAGGCAAAATATCAGCGGTCAACTCGAAGGAACATCATTCTGGTCTCTTACACATGTTCACACAGCAAACGGTGAGGAAGCAGGTTTTGCCATTGCACACACGCCGCTTATTAGACTTTTCTCCCATGATAATTAAATAGGTTTTTTTTACGACATTCTCATCAGCATGCAAATACTGTCCTCTTTATATTCTGCACTATATTTTGCTTTCAGACGCTTGGCACGGTGAGCTCTGGGAGCAACAGGCAGCTCAAACAGGGTCCCAGAAAGCATAAAATCCAGCGTCTCTTTGTGTCAGTCGGTTATTTTCCCCAGAAGACAAGAGTGTCGCTCTAACCACTTCACAATCTTTCAGCACAGCTCAGAATCTTCTGTTGACACAAAAGGGTGTTCGTGTGAGTGAGCATGCCAGTGTGTGTGTGTGTGTTTGTCTGTCTGTGTCTGTGTTTGCTGAGGGGGTACAGCCAGGAACATAGGAGTACGCAGCTGTCACAATGAGATGTCAATATTTATGACATGTTGTTTGCTCTCGCATTCGTGTGAACTCTTTCTCTCCTTTCGTACATCTGTTTGGGATATTTGCACATCCACACACATTGAGTGTTATGTGCAGAAACTAAAACGCCAGTACATTGAAATTAGCTGTAGACAATTCTTTTAATTAATTTTTAGCGTTTTCTACAGGTTAACCATTTTCCTTATTAAACTTTAAAGCGTTATATAGGTTGATTGATAATTTTTTTAAGTATAAGGGAAAGACTTAAAGCGGCCGCTGCCATAAAAAATGGCAACGGCAGCTGCAGGTTATTAAAGGTTTATTAACGTCTGGGGTGGATTCCACCTTCCAGCACTATTCTAGTACATTATCCCCACTCAAGTGACAAACCCTATGTCCACAAAGTATGCATACTACGGGGCAAAGCATATGGCTTGTCTTGTAGTCGAACAGAGCACTAGGGAAATGGCTTTACCTTGATGCCTCACTAGCGCTAGTGTCCTTGCCTTCTGCATGCTCCACACTGCACCTGTTAGAACCGCTCCATGTGGACAAGGACCTGCTCTGGCAGGTTTCCTGTACTGTATCATACACTGACACTTCTTTTCCCAGTGCATTCTTCAACCTGACCACATTCACAACCAGTCAACCTACGCAGTCATAAATAACTTAAAACATGTAAACTGCCAAAAGGCTTGATATTAGTTATATAGAAAGACCAATATGTTTTATTTTAATTGCTGCCACTCTTCACCACTATGTAAATGTTTCAATTGTTTTTTTGTTTTTTCTTCTCTTCACCTGTTGTTGTGTATTTGATGTATTTGCATTGAATATTGTGTATGCATTGTTGTTTTTCCTTGGAATTTGTTTGAACTCGACACCATTGAAAATGAGGGTCACCCCTCAATTGGTCTCTCGAGGATAAATAAAAGTTAAATGAAATGAAATGAAAATTTTTATTTTGCATTTGATAAAATACAACAATGAAATAATAACAAAATGAGAGACAACATTTAACTTAGATGAACATTCATAAAATCATTTTAGACAAAAAAATTGCATTGTCTATTGCACTTGGCCTTTCCTGGTGCTGGCTCTATAAAATACTGCCACAAGGGAATTTTGGATGTCTGTCTAGCCATCTGTTATTGCTATTATAAAATAGGAAAAAAATGCAGGGTGTGTTGTTTAAACATGAAAAAAGAGCTAACAATAACGCACAGCACCCAGACAGAAAAGGTTGCCTGTCTGCAACCATTCTTTTTTTTAGCATCATGGACACAGGTATCGGAGAGGTCTACCTCTACTTGATATATCTTACACAGTAGAACAATGCCATCGATGGTTGTTATTCTATGTATTGGTTTTGGGCATGTAATCAACTTGCCAAACTCCACCTTCAGTTGGCCTCTCTCGCCCTGTTTCCAGGCAGATACAATACTTCAGTCAACTGGAAAGAGGTCCCTCACCTTCCCAACTTGCTCTAAGGTCTCTGTTTTGTAACCAGACAGCGTTATCTTTACCTTGTTAAAAGTGCAACACCCTGAACCTACAGAATTCACACTCTCGCTTGCCTTCTGTCACTCTGCAATGTAGTTTTTCAAGATATCACAGAAGGTTTATGAAACAATGTTGTTTTTCTCTTTCATTTACTGAAGTTTTCAGACTCTCATTCGGTTATGCTGCAGTCCCTCTTCACTGGCCATACTTGTGTTGATTTCAAATGTTCTTCTCAAATGCACTTCTCTGCTGATTGCCTCCATGCTGTGATTCAGAAGAGACACAGGTGTGGTTTTGTAATGAGAGGTAAAATGCACAGGTTCATAGAAAGAGAATTGCGTGTTCATCTTTCACTTACAAAATCTATTAAAAACATCTTCGTACTTTGAGGCCAAAGCTTCAGTAATGTCTTGAACTACTGCCAGGCTCAGGCATCTACAAGCCCTTACTTTTTGCTCTGGGTTATTAAAATATCATCATTAGCGTTTTTATTTTTCAAAAAAACACTTATTTCACAATGGAGCCAGGACTCTCTCTGCAAACAAAAATATATGGGGTTTTAACAAATGAAAGAGCAAGGCATGAAATTAAATGTCAAAATGATTAAATGAATGTGAAAACAAAGGATTGTAAGTGTAATATGCTTCAAAAAGTGCCCAGAGCTGAGAAATGCGAGTGCTCACAGTGCTGCGTAGAATGCATAAATGATGAGAGGGTACACACATGAAAAAAAATAAAAAAATCAGAGGAGTAGAATATAATCTTTAAAAGGAATGGAGAGAGACATGTAGAAACAGAGATAGAGGGAGAAATAAAATGCTAAGGACAGTAAGAGTTGCTGTCAAGTGGAAAATGGAAAATGGAAAAGTGGGAGACATGATATTTCTTCACTGCTGGCCACACTAATGCATACTGTGCGAATGCAGAGCTGTAGCCCAGTCCACAGCATGCCACTGAGCCCATCAGACGGCCTTTGGCCATTTCCTAATCACTGATTAATTATTTAGACTGAACAACTGCTCTCAAGGCTGCTTTGTTTTCCTTTCCATTGTAATCCTATTGTATATGTTTTTTTTCTCTTCCTCTGTCTGGAGCGGGAAAACAAACAAACCCCACATTTCTTTGTTAAAATTACATAGTTTGCCAACAGCAATGACAGGGGCGAAAACTCCCCAGAGTCAGCAATTACAAGAGATTCTTCTCTAATTTGGCCCACATTTTCCTACTGGAGGTTCTACGTGACAACAGTGTCTCACATTGACTGGGAGAAGGCATAGTTAACAGCGCTAAGTGTGGGTATTTGACAGTAGTTAACATAAAGTGTAAAGAGTGTGTTATATATTATACATGACGATCTCTGTATTGCAAAATGCCTGCTGTGACCTCACTTATTAGGGAAAGTTTCAACCGAGAGAGAGAGCAGTGCAGCAGACGTTTTCTGTCCTCAGTGAGTTAAAGTTGAATTCTCTTTGAAGACTCTGCTATACGGCGCTCATAATAATGCATCTGTGTTTCGTATTCTGCACATCTTTTATTTTATTTTTTTAACAGTGAACCAAATTGTTGCTTTTGCTTCTTTGTGGTAGACTTTATATAAGTGGTGCCTGTAATGTGTTTTTCCACACACAAATATAAACAGCATTTACAAAAGCTTCACAGAGATGATTCAATGTAATACATTTCTTTGGACTTTTACAGAAAATAATTTTTTAATACTATGCACTATATAAATAGTTAATATGAGTTTAAAATATGTACATCAATGCATTCTAAATATTTTATAAATGCATACTAAAACCAAACAGTAAAGAGGGTTATATGGTTGTCACTGTGGCAACATTCTACACTATACTTTCTCGAACTCCTGTCTCACTGCTTGTGAGAGAAAGTTCTTGAAGAAACAAATCCAAAATCCCTGTAGCCCCGCACTTTGATATCAAGAGAAAATATGTTATTTCTGTCGGTCTTCTATCTGCCAAATGTCTTAGGAAATTGACCCCTATTTTACAAACAAACTTTTAAGCAGAGGTTACCAAAGACGAGGAGACACTAAGAAACAGCCAAGCAGTACTTCACTGATTGTGAAGCCAAGAGCCGACACTCACACAGCAGTCAAGTTCTCTCCTCGGTTAAAAAAATGTCCACAAAGTCCTTCAAAAACACTGGGCAATTATTGAATCTCTGAAACTTGTGTTTTCTTTTAATGCCTTGCTAAACTTTGGGACAGGGGTGGGTAGCCTACTCACTGTGTGTTCAGCCCTTTGCATTTGTGCCAGATGGGCAATTAAATATGGTTATTACGTGCTGAGCAGCCACCCACACACTGGCTGCGACTTTGCCACATGTGGTGAGATTACCGCTAACACCATTCATAGTTCTTCATTCAAGGTCCTTGTCACTTGAGTATTGCACACGACAGCCAACGATGTAGAACAGCTGACATCTTTGATTTTTATTACTGTTGGTAGTAAATAGCCTAGTCACTACATCAAGCTCCAACAAAGACATTACAGGTCAAGTAATTCAGTCCATCAGTGTACTTTAACTCTTACATACAGTTTGATATGCATATTGTGTTCAAACCATTTTACACAATTACATCTCATTGACAATGTTTCCATCTCCTAGTGATGAAAGCTGCATATGTCTGAAATCTTTAGCTTGATTATTTCATCATGCTACCTCCTGGAGAACCTGATGTATTATAATAGGCTGTTACTCAGTTGATTGATTGATGTCCAACAGACAAATAATATTATTGTGTGATTTAAAACAGCCAAAATTGACAAGAAGAATAGTATAGAAGAGTATAAGGGCCACGTGAGCCATTTAATGTATCTGGTTTATTTTTGGTTATAAAGCCTTTGTCAAGAAACACACTTAAACTTTTACAACTGAAATGTTTTCACAATTGAACACTTTTTCATAGTCAGGGGATGTCTTTCTGGCCTGGCATGGGAGATTCATGAGGTGGCTTCGATAGGAAGGTGATACTTTTAAAAGTAGTTGTCTCTCTTTTTTTTCGAGCCTGCTGGCTAACTGTCTTATTACCCAGAAAACTTCCTGAAAATGAGTCTGCTTTTCATTTAAGTAGCAAGAGAGGCTAGCATGCTGTCATCTTCATTCATCTGTGTTTCTCTCCCATTTGACCCTTTTCTCCCTCCCTCGCCCTGCCTACAGGAAGGAAATCCTCATGACTGATGGAGCTGCTGGCTATTTAGACATCTGTCTTCTCCTGCACAGCCCTGGCAGAGAGAGGTCTGGGTACAGTGTGACAGGCTTCCGCAACAGCGTGTACCAACACCGGGTAGGAACATTTCTGTGGCCTTAGCCTAAGAGATCAGCCATTAATAGGTTGTCAATGTAGCGAGCGCTAACAGTCTGCTGGACAGCTAGGAGGAGGATTCAGCCTATGGCTTCCAACGAGGAGGGAGATGTGAGATCATTACAGTCCAGATAAATGTAGCTCATGCTATGGTATTGTGTCTGGGCTGGTGTCTAATGTGGCACAATTATTGCAGTTCTGTGGATAATGGAGTCAGATTGGGACATTATGAAAGTATATTTTCACTTGGCAGTGTTATTCCCAGAGGGCTGTGAATCACACACGTTGGTAATATTTGACTTAAAGGAACACATGCTCACCAATAATGAAATGCAAAATTGCACTGATGTTAGCATAATGCCTTCTCTTTGCAAGAAGTCATTGAGGAAGTTGATATACACATAAAAGAGGTTCTTAGGATGCTTTGCACAGTAGGAAATGGGGCTAATAAGGTGCTACTAACAGTCTACCTTGGTAAGGCTTTTCTCAAAATGAATTTAGTACATATGGCTAAAAGTATGTTGATAGGCTCAGCCCCAATGTTAACAAACTTAGGTTGAAAGCTACAGTAACCATCACAAGGACCAACAGTGTCTGTTACCCATGGCATTGCATAATAAGGAACACACAATTTAGCATCTTGGCAGTCTTGACATTTGCAGGTGAGGTTTTAAGCTATTCAATATGCTACAGATGACCAGCTTATAGTTATCTAGCCGTGTTGGCCAAATGTTAGCAGAGTGGGAATTGTTAGTTTGCCTTGGAAGCATTCAAACATTATTCTAAATACAGAAGCCATTGGACAGGTCATGTCATTTATATGCAAATTTGCAGATTTGCAAAGAATAAACAGTGCAGTCTACCCAAAGTTGGAGTTCAAGAGTTTGATTTTAGACTTCATTTATCTGTAAAACTAACCTCCTGTCAGTTCTGCTTCGGGCAAACATTGGGGTGGAATCATAACACCTCATTTTGCTTCTATTACCTCCTATGTCAAATGCCCAAGAAGTCTGTTTGTTCACCAAGTGTCTGTAATGACCACTGATCAACAATGCAATCACAAACAATCAAAATGGAAGATCATAGGGGGGCGCTTGTGGTTTAGTGTTTGGAGAGTCCCCCCATGAGTCTCAGTCCTTCCCTTGTTGCCCTATTTCAACTCTGTCTCTCCAAATCTGTCTAATAGAGCGCAAAACCGCAAAAAAATAATCTTAAAAAAAAAGAAGAAAGATCATGAGCTCTTGATCTGTAAATAACCTGTTCACAATGGGATTGGTGGCCTTGAAATACAATGCACTTTGGATCACATTTGAAAAAAATATTATTATATAAACTTTAATTTTTTTTGTTGGAATTTTTATCTCTTTCTTTTTAGTTTGCCCACAGAGTCTCACCAGCACTTCCCCTCTGGAGACAGGGGACATTTTGAAATATTTTTCCTACGAACACTCTGCTTCTCTGCTACACATTGGATGAGACAGATGTACCCAGTGCTATGGTAGTATTGATGGTTTGATATAGAATTCATGAACAGCATACGCATAACACACATGGCACACACACACACACCAGGCAGAGAGAAATCCATAAGCCTTCGCTGACACACATGCTCTGAGAGAAATTATTTTCTGTCTTTATATAGCGGCATACTGTATGTACCATGGGTAGGGTGGCAATGACTTCTGTTCTGAAGGGGATTTAACCAACCACAAGAGGTGTGAATTGATTTGCAATGATGTGTAATATTTAATTACATTTAATTGACAAAAGATCCATGTCCAATGCATTTCCCCTCCCTTCAGAGACGGTACATCTCAGTAGATCCTGATCAAAGTTGAAGGGATGTTTCAAATTAAAAGCTGTACGACCGATAGAATTATCAAATGTAGCCGACATCAATGATCCCTGGAGTATTTTATGGCTACGATTGCAAAGGCAACTTGTCACATGTTACCACCACTCCCAGCCTAATGTCTTTGTAATGGGCCCATCTATCCATTTAGCCTCATTGACTGCTGCGCAATGCTGGTCCCGCCAGGTTCTTTGCCCGTCGGATCGAGGCTTCAAGCACTTGAATACGAGAGGACCATTGGAGAGCTAGTGAGTTGCAAAGCTGTTTGTGAGTGCAATGGATATAGTCGTGTCAGAAATCAATTCAAAAGTTATCTTTTCTACATGCTTGGGCTCCGGACCTCAGCAATTGTAAATGAACATAAAACCGCTGGGTACGGTCACATATACTTATTAAATGGTGGATTATTAGATAGGTAATGAGAAGCTCCTAGGGAATTTCATCCAAGTTATTTTCCATAACTTTCACTGTGAGGTTGAATAATATGTCGGAGTGCATTGCAATCTATGAATATATGTTATACAGCATGAGCTGTTTCCTCATATTGTATCATGTTAGTCAATGTTGCAGTTTCTGTCTGCATTTCTGGCACAATTAACCTGACAGGGTACTATCGTTCATCAGGGCACACTGACAGCTTCTCTTAATCACCAGTGTGCCTCTAAACTCGCACAACTTTTAAACACCATAAGTTTTAAACTGCCCAGGTTGAGCCAGGCAGTGTAAGCCTCCTTCGTTAACCTGACAAAAAATGGTTTGAGGCCAAATTTCAGCTGCTATGCTACCAGGTTAATATTATTGAGAATAAATGCATATATATTTATTATAAAGGTTATGTAATGCAGCATAGCTGTGGGGTCTAGTATCTCTTAGGAAGGATAAGGCGGTACTAAGATTAAACTCCGAGAGATAGATCATTACCAGAGGAGGATTTGTTACACAACTTTTTTCTGTTATGTTCTAACAGTGAAACTAAACACTGAACAAACACTGAGCTCTAAATATTGCATAGGAATATCATTAGCTGTAGTAAAAAATGGAACGGTAGTTTATTGTAGAGCGATTTTCTCAGAAAACAACTGAAAACTACAAAAAGAAAACTTCCTGTTAGGCACTTTGGATGATGTTCGAAATGCATGAAAACCCATATATAGAGATATTGTTATTTATTGTTGATGATCATACATTCTGTTGCTACATTGTAATGCATGTACAACGGTGTAGCACCTTACACCTATAAAATATCAGTAAGTGGGCTAGGATTTAGATTTCACTTTAGAATGAAGAAGGCAACAACTGCTGCCATCACTGGGGCTATTAATGCTTTGTTTTTATCATTTCACATGCAGTGGAGTTATTTAAACTTCAGTTGAGGGAGAAGATAATGTTTATCATATTGCCACCTTGCAAGCTAGACATCCTAATTAAATCATAAGTCGTTTGTAATGACTGAACTACTAATTAGCTCGTAGAATCCATATTGTTAGGCAACAAATGAATGATGAATGTGCGATTCCTTTATTGCATAAATTATGCCAGGTATACTTTTCATCTAATTTTCATTTACAACTGTGTGCCTTTTTAATGACCAAGATATGAGCCAATCATTGATGTGCCTCTTGTGGAAGATCACGGACACTGGAACCGCCTGTGCACTATGTTGGAGATATTCTGATCAAGGGATAAGCACGTTGATATAATTGAGAACTAATGTCTAATACAGTATACATGGAATACAACACAGTAGGCTGGATTTTTGGTCTTAAAGCCTAAAAGTTCACTGGAGTTGTTTTCTTCTTATACTGTATATTAACATTATTAACAAATACCTTTCCAAATCCTTGGTACTATTAACAGGCCAATAGTTTTCAAGAAGCCCAAGTGTAATCCCACCACCCTAACACATTTGCTTAGCCACTGAAAAGCTATTCATATTTTTTTTTTCCAAATTTCAAAATCAGCTTTGAAATGTATTTACATGAAAGAGTAAATTGTTTTTTTGAAGGCCGCCCTTACCTATAATGCCAAGACGTAGCAAATACCTAAACGTGTCTCCAAATGTTTATTTGGCCCAAAACAGTCAACTTTGAGAATATGGACTCACCATATTGAACATCAAACTTAAAGTATATAAAAAAAAATCTTTATGTTAAATGTTTGTGTAACTGAATGTAATCTTATCTATTTATAGCGCTTTGAGTGTGAGAGAAGCGCTATATAAATTAAATATATTATTATTATTATTATTATTTATTACAAGCCAGTCAATTACCAAGTGAGTTAACAATCCGTATTTGTCCATTGTGTCGATCTGACAGCACACCAGCCACTCTGACCTAACGAGTGAGTCATTTACATAACATCTACATCAACGCTGTGGGTCTCTTGACTTGTGCTTCATGACTTGCAAGCACCAGAATTGAGCTCCTGTTGTGTTTCACAACCTTCGACAGCAACCACGAGAATCTTTACTATTCCAGACGGCAGCTTCACTAAAATGATTTTTCAGCACCATGGACAGCACTTTTAGAAACACTTGGCTTGAGTTTAACAGACTCCACAGAGATGAGGCTATGGGTTGTTATACATTTTATCATTATTTATTTTAAGCATGAGTTTCACAGGCAGTGTATCAGGTTTACATTAACACAGTCATATACAGTCACGTTGTATTTTATGCAAAGCACACAGCCTACACGTGGCACGGTGTGGCACCTTCTGTGCAACTCACCGCCTTCTCACTTTGTTGCAGGTTTCAGCTTCTCTCAAAAATGCCTTGCGGCGTTTTAAATCACACAGCCCTATCTGCCCCCATATGATTCATTAGTAACAGACAAGCGCTATACCTATGGCGGTCAAACCACATATAGCCTTGACGTAAATATATACCAAGGCAGAGAGAAGTCACGACCAGGCACGGCTCCTTATCCTCATCCACCCTCACTTCCTTTCGCCTGATCCACCCCTGTCTGCCATGACCGTCCTCTACAATATGAGACTGTATTCTTTGTACCTCCCCTTTCTCGCCCTCAGTCTGTGCATCCCAGCATCCCCTTCCTAGATATCCATCCTACACCTCTCCGCCCGCAAACGGCTCCTACGGTGAGAGGGTGGGAGGAAAAAAAAGAGAAAGAGAGGCAGAACAGTTTCAAACACGTCGGCACAAAATCTCACATCCAGAGATTCCCCCTTTTTCTCTCCTTTCCACCACCCCCCCTTGCCGGACTTCAGTATACTTTTTATTCCTCTATACGCGCCCAATGCCCGAGACCACGCCGAAACAAAGGATTTTCTCCCCTTGAGCATGAAAAGGATCGCCAAATCGTCCGCAATCCAACATCGCCGACTGAGCCGCCACCAGCAGCATGAGCACTGGATACATACGCTCCTCCAGCAGCAGAAGTTGTTGGCTAGAGAACTAACACATCTCGGACCACACATACAGCTAAGAGGGGAGAGTCAGTTTTAGGTAAGTCCCGGCGTAGTCCGGCTAAGACCTCTCTAAACATAATATGATGGTATCTTATTTCTTTTTATTTTCTGTCTGTCCATCACTGACCACGAGGTAGCGGTCCGGTAGGCAGGGCTATAATGTGGCACAATTATGGCGATGCTGCGTGCATGGTCAGCATGTTACTGTGGGGGGCCGGTGGTGGTGGTGGTGTCCTTTTTTTCAGGATGTAGGCAATTTTGTTCTTCTCACTGATGTGACGTGGAGATACATTTAAAATAATCTGCTCCGAATGTCGAAGGGGCGCGTTGATAAGAGCACTACTACAAAAAACACCTCGAGTCTTCTAACCTTATAGACCCGTCATCCTCAAACAGCGTGCAAATGAGTTAATCTCCCGATTATGTGCACCCGACTGCATTCTCTCTTCACGTTGTGAGACAGCATCTTTCCCCGAGGTGATGCTGCAGAAGTGCGGATATGAAAGATCATAAAACATTGGGGGCAAAATTGTTATCTCAGATATTTAGGGTTCGCATATTACGCATATCTGTCGCTGCTTCCGCAATACCGGTCAGAATGAAGGGTGTTTTTTTGTGTGCAGGCCTACGGATCACTCTGCAGTCGTCAACAATATTTGTATTCGGGCTAATTCCGTTTGCAGTCCAGTCGTTGCTGCTTTTTCCACGTTGATCAATTCCTTTCGGACTCGGCATTATGTCCATTAACTAAAAGTGAGGGTCATCCCAGCTTGGATGTTGGATGTTTGGAATGAGTTGCGGTCATGCTTCCTGTACTAATATTTATTTTCTCTCTATTCGATTCCATGTTATGGATTTATAACTGCCTGTAATGAATTCTGTGAAAGCAGATAGTCCACTGGATCCTTGTGCGTGTGGACGTGCTACTCTGTGCTGTACGTGGCTCCGAGTGCATGATAGGGCGCGTGCATGAAAGCAAGCACGTAACTGCTTGTTTTGTTGTGTGTGTGTGTGTGTGTGTGTGTGTGTGTGTGTGTGTGTGTGTGTGTGTGTGTGTGTGTGTGTGTGTGTGTGTGTGTGTGTGTGTGTGAGAGAGAGTGTGAGTGTGAGTGAGTGAGTGTGTGTCATGTCTCCAGTGAGGCAAAGTTGCCGTTCCGTGCTCCCCTCAAGTTGCTTTGATTGCTGTTCCACTGACTAACTGTGAGGGGAGCTCATGCTCTTTTACACTAGGTGTCATTATGTGGCTAAAGGCGAGATAACTGTGTATGATACTGATACCACCTCTATGAAATTAGAGAAGTGGCTTCAGTTTGAAATTGGTCCGGATGCATTTATCTGCACTTCCATGGCTGCCACTGTAATCCCTGTTTTGTGTGTCCTTGTGTGTTCTTTGGAAATTGGGCCTAATCAGTTACGTTCATGTAGAATTGACACATGTAGCTAGACAATAAAGCACATTATGCATTAACGATTGCCATTTTTCAAAGCACAAGTCAGGAGCCTCTTTCCAATAAAATATGAATTTGCCACAGTGAACTCCAAGATCTAAATCTTAACTGAAACACTGTACACTGCATGGCTTATCCTTTAAAAGGAGCAAGTTGAAACACTATCTGTTTAGCACCTGGCTGTGAACACTCCTGCATATTGACTGTGCACTTTTAAGTTAAGCTTTAATGCATGCAATTAAGGTTATAATGACAGCAAGTCAATACACCCTGCGATATATTGTTCTGTCTGTCTTCCCTTCCAAATGTTCAGTGCAGAAAATTGCACAGGCAGCGGAAATTGCAGGGAAAAAAAGAAATTGGGGCCGCCTCATTCAGTATGCCTCATTCAATCTGGTGGCCTTTTCAATGGCAAAACGCTGGCAACATGTAATCATTTTCAGACGGGAAAGCATTCCACGTCACGTTGCCAAAATGAAAATGTCAGCAGTGGCTCAAAGCTATATTTGTGTCATGGCTTAAGATGACCTAATGTTGATGATGTTTGGCCAAGGACTGGGAAAGAGAACATTGAGCAGCAGAGGTCTTTTGACTATAGAGCTTGGCTGTGCAACTTACGGGTGAATAGTCTGCAAAAGCCTGTGGCTGTGATTCTTAAAAAGGCAAGGAGATAAACGCCCATGCACATACTGAGAAGGAACGGGTGATAGCATTCATGCATTCACCTTTAGCACACAGAGCCCCGCTCTACATGTGGCATCTTGGGTACAGATAAGGGGTGTTATTTGCAAACTGTCTTTGGTGGTGGACAGAGAACAGTACTTGTCTTGTACTGGCAGATCCCACCATCTCTCTCTCTCTCTCCCTCTTCTCTGTCTCTCGCCTTTTGTTCTTTCATTGGCACGGCATTGTTTTTTATGTTGGTTGCTGGCTGCAGCTGTAGTGGCCAGAAGGCAGCCTCCCAAGAGGTCTGAAAAACAATCTGTTTTTTTTATTTCATCGCAAACAAACAACAACAGGGGTCACATAATGACATGTGACAAAAAAAACTCTCACATAAATCCAGCTGAGCTCAGGGTATTTGGAAGAGGCAGATGAATCATTTGACCTCTTCCACTTGGGGCTGTCTGACCTTTTGCACGGCTGCGATTGGTCCCTCAACACCACATAAGTCTACCCATGCTTGCACATGTTCAACGAGAGTTCTAATAATTAAAGGGTTGGTAGCCTTTCACAAGTTACTTGTTACACCAGACAATCGTTAAGCCTTGATTATGGCCAGACATTTAGTTTTAGTTGTCTACAATGGCCTTTATAAAAAGCCCTTAATCTGAATATTCGTGCAGTGACAACAAGAACTATAGAAATACATTGGCTCATTGTCTGGGAAGGCCACCACAGTTTTTGTGCGTGGGAGCATTTTGAAATTCACAGTCCATCTTTTTTTTTTTTTGTTAGTTGTTGGAGCCACAAAACTTGGACTCAGTGTGTGAGGCCTCATGGGAGCTGAAAGCACGCTCTGACAATCCTCACAGCAGAGACCATTTTATTGTTAAAGAACTATTTAGGCATGCAATCCACACAGTTCTTCATCTGAATGTGGCGGCCCGCTATCCATTCTCTCTCTGTGTGTCCCCTCTTTTCTCTTCCTCTCTCCCCCTGCACAGTGGGAGACCACAGGCTGAATGCTGGCGAGTGAAAATAAGCACCGTTTTTATGACACAATCAAGAAATAAATTGCACATCAAAAGTTAACAAGCAAACAGAAACATTTATTATTTATCAGACAACTGTATTGGCACTTTCAGATCCCCAAAGCAAGGCCTGTCTTGGCTTGCCTTCTGACCGCTGATGAACCCGAATATAACATAACGTATTAATCATTACATTTGACGTTTATTTGTCAGAGCCGTAGTTATGGAGTTGAATAAAGGAATTGACTTTTTTGAAAATAAAGGAAAGAAAACAGTAGTACGATTAGCATGATTTAAATTTTGGAATATTTGTGAATTAAATCCTTTTTGTATTCTTCTCAAATATGCAAATGCAAATCTTGCACATTTGGTTAGCACACGCTGTGCAAACTCATGCATGTTGACCTAGCATTTGGTTGCTACCCGGTAGGACACAGTGGATAGAAAGATGCTAAATTTAGCCTCTCCTAACCCTGACCCCTGAGTCATTAAGCACTGCCAGGGAGTTCAGTTATTCCACCTTTAAAACTACGATAACTCTGACAACACATTAATAACTAAAGCCATTTATCTTGCCTGCCACAGACTTCTTTGCTGTTTTTTTTCCATTTTTTTATGAATGTTCTGCCCCATGTTACTGTGAGTAGAAGAATGAGAGAGAGAGAGATGTTTTGATTTGCTGTGGTCGTTCACATAGCTGAACAATGGCGCTCTGCACTGGCTGGCGATAACAACAAGAACCTTTAACTTCATTTGCTTCACTGTTGCCTCCCATGTTCCCTCCAGCGATATAATTTGATCCGCTCCCGTCTAGAAGTTGTGTCTGAGGGTATTTTAAACAAAATACAATCTTCTCAGTGGTAAAATATCTCAGGGCCCCAATTTGTATGGAGATGAAATGCAGCTGTGGTCGGGATTTGGGCGTTTGGCAATTTTGTTGTAGAGATATACACCTTTCCCACCTCCATCTATTTGTAAATTTCCGGGGGAAATGTGATGCTGTGCGAATTATATTCTATACATGATGTTTCATATTGATATGTCATACATGTTTTACAGTATGTTGGAAATATCTTCAATCATTGCCAATTTATGATTCTATACTACTGTTCACATTTTTCAATGTTTTTCAGTATTATCCACTAATGGCAAGTTAAGCACTATTAATGTATTGTTGAACTTGATTTCATACATATTTCTGTACTAACAATGGATCAGATGTATAATGTGGAAGGGGTTGCTAGGAGCACGCACACATAATTACCACCAACTCTATAGTCCCCTCCGCACCACAAGGCTCATTGTTTTGGTTTTCGTGTCCCAAACTTTTACTGTTTACGCCTTCACTTTTATGCCTCGCAGATTCATCGTCACAGCAGGTTGTTTGCAGAAAGACAAAAACATAACCCTTTGTATGGGAACCTGCCCAGCACTTAACCGCAGACAGACAAAGTGTGTGACTAACTGGTAAACACAGTGAAGCATTAACTGTTAATTAACTACTGGACTTCTTGCAGGATTTGTTGTAGACCAAAACAGAGCCATGTGAATGAATATATATATATATATATATATATATATATATATATATATATATATTAGAGGTGGGCATAGATTAATTTTTTTAATCTAGATTAATCTAGATTAATTTTGGAATTAATCTAGATTAATCTAGATTAAAATGGCTCATTTGAATTCATTCATAATATGTGTGTGCTCCCTAAATAATGACTCAAAGTAAGTCTTTGAGAACGTGTTTCTCAAGCCAGGTGGCGCATCAGACCAGGGGCTCATCTCCTGTTTCCAACATGCATCACAAACTGCTTGAGGAAGCTGTTCTACTATGATAATTGGTGATGAAAATAAATAATGTTCAACAAGATGTTACTTAGTAACGAGTAACCGGCATCGGACCTCTTTTTTCAGTAACAAGTAATCTAACGCGTTACTATCTCCAAACCAGTAATCAGATTAAAATTACTCATCAAAGTCACTGTGCGTTACTTTTTCTGTAATTTTCCTTAGTGAAACATTTTACATAACTGCACAAATGACTGCGATTGCGATTTTATGTAAATAAATGTGCACGCATGTGTCTCTAAACGCTCCAACTGCTCCAACCGCTCCTCTCGTCTTTTTGGTAGCGCCCCTCGTCTCTGTCATGCAGCGTGTGTGTGTGCGCCTGTGTCTGTGTGTGTGTGTATGTGTGCAGCAGCATTACGGCCGAACTGTGGCGCAAAACAAAGTTTCCCCCCCGATGAAATATAGCGTCTGCTATGGGGATATTTAGGATTCGGGTACGGTGACGTTGACGTTGAAGAGATAGAAGTGTTTAAAACTTGGAAACTTATAGTCACGTGGCGACCGGTGGCCACACACACCCACCCTGCGTTCCAATACCCGATTGTGTCGTGGGCAAGTGATGGAGAGAGAGAGCGGCGGGTGTGTGAGAGAATAAAGGCTCCTCAAGTGTCAACAACGGCCCCCGGCTATTATTATCTCCCCTGAGCCGAACAGGAGGTGGAATAAGAGATTAACGGCGATATTTTTTTTATCGCCGATAAGAGTCTTGCATTAACGCAGCACGTTAACGCCGATAACGGCCCACCACTAATATATATATATATATATATATATATATATATATATATATATATATATATATATATATATATATATATATATATATATTCTTCAGGTTGATACAAACACAACTCCAAATAAAGTGGTGCAAAAAAAAGGAATTACTTTTTTTAGGCTTAGGGATAGGCCACTGATGTGTCTTTGGTTTGATTCGAATAACGATGGTATCAATGGTTAGATTGGACCAAATATCAACTAGTTAACCCAATTCCTTGGTGAGGTGTGTTAGACTTCAACTTATATAACTTTATTGTCATTCAACTATACACCCACTGTGCACATTTGAACAAAATGTTGTGCCACGGTAGCCTGACTCCGCCCGCCTACCTACATACTTCCGCCCAAATTTCATTTTCCCTTCAGTAGTCAGTCTGGGGCTGCGGTGAATTCAGGTGTTTGAGCTCAGGAAAATTTCCGGCCGTCCAATCAGCGAACAGAGTGTGTGGCTGAGAACGATGACGTCGAAGTCGTGCTCCAGTTTCAGTTGAATGCAGCGACCAAACGTTATGCGATTGGTTGGCTGATCCAATAGTTTTAAACTTCAACAGACACCCGCCTCCAAGTGAGTGAACGTTTGCCAAATAGAGCAGTTCCAGACCTTCTGTACAAATGAAATGAAGTACAATGGTCTGGTAGCACCAGGCTAGTGCCACGGTTCACAATTTATAAATACTGCTCCTATCTAAAACAAGTACTACTGTACAACATAAATATAAAATAAATACAAATTCTACAAATATGTTGAAAATGATGATAACGGTGTAAAATTCACATAAAGAAATCAAGAATTATTGTGCTGAAAGGAATTCACAGCATTATATAAACTATTGCATCTCTGTTGGCATGCATACACACTATGTATAATCATTTACCCACTGAGTGCAGACTTTGAAGCATAATGTGGAAAAACAAACTCAAGGCGAGCAAGAAATTACTGCCAACGCTTTAAGTGTACAGTGTGAATCTTTATCCTTCATAATTGGTTTGGGTCATTATGGAGAGACGAGACTGTGATGGGGATTTAACATTTTAAGAAGATTGAGCCCATCTTAGAGAAGAACTGGGTTGGCACTTTTCTGTACAATTGTCAGTGTGCTGCAGCAGGGAGGATACATCTGAGCTATTAAGGGGAATGAGAGGCAAAAACATTGCTAAGAATGTGATCTTTTTGCTGGTCATGTTGGAATCACAATCTTGCCCCATAATGTGCAAGTTTATAAAACATGCAAATTTGAAACTAGGTGTCAAAAAGACTATCTTCACAAGACACAAACAGAACATTTGATTATTCTTTAATATATCGAATTGTCAATGCAAATTATTGAACCAAACAAATGCATAAAACAAAATAAAATAATTGAATATGATAAAATAAAAATGATGCTAATTTTGCGGTGACATGAATCCACAGTTCAAGCTTTTCATAGAAATGTAATCAAATATGTATCTGATCCTTATAAACAAATCAAAAGTATTAAGTATTTATATGACTCAGCTCTGTGTCTGCCAGTCTAAAAAAAGCCTCATTCTGAGATGTGAACAATCACGGGACGATAATCTTTCAGACAATTTTTAATTAGGCTTCTCACAGAGAAGGTGTTCATCTTTTCCAATCCTCTTTGTGCTGACAAGCAAACGGGAAGCCCTCCCCACTGGAGCATTTTAGGTACCACCAATTATTGCCTTAGAAAAGAGAAAACATTTGCTGAAACCTTTTTTTATATAGTCTGAGATTTATAATATGAAGCCTGGATGGAGATGAGGAGCTTTTGATTTTCAATGCATACAGCATGTGTCAGTTTAGAAGAATGTAACAGTGTAACAGCTGTTTGGGAGAGAAGGTAGATACATAGACTGACCCATGGCCGACACAATGCTGATGAGTCAATGTGCTGTTGACTCATGCCAGTGGCTCTCGGCATCAGTGACCTATATTGCTTAAGGCAGCAGAAAATGACTGAATATTCAAATGGGAGTGGAACACTATTGTGAGGTGTGGTACTGTACAAGCTTTCTCGTCGAGCTAAACTGCTAGGGATGGATGCATTAATGCAACACCCGTACCTTTCTTATGTAATCTTATTGCCAATAAATCGCTATTGGATCAGCATACATCTACTGATCTTTGTATATCAGTGGCAATTTGTGTCCTCCCTGGCTATCTAATTGGGAAATGAGGATGTGACACTCTGATTACAAGCTGTTGCCTTAAGTTATGTAAATTTCCTTTCCTTTATCACAAACTAGATTTTGTGACTACTATGAATACTGTTATTTAAATGACGTTGTGAAGCCCCTTTCAGGCATCCACCTTTTGTGTCAGCTTGATGGCAGTTTTATGTAACATCTGAATAAGGAGGCTGTCCTCCAAAAGGAACAACAGCATCCGTCATTATGAGTGTTTACCCGAAAGTGACAAAGCCCTCTAGAGACCTTAATAAGCACGACAGGAGCAAAGGTAAAAAGAGTATGACATGATCTTTCCCTAGTCTTAACCACTTTTTAATTGATTATCCATAAATAGAAAGGTCCCCCAACCTTAAGTCATTTTAACCCAAACCCTGATGTCCCTAATTAAGAAGTTTTTCCGCCTAAACCGCAGATCATAAAACTAATGACTAACATTATTGTTAAAGTCACCATCACCTCACATTTGGATGGCCAAAAGCCATAACTGTATAGAAAGACAGATAAAGACTGAAGAACATATTATATATCTGAAAAGGGATCAAGTCTCTTGCAAGGTTTAAGATTTTTAAAGGCTGATTTCCATGTATTTACATTGTCTTGCTCTGATAAACAGCACGTCTTGCATTTCAAAATGTGCTTATTTCACAAAATAAGGCGACCTAGCTCATAGCAGTAGTCAACATTAAAAACACAACGTTTGAATATCATCGCTGTCTTTTTATAACATGTTTGAAATGGTATGGAGTTCAGCATACATTGTACCTTAACCTTACATCAGATACTGAATGTATTTTGTGGGATCTATGTTGTAAAGTCCCTGGCAGTGAATGTCTTTTGTCAATGTACAATACGGAATTTAACATAGTCTGGTATATGTGAAGGACATTATAATCCCCTGCAGTGATGTGTTAACTTTCAAATGGAACCGCTAAAGCATCATTTGCAGGAGACAAGCTTGATTAGCGCTGCATTCTCTGTCGGCAGCCACTTCAGTGCTGCAAAAGGCCTTGTGTGCTTCAGAAGTAGCACATGGATGACCTGACGCAGCACTTTCACAGAAGGACCAACCTATAGATTTTTTTATGTACCTGACCTTGCCTGTGTCTGTGTATGTTTGACTGTGTGTGTGTGTGTGTGTGTGTGTGTGGGGGGTTGGGTGTCTCTTGTACTACGAGCATCTTTCTAGTGACAGAGACTGAAAATCTGCCATGACAGCAGACATGATTATTCATTAGAATTCTAAACATAGATACCTCACGTTCACTAAATGTCATTCCAACAATTCCTGATGAGTAAAACATTTGTACATTTGCATTCCCGGTGTGTGTGTGTGTGTGTGTGTGTGTGTGTGTGTGTGTGTGTGTGTGTGTGTGTGTGTGTGTGTGTGTGTGTGTTGTTTTACTGGCTAAGCACTGCCTCCTGTCACAGTAAGCCTGGAGAACATTGATTGACTGTAGATCCATGCATATTTGTGATTTGACGTCACCTTCAGGGCTGTAACGCTGTGGCAACTCTCATAACATTGTGTTCCGTCAACTGGTGTTTTTTTTATGTGGCCAGTTTTTTTTCTACTTGTCATTCATGTCATTATTGTTTTAAATTGTCTTTATTAATGAACAATTATTACGTTTTCATAATGACTCTTTGCAACTGATGCAGCCGTGCAAGGCTATAGTTAGATTTTTAGATGGCTACTTGCATTTTAATGGACAATTCACACCTGAGGGCTTTAATATTCTCCTGGACATTATTGTATATGAATTAGATTTGCCCCAGGATAAAGTACATGATTAAAAAAAGAATAAATAAAATATTACAGCACTTCAATAGCTGCACGTGTTGCTCTTATTGCTTGGCCTCTGAGTAAGCTTTAAGGTTTGATAAATGTTTGAAATTCGGGCTTTATTATTGTAGTACTGTGTGTGCATGCATGGCATGTAACGATTGGCTTAAATATTCCCCTGTTTGATGGCAACAATCAAAGTCTGATGTTTTAAATTCTTATTTTGGAATGTGTAAAAAGGGGACCACCTTGAGGGCCTCCACCTGCCTTGAAGTTATTAGAGCTGTTTGTGCTTTGAAAAAAATATGGAGTAATTATGAGACTGAAACTGTAATTAAGGTTGAGATATAGCCTATAGTTTCTAACACATGTTCCCTGATCACGTATGCTCAAAGACTGCAGCATTTCTTAGTTGAAAGGCAGTGAACTGTGGTTTAGCATCTCAAAAGAGCTAGAACTAAAACTGAACCCCTGCCAAATCCCAAGTGAAATGACCACTGAAGTTGAAACAAGCAGGCAGATGCTGACTGAGAGCCACTGTTGCAGAATGGCACCGTGCATCTTAGAAATCTACTGAAAAGCTACAGTCTACAATATTGATGACCGCGATGTAAAATACATAGCTGTAACCATTTATTTAATTCCCCATCAAAATGGGACACTTCACAGAAGCTCCTCTTTGAAAAATACCAAGCCTCATTCAAGGGCACTTAACAGCAAAGATACCAGCTGTGTTATTAAAAGTATTTTATTTTTTATTTTTAGTCCAGGACAAAAAAGGTCAATCTACAATTGGCTCATCATTTGCATGTTGGAGGGTTAGGTCATCTGTCAGCATGGTTCCTGAAAAGAGGATCAAGTATTGCATATGAAAGGGAACTGTGGCCAGAGACACTTGGTTGGACAAATGTATTGGACAGTTTGGGAATTGAAAAATGTGTGCAGGAATTTTATTAAGTCTTATTCATGTTGCTTAAGGATTACATTTTTGTTTTCCCTTGAAAACCCTGACTTTGTAGCCCTGCAACACCATTTACTTTTTATCACGGTAGTTTCCCTTCCACAGAGATACCCTAAATTATATCTGCATTCCAAAATTATTTGGATCTCCAAAAAGCACACAGCATGTGCCTGCTATCAGACCTTTGTCCGGTTTCATAACTAGAAATTGGCTTACATGAACATGGTGTCAGGCTGAAAGAATGAAGTGAAATTACAGTACATGCACTTGGCCCAGTTTTTTGGTCCTGGTTTAGCTCATCTAAACCCTCCGGATGAAGCTTTCTGACACATGTATATACATTATGTAATACGGTAACCTCATTATTTCATAGTAAACTGCTTGTGATGGTAATGCCTCATTCTCCACTGGTTGCTACCGACTCACCTAAACATTACAATTCTTCTATAGGCTATTACATGAGACTGCTTTGTTGCATCCTTGTAGCAGAGGCCTTTTATGCAATGCATTGTTGGACTCCTTTCACCTCTGCTTTCTGGTAAGGCTTTTGGATTTACCAATAAACAATGGTGGTGGATTGCCACCTGGCAACCTAGTGCGATTCCCTGGTGGAGGGTTGAGACCAGAAGTGGGATCTTTGCCTTTGTCATGCATCACTCTCTGTATCTTCTAACCCAATCAGAGCCTGGAGGCAAGACTTGTGCTGTCTGTTTATAATGGCAGCTTACCTGTTGGTTAGAGCTTGTAGTATAGTATAGTAAATTGGTGCCATTGTGCTCTGTCTGCAGCCGCCTTATGCGCGTTTACTGTGTGAGCCCCATTTCAAAGAGGACATGATTCGGGGGGCTGAATAAAAAGCTAAAAGTCAGTCAATTGGCCCTGAATTGCTCGAAACTTAACTGCAATATCAGCAGTACGGAAAAAGTGGCTGGCGTGGTCAACCTTTTTTTTCCTCGGCTTAGCTCAGCCCTTCGCATTGACATCAGGGCCAGGTGGATAGGGAGGAAGTGGAAAGAGAGAGGAAGGCAGTGTGCTCGATTTATCAGTAATTATGGGGGGCTTTTTTTCTCTGTCTCCTATCTATGTCTGCCCTGGGTAGCAGTAGCCATTCTTTAATCCTGACACCCAGAATCATGTAACACAAGGAAGGGCCTATTTGAAGTGGAGGGAAATTGGGGAGGGGGGGGGGGGGGGCGGGCTCTCTCCCCATCCTCATTTAGGGGAGTCAGGGGGTGACAGAGATGGGGAGCGAGGGAATACACCAGGGAGGAGAGAGGGGGAAAGGGGTTGACAAGACATGGAGTTTGAGGAAGTGTGAACAATTAGGAACTGTTTTTTTCAAAACTCAAGAGGTTTCTTTAGGGAGTGGAGTTAAGGGGGAACATCCAGGGAATTTTCAGTAGGCTTGTACATAGTATATAACAGTATATAGAAAAAGAAATACTTGCCAAAGGACATTTGTACTAATTTGGTTTCTGAGATGAACTACAACAACTGTAATGATGTGAAATTCAGTTGTAAAGAAGGTCTTTATGCTGTTGCTCCCCCTCTGGGCTTGCTTTGCACCGAGTCAAACACAATCAAGAAAATGTTGGGGTAATCATATTGTGCTTTGGGAGGACTGTGTATCAGTTAACATAAATCAGCTGATGGAGATGCAAGCAACGACAAAATGTTTTGTATCCTCACCTCCTTTGATTAGAGTTCAAGACTATTCCTGGAAGCCATAACAGAGTAAACACATCCAACATAAAAACTAAATAAAATGTCCAGACACAAGAATCTAGAACAATTAACAGTTCATTCCTTCTGTGTTCATTCAATCTTAATTGGGTGAAAACTGGATTCCCCTTCTGTGTCAATTCAAATGCACAAAATAATACATTCAATATTCTTTCCCCCTGAATTTGATTAATTCTGAAACACTTCAGCGGGTGACACACTTGTTGCCTTCTATCAAAATGGCAGAGGCCTTGGAAAACACACGTTGATTGAGTCTCTGAACATGAATAATTTGTCTTCTCAACCGTGTCCAGAGACGCCTGTGCTGTGCCAACCTGGCACCACATTCCATTATTAGCCTTTCTCCTAATTTGTGGAATAATATGAAAATCTGTGTAGTGCCGTGAGTATTTTGGATCAGTCTTATATGTTGTTCTTTTACACAGAGAAAAGAGACAGACACAGACGGATCGTAAGTGTTTGAACTATGAATAAAGAATCACAAATCAGCTCACATTGAGGCCTATTTGTTCCGCCGAAATGCCATTTTAGCACGGAAACCCCTAGAAAATCCGACAAGCATGAGCCTGAGCCAGACGGGGAGAAGATTTGTGTTCCAGTCAGATTTGTGTTTGAATCAAACTGCTGACAGTGTGCTGCTGACTGGGGGGAAGATGCACAGTTTTGCATTGTAAATTTAGATGCATCTCATATATGATTTAATCAACCCACTATATACTGGGATTTACTATGAACATTTTCTGTGCTATTTAATTCCCAACAAATGAATTATGTATGTAATGCTACAATAATGCGGTTGTTTCTGCACACTCTGATGATATAGTTACACCATTGCTTTGTTTGATTCTTGCCAGAGATTTGCTGGCTGCTAAATAATACGTTTTGCTGCATGGCTTCCTTGTGGTAAGCACTGTTGCCAGTAAAAGCTCTTTAATTTACCCTTAACCCAGAACTGCCTCTAAACTTCAAAAGACTATTGTTTATCTATTCTAAATACCTAAGTGCCCTTCGTGACCTATTTGGTTATCAGAATATGTTTTGGCTACTCTGAAATATGACACATTACCAACATGTTTGCCATTGATCTTGTTCATTGATCCTGTATTGCAGCTCACTCGACCACAAAAATACAGGTTGTGCTGTGTTTTGCCAATAGAACAGCATTGATCGAATCTTAGGGGACAAGGACCAGTACATATTTACATAAGCACATGTCCACACATGTCCACACACGCACGCACGCACACACACGCACACACACACGCACACACAAATGTACTCCCCAAAGACTTTTGTGCTGCCTTGCTGATGGAGCTGGCGTTGTTAGTTTTAATGATGGAGAGGCCAGTCCAGGTGAAGCTAGCCGGAGCAGTATCCTCGCTTGTTGTTTTTGCAGACTCAGCACACCAACATGACACCAATGTAGGGCAGGGAACAAGCAACGCGGCATAATCAAGTCACAGTGGTTAGCAGAAAATAAAATAGTGCAATGGTAGTAGCCTTTGACTGGATAACCGTCTGGCTACATTCAAAGAACATTGGGCCTCAAAACAGATCCCATTTGAAATAGACACGGATCGTGACATGAGATTATATTCTGCCAACATATATTACTGAGCTCAGGAGAGATTCCACAGAAAATGCTTGTACTTTGATGCTCTGATCCAATGTCCCTTTGTTCCAATGGTTCATCAGACAAGCCTTTTATCATTGTAATTGAGCTTAGCGAAAGTTTTAATCAAAAAGACTACTTCATTTTTAATTCCTCCACCTCTAGGCTACTCTTTCATTTATTACTCCTTCCAAGCCACACCCCTCGGCTGCATTCCTTTCATTCCCACCTCCCTCCATTTTTATATGAGTTTAAAATACAACAGGCAACCTCCTCTCAGTTCATCATCCAATCGAGTTAGCCTCATATTTACTCCCACTCTCTTACCCATATGGGAGCTAATCATGCATCAGTGTGCTCTTCATCAACCCATTCAAGTGCTTCTGAGGCCAACTGCTTCACAGTGCCTTAAGTGGCCTTTTAAGTACTTTAACAAAAAACAATAACAATCTAAAGTTGTTACAGATCCACATACACATCCCATAGAAACAATGATTTCACCAAGCACAAGCCTTGTCATGATAGATAAGGGATTACCAAAGTATGTGTGCTGTGGTGAAACAAAATCATGAATGTAAAGACAAAATATTTCACTGTTCTATCTAGATGACACGTACTCCAGGATGTGAACATTCATACCAATAGATGCACAGCTAAAAGACGAACATGGTTTTCTTTTGGTTTATGCGTTTGTTCACCTCCCTCAACCCTTTTTCTATCAAATCGTCTCTTCTGCTATCCTTAATTTTTCATGTTTTTTTAAGAACGTTGTTGAGTTTTGATCTGATAAATGGACAGCTATAACGATTGATCTATGCAGTTTGTGCAAACCAATCTCTTTTCACACTACCACCAGGGGCGCTAAAGTCTGGTAATTACAAATTCTGTATTTTACCAATTAACGTTTGATGTGTACGGTTCGTTTTTTATACCCCAGGAAGAAAGAGAGGATTCCTTATGCATATAATCTTATTGATGATTTGAATTAAACAAGGCATTTGCTTTCTTAATTGGTCCAGACACATTTAAAGACCTTAACCCCAGGTCTTCAGTGGCTCACACCACATGTTTATAATAATAATAATAATAATAATAATAATAATAATTGCTTGGATTTATATAGCGCCTTTCATGATACTCAAAGCGCTTTACAGGGTTCCAGACAATTTGTTCACACACAGTCATACCGGTGGTGGTAAACTACCATAGTAGCCACAGCTGCCCTGGGGCAGACTGACAGAAGCGAGGCTGCCATTCAGCGCCATCGGCCCCTCCGACCACCACCTCAAACATACAGCAGTCATACACATTCACACGAGGCAAGGTGGGTGAAGTGTCTTGCCCAGGGACACAACGACCATGACACAAGTGGCCGGGCTGGGATCGAACCGCCAACCCTAGGATCATTGGCCAACCAGCTTAACCACCTGAGCCACAGTCGCCCAATGTTTGTATAGTTTAAATGATTTTGTCAATTATTTAGCACTCATAGGCATGTTGTTATTGGCTATCATGCATTTTGTATTTACCCTGTGCTTATAGCTGCAGAAAACTTGAATCTCTGTATATAAGCACATCCATTCAACATCGCTTATGACTCTTTGAAAGAAAACAGGCCAAGGAAATGCTGGAGTATGGGAAATAAAAAATGCTTGCCTTGTGGCAAAAGCCCTTGAGCTGTGGCACACACAGAGGACAGCTAAGGGGAGGGATACAGCGACATTGGAAGACATTCAAAGACAAGAGGTCAAGAGCACTCTATTTTCAATCTGAACATGGGGAATGGGTGCAAGTTGGCTGTTATAAACCATATCAAGGGCACGTTTCTTTGCAAACGATAACCTCCCAAAAAGAGGAAACGAAATATGGTGCGGAAAAAAGAAAGAGCTTTTCTCAGCATAAATTCACAATCCTTTTAGTCATATCAGGCATGAAAATGTCTGCTCAGGATGCCTTTTCCGCATGTGGATCTACGTACTTTATGACTTATGTGAGTGCACTTGTGTATATGACCGAGCATCTCCCCAAGCAGTACCCTTTTAACTATGTATCTCCCCTAGGATACAATGAAGCCCTTTTTACTCAAAGGACTTATTAAACATCACTGAAAGTTATGACATGACAACATTCAACTTCAATGTTGTTGTTAACAAAAACAAATGATGAAAGCTTTGACATGTACTTTTTCCTTTTAGTTGCACTGAGATTCATCTCTCAGATTGATTGGTTCATCACATTTGCATCTGCACAGTCAAACGGTAACACACTCTCTCCAATGCATCCCTATGTGACTTACTTGTATTGTCCTTGGCACTGCAGGGTTATAGCTAAAATGCTCCCAGGGCTAAAAGACAGAAGCATCCAATTCATCTGGAGACTACGAGCAAATAAACCAAGCCATCCTTTAAGATTGACACTATATTGCTTCTGACACTGAGTGAGTTCATTCTAACTGTGACGGAGATCGAGCTTGGCACCGAACAAAACACCCGTAGAATATTGATATTCATGCACAAGCACTGACACGAGGCATACGCAATTCGGAGCACTTTTGCTGTGCAATGCTTAGTCTGCAAGGAATCGAGATGGGAGCTCCTTTTTTTATTTCCACCATCTGCTCTGCGCCTCTGCAGATTTAGCTGATTTATGGAACCCACCGAGTCTGCGCTTGCTCCTCTGTTTTTCTTCCATTTCCCAAATTTATGGCTTTGAATTAGGAACAATAGGAGCAGTGACCGTCGCCTTAACACCCCTATTCCTGGTGTGGCTGGAGAGCGAGGCGGTTGGTGGTCAGACACACACAGGGGGGAACTCTTGCCAATGTCTTGCGATTAGCAATTCGTCAAAGTGGGAATTGGAAAGTAAACATCAAATTGGGAAGAAAATTAGGTCAGTAAATTCAGGGATGGCATTGCATCAGAGGTGCACGGAGCAAACGTGGGGGGGAGAGAGGCAAAAGCGAACATAAATAACCCACTGCAGCTGGACTAAACCTCCATCTATGTAATGCCAACCGTCCAGTCTCTCGAGAGGGCAGCAGCTGTTGTGTATTTCTGTCAGAGAATAATCCCCCCCTCCCTAAAACATTTTATTTTTTTGCAAAAGTGGAAGGTTGCTGTGAAAAGGTTAGGTGAAGCAGCATTAACACTCAGAAAATGTGCTGGCGAAACATTTTCCTTTATCTTTCCCTTTTTTTGTACGTGTGATATGAAAACATCTGGCAGTAGAATTTGCTCAAGGATGACGGTCGTTAGGAGCGAAAGTGGGGAGGGAGGGAGTTTGAGACACAGTGTTCTGTTCCAGCATCATCCTGTGCGTATACGCTGATACAATCCAAGATGAGGAAACAAGAAACATTGCTTTTCCCCCTACCAGCGTTCTGCACTCCAGATACTGAAATGGGATGAGCAAACCGTGCCCTCACCTTGATCAGATGATACTTTCCCTACGCATATGTCTCAGAAATAAAATGCAGCTTTTTCACGATTCCAATTGCCGTCTCGCAGTTGCCTCGCAACAACACTTCATTACACCCTACCCCTGTGGCACCGATAGTGCGATTTGAATAAAATGTTACAGACACAAGCAATTATGACAGATCAGTCACAGAAGGGAGCAACGAGGAAGGTGGATCTGCTGTTTAATTCTGCTGGTAATTAGAGTATGGAAAAAAATCACACACAATTATTAATGGGGCCTGAGGTGAGCCTCACCACAGCTTAAGTGCCTGCTACAGTTCCTTTTTTTTCTTCTTTTTTTTTTTTACTGAATACACAGATTGTAGATGCAAGATAGAAAAACAAGTGTGTACATGCATGCAAACACTTCGGAGAAAAACAGGTATTTAAATGTAATACTTCTCTTACAATGTGCTCTCTAGGAGATAAACACGTTTAGTCTTTCCCTCCGAGACATCATTTTTCTCCCTGTCCATTCCGTCTTTGGTCTCAACCTTTTTGGGTCTTTTCAGTGGAAACTATATAGGTGATAACATCACTTGACATTTACATGCATGAGCAAAGAAAGAGCCGCAGTGTGAACAGTGTCATTTACATCCTCCCAGCAACCTCCCATTCAGGCTCTTATCCATGTCGGGGGATCCTCTGGGTGCATTTTAAGTGTGGGCAGCTAGGGGACTGAAATTCGCTCTGGCATTTTTGCCTTTAATCCCACATTTTTTTCAGTGGGAATTTTAAAAGTGGTAGCACACAAAATCTGTTAAGGTTGGAGCATTTACGCCCCCTTTTTTTATTTGCAAGCCTAATGACTTTTGGAGAGGGAGGTGAGAGACTACGTCTTCAAAACAAACACTGTGGCCCGGCGAGGTAAATCGAAAGGAATGCAGTCAGTGGTTTCTCATCAATAAAACCACAGAGTAATTAGAGAAAGCACTTGAAAGCCAATTTGCGAGTTGACAAATGCTCAATCTTCATCTGTAACGCAGCCACAGTGGCATAAAGCAGCAGTGGTGGATGGGGTGACAAACGGCTTGGCTGTGCTAGCTAGCATCTCATTCTCTTTGGTGAAAGACTCTGATGCTGGCTGAAGAGGTAGAATCTATCTTTCTTCATTCCCTTATCTATCAGCTTAAAAACACCTTCTCCTGGAATGACACAAACAACAGGAGCAAATCGCTAGCCTGCTGTGCTCTTTTTCACGTAATGTCTTTAAGAGACGTATGTTAATATACAGATAATCAATTTGGCTTTCACAATGTTAATATAAAGGTGAGCTCTGACGGTTGAAATAACAGATTGAAGGTAAAAATTGGCCTGGGGAAATATAAAAAGTAATAATTCAAGTGACACAATGTTTTATTTCCCTTGCTTCGGAAGGCCTCATGAAGCAAATACATTGTTTTTTTAAATATCGTGCTAAATTGAATCGGCCTTGTGTTAGCCAAAGTGCTTAATTTATCTAAATAACTTGCCCCAACAAGCTTATATCTTTACCATCCACAGTAGTGTTTGTTCTCAGGCTGTTACTATGAAAAGCTTATTAATTAGTTTGCTTTATGACTAAGACAGTCTCTCTTTAGGACCATCTCGTAAACCGCCTCCAACTTACTGCCTTTTCAACTGGGGGCAGCTATCAAACAAACCTTTGCAACACACACACACACACTCCTTTGCACTGCTTAACGCCACTGCTGCAACCAGCTCCCCTGTAGCGCTCCTTTAGTCTCCCCGGCTCGCATTGATCCTTCCCCCCTCCCAGAATAGATTTGGACACAATAATTCAGCGGCCAGGTAAATTGGAATAACTCTGACCATTAGGGAATTAGTTTGCTCTTTAAAATCAGCCATTGATCCCCCCGAGCTGAGCTGATTGGTTGCTGACCAACCAGATAATCTAATTATCAAACAGAGTGTGTTGCTTGCTCAGCCATGTTTTCTGAAGGTCACGGTGCCAATGCAGACCTTTTTAGAGAAACGGCAGGAACAAGGCGAGAGATTGTGTGTGTGTGTGTGTGTGTGTGTGTGTGTGTGTGTGTGTGTGTGTGTGTGTGTGTGTGTGTGTGTGTGTGTGTGTGTGTGTGTGTGTGTGTGTGTGTGTGTGTGTGGGGGGTGATCCAGTACAAACCAAGTTATAGCCATGGCCGGCCATCCAATCCCTCGGTCGCTTCCCAGCAATTGCAAGTGGCAGACCATTACCACACCTTTTTCCAGACACAGATGTGAGCTGTGCCATAATAGTACTCATTCAGGCGTCTCTGGTTTAGCATATTTAAATGCAACTCTGCTCTCTCTCTTTCTCTCTCTCTCTCTCTCTCTCCTCATTCTATCATTCCCTGGCATCAGTCCCACACACAACCTCTTGGTCCCATCGAGGTCACATTAATATGAACTGTGAAGTTAAACTATCCCAGAGGAGTATAACAATTCATGTTTAGGCTACCAGCCATCCATTACCTTAAGTCAAAGGTCTTACTCCCTCTATGCACTATATGGGAAATGATTGGGCTCTGAAACAGTCCCAACTATTCAGGGTTCAGTTCAGAGCTCCATCTGCTTATAGATACGGATGGATATATCTCTGAAGGGACATTGTATACATTTAATCCATACCATCTTATACAGTTCCATTGTCAAATCATGTAGGGAAATAAATATTACATACACTGGTGACCATGTGTCATGCACTAGCTATGGATAGTTATATAAAAATACAGTTAATCTGCTCTCATTCCCCCGAGTCTACCTGTCCCCCTGCAAAAGCCTCAACACTACAGTGATCTCTTGCCTCTGGGTTTTAGAATACATATAATGAGAACAAGCCTTCCCATTCTTATGAACTTCATAGAATAAAGAGGGACACTTAGGGCCACACACAGGGGAGAGAGAGAGAGAGAGAGGAATGGATTGGCAAAAGCTAGTGACGGGACCAGAATGGAGATTGAATCTCCTTGAATGAACCAGAATGGAGGAGGAGTTGCAGTATGAATAAGGCTGTTTAAAAAAGAGGATGGAGACAACAAGCCTCCCCTTGTCCTGTCTTGTGATTTCCTGAAGCAGACATCCTCCGCCCCCCCCCCCTTTTTTACCCTGCTTATTCAAGGGTAACATTATCCACTCTCTGTCTCTTCCTCTATCTGTTTCACTAATCCACCCTGAAAGTAACAGTAATCTGCAAAAAAAAAAAAAAAAAGCAGAAGATAAAGAATATTTTTGACATGCCACCGAACACATTTGTGGAATGCGTGTAAGATTTGTGATCTGTGTGTTTTATCTACTAGTGCAGGACACAAATCTCTGAGGATGGAAAAAGAGATGAAACATAAAATATATGTTGCCATAAGTCGAGTCCACAATGTTGGGTGCATTTTTTTTATGTTGAGTAATTAAACACAATTAGTTTTTTGTTTTTGGCAGTAAAAGTGATCGATTGGACCAGGCCTGCAAATATATAACCTTGATATCAAGCTGGTGCTGTCAATACATTTAACTAGTGAATAAAGTTCTGGTAATGGTGACTTTGTTTTAAATGAGATGTGCAATTATTATTACGAGAAATAATATTATGAAATTGACTTGGCATGTATTGGTGGGATACATCCCCTGGGAGAAGGTGGTTGTTTGCTCTGCTGCCTTTGCCATTTCATAATTTGTTTCACGGCAGCATACTCCGCATTGAGGTTGGCCAGTAAAGCCTAAATTAATTTAGTCGTCTCTCTAGGTAGTCAAACAAATAAAAGTAAAACATTACATTTCTGTTCATGGTTTTCTATTATTAAAAAGAAAAAAAAGTCTTCTCTGGGACTTGTATGTGTTTGATTGACTGCAGGTATTACACTGTAGACAACGGGTAAACAAAGTAAGATAAAAGTTGCACTAAAGCCTACATGTCATGGGCATACTATTTGTTTTGAGTGGTATTGAAGAGTGATGACCACACCAGCGTCTATCCAGACAGATGTGACATTTGCAGCTGCGTTTACATGCTGTCTAATGTGCTGCAGCAGAGCAGCTAATTAGCTATCCAGGCTGGAAACAGACGTTAGCAGTGCACTATTCCCCGGTGTATGTTTGTTTGGTCGCTCCTTCAACAAGCTAAGGTGCAGGACTAGGCATCTGTTAATGTTTGTATTGGATTTCAAGGAGACTTAAGCAGGAAACTAGCGTGGTGGTCGTTTTAGGACTGTGGCTCTTTTAGCAGGCCAACGTTACTGTTCCCGCAAGATTTTACCAGCTGCATCAAAATAATACCTGACTATCTTACTGAAATTTCTCTCTTTTGGTTTTTGCTTATTTATTTTTTAGAGGGGTACACAAATCAAGTTATTTTTCAGAGCAGAATAAGTATGCTGTAGCAGACGGCGAAATACAATTTAATTTCAGATGCACTTCAAGCATCCCTCTCAAGGAAGCCATTTCCTTTTTGACGACTTTATATCCACTTCAGTATAGATCAGAGAGGAGCAGGGCACCATGACTTCTTTCAATGCAGCACTGCTCTTCTTTCTCCAACCTTCTCTGACCTTGATGTAGGGGTGACACTGGCTACTAGCTCTTTATGTGTAACATAGGGACTCCTTGTCAAAACATACAGAACCTATAGTTCATTAGTGTAGTTTTTTGGAACGTGCATATAACATTGAATTCTTTTTGTGATTTTATTTTCAAAATGAACAGGGGACAAGTCTTTGCATTTGTAGTATATTTGCTGAACGTCAGAAGAAAGTGTCACCAAATCCACAAAAAAACATTTATGCCCGTTTGCTCAACTGAAATATAAAATTGCTGATTTTCTTAAAAGGGCACCCTGAATCCGAACATATCTTCCCAGAACATCAGCATAAAGGCTAGTTAGAGATTTGGTGGACAGTTTACACTTTGAGCTGCGTTTGCAGATGCAGTCACCAGCCGCAGCACCAGTAAGGGACTGGCTACAGTCGATGGCCCACTTCCAGTTTTTTTAAAACTGTCCCTGTGGTTCTCAGCCAAATAGTTTCGGCTCTCCTTGTGATGGCATTGAACCATTTCCTACATCGGACAACAGTTCTCATAGGATCAGAGCAACAATTAACAACCAAATGGTGTTATCTCTTCCCTATAGCTAATTTAACAGCAGCCCCCCTCAGTGGCTTATTTACAGTGCTGCATATTCTCTCTTGATGAGTCAGCACTTCTTGCATGTGAACATCAATTTATTCTCGGGATAAACTTTTATCTCTGGCGAATGCTCCCGCTTGTTCTCTGTAGCGTTCTATATTTAAACTGAAGAGTGCATGGGGTAGAGTCTGGTTCTTTTAAACAGAAAGCTATATTGTATCTGATTTCCAATTGCAGCCTATTTCCTGCTGGGCAGCTGGTGAACTACGCCACACGGCTCCAACCCTTAAAATACCATAAGTCCATCATCTCACCAAGTGTGCTTTGATTCGGTAAAGTGGGGCCCCTCAGATTGTGATGCGGGCATGCGGTATATTCATTTTGATCAATCTATCAGCCTTTCCTCCAATAATGACATGTTTTCTACAAAAACTCTTTCCTCACACTTTCACCATTTTCTTTATTTAAATATATATTTTTATGGCATTTTTATGCTTTATTGATAGTGTAGAGACAGAGTTGAAATGGGGCAGAGAGGGGAGTGACATGCAGAGAACGACCACGGGCTGGAATGGAACCCGGGTCCGCTGCTGGCCGAGGCCCATGGGGGGGACGCCCTACCAACTGAGAATTTTTTTTCTTTACTAGAAGATGTTTTCTTGATGTTTTTTTTAATTATCAAGACAAATGAGATTGTTGAAGGCTGCTATTAAAAACACATAACGAGAAGATGACACAACATACAGTACATGTCATTGTGAGAGGTAATTGGCCATGATGACTCACATTTGTCCAGTATTCTTCTTAATGGGCTATGTGTTGGATCAGAGTGGCTTTTATCTAGCAATAGATTTCGCAAAGCAAACAAGCAGAAAATAAGGCAATACATAAATACAATTCCATGGCAGTAGAAGACAATCGTGCCTTGATATAAGAATATAAACTCATAGAAAGAAGCACTGAAAATATATTCCTGTTATGTGGCCATTTTAATGTTAATGTACTCACACAGAGGGAGGTTTACGAGTTTCAGACAGTAATGATGCCTTAGGGGTTGGAAATGACTAAGCCTCTTGCAAAACTGATTTTCACAGTAGTGGAGCAATCAAGAGCTCACACAAACTAAGTTTAAGCTTAAGTTTCTGTTTGTATTTGTATAAGGGAAGATAAGACTTACGGGTCTCAGTAATGAATGTTATGTACACAAGATATTTTGAAGGGCATGTTAAGGTTGTATTTTTTATATTGTGACCACTTGCTTGGTACTGCTTCAAAGTACAAAACAATACTGTTAATTCTTCTACAAAGCCCTTACTGTATGTGAGGGGATATAGTCCTCTATCAATTACCTTTCCTTACCAAATTGTTAAGCAACGGTCTATCGCCATAACATGTTTTGACCATGTGCAACAGGTTAATCTGGGTATGCCAAAAACACATAATGCCATTTTTTTTTAAAAGAAACTGTTTTGTGGCACCACTGTAAACAAATGTACCATATTTGCTGCTACAGTATCAACATATCTGACATGGGCCAAGAGATCATTTATCCTTCTGAAAAAAATGTCTTCTTCTTTTAAAATATGCCACCAGTTGTGTTCGTGTGATTACCAAGCAAATTTAAAGTTCAGTTGTCCTGTCCTGCATATCTTGGTTGGTGGTTCACCCTAAAACCCTCCATAAAGTTACCTTTAATGGACTTGAAATAAAGTATTATGGACTGTATCAAGCTTAAGGGCCATTTCAAATTATTACATGAAAATAAAAATCTAAATGTACATCACATTAAACCAACGTGAAACAAAATCTTCAGAAGAACATGGCATGAAGTAAAAGGAATATGTGCAATGTGCAAGCTGGAAATCCAACATTCATTATCAAATAACAATAACTTGTATATTACAACATATTACATGCACACACAAATATGTGGTAACATACATACTGTATATCAATGAGAAACATTCACTTAACTGACAACAGACATCGCTAATCTGCTAAGGTTTATGTATGCTTTGAAAAAGAAGAATTGTTCTCTTGCTGTTTTCCTACCCATGATCATCACCATACATTGGGATATTGTTTTTGAACCCATTAAATTGGAGCCTGCGGCTAATTTGATTTTTCCAATTAATAATTTTTTGTTTCTATTTTAGACATCATTGACTGTGGCATAATAATTCAGCAAATTAAACAATCTGAACCAATTCTTATCATCTTTCATTCACTGACATGACTGTCATTTTCTAAATTTTCTTGTGAAAATTAAAAAAACTCACACCCCATCTTTGCACAAAGGCAAGTCATTATCAGTCCCTTCTCCGCCCTGCTGTGCATTGTTTTGTTTCTGACAGCCAAACTTAAATTGGTTTGAGGTAATTAGCCTAAAACAGGCCTGTTAAGTAAACTGTCGTATCCTGACATTGTCACCAAGTATCTGGATGATAGGGGGGGACTTGTTTTCCTCATGTCAAATATGTAATTATAGCTGAAATGCATTTTCTCAGCTGATAGATTATACTGCAAATATGGAGTATAATTATAATTGGTTACACAAGAAGAGATATTTCTCATTATTCCAGATTGTTTCTGGCCTTTGGGGCCAGTATAGGTGAAACATTGCTTAAATAATAGAATACAAAATTAATTTAAGACATCATAAGAAGCTGACAAACACAATTTTAACTGTGATGTGACAAGAGAACACTCCCTTTTTAAGTATGCCACAGTGCTTTCTTTAACTTTTGCAATCAAGTGGTTCATCATCTATTTAACAGGAACAGATTAGGCCCATTAAATTCTCCCTGCTCTTTTATGATTTGTTATTGTCTAATAAACCATGAAAGGGGGAAGAATTTTTGCATACAGTAGCACTTGAAAGCACGCTGTTGGGCGCTCCACGGCCAGGGGCCAAAGTTCTTAAATGCAATTACTGATGAAAATCGTTTCCTTATCAGTAAGTAAGAGACATAATTTCACTGCCAAGTGGATAATAATGTTCACAGTCAATGAACAATCAGGAAATGTATCATTTTAAAGTCCTGAAATGGTCAAACTGTTTAAGATTTCTTTTTCAGTCACTTCCATGAAGCCGGTGTGATTATGTTAAATGTTGTGCTTTTATGCAGCATAATGGAGTTGTGGCTTCTTATTGCATTAGGAAATAACTGGGAGATTATGCTGTATTGCATATTATATATTTGTATCAGCCATACTACTATATATCCTTAGCATGAGTTACTGTACATGTGCTGTATGTTGCCCATTAGGTGAATATTATCTGCTGCCTCCAGAGACAAAGAAACACCAGAAGTCTGGCTTTGTTTAGATGTTTTTATTTTTGGATGATCTGTTATAGAACACAGGGTCACGGTAAGCACTATAGTGCCAACTTTTTAATAGTAAGGGCAATAATACAATCGTATTTACCACCATTTGCAGCTTTAGTGGAACCAAATTGCCTGCCTATTTTGTGTTTGATGAAATGGCAACATTTTGTACCACATTACTTTTAACAATTCATGAAGTCGCGAGTCAATAGTTGAACGTTTCCTGCACCAGTAATTGACACCTCTGGGTAAAAGGGAGATGGTGTTCTTCCACATTAGTGGCTGGGTGTCATAACATATCACAGAGCAGTCTTCTAACCTTGTCAGAACTTATCATGACACCAATTAGCTTTAAAAAATAGGGGAAAAAAATGAAAACAGCCATGCACACAGCTGAGGATGTACTTCATGCTCATCTGCAAAAGGGTAACAGTCCTTGTATGAAGAGGCACAATCTGCGTGGCTAACTAAAAAAAAAAGAATTAAAGAAACTCCAGGGACGCATAAATGGTGAACAATATGAAAACGAGCAGACAATAAATACACATCATGTCGCAGTAAAGTGACAGTGACAAGGGCACTGTCTTATTTGTCCGGGACACCACAATTAACCTTGCACTATGACATATTCTTGTGCCGCTGAAATAGACTTTGTCATGTAACAGCTCTCCTTTTCTGTGTCTCCCTCCCCCCTCCCCCCTTTTCCCTGTTCTCTTCTCTCCCATCAGGTCTCCACATAATGGAGCGAGAATGAACAGAGAGCGGCTTAAAAAAAAGCATGAACTGGAGGTTTATTGAGGTCATCTGCTTCCTGTTTATATGGGACCATATAACAGTTCAGTCTTCCCGCCAGGACCCATTGGCCAGTGAGCAACATGTCACCAAGCAATATGACTGGCTCATCTCTGACCGTGGACCTTTCCACCACTCTCGGAGCTATCTGTCCTTTGTGGAAAGATTCCGCCAAGGATTTACGACCAGATATAAAATTTATAGGTGAGTTTTTTTTTTCGCTTTAGGGCCGGTTGTGTATTGATGTCACACAGGCTTTTCTAAGAGTCTATCTGTTTTATTTATTTTTCTATTAGGAGATTTAAGTTGCAAAAAGCAATTTTAACCTATCAAGTGTGCATTCTAGTTTTAATATTTACTCGTGGCCACTCTCAGCATGGTGGACTGTTTTTCTTATATTGAGAGACTTTCCTTGACCTTTGCTAATACTCAAGTTTAAAGTATTTTTTCTGGAACATGTTTACTTTCTAATCACCCACACAGGCTAACTTGCAGAATAAAATAATATATCATATAATGATAATATAGCTTAACTTTTCCACACTTATATTCATTCTCTCTCTCTCTCTCTCTCTCTCTCTCTCTCTCTCTCTCTCTCTCTCTCTCTCTCTCTCTCTCTCTCTCTCTCTTTAAGAGAAAAAAACACAGAACAAACTCAACAAACTAGAAAGTAAAAAAAGGATCATAACATGGAGAAAAAAAAGCCTACACATTTATGCACTGGTATTAGCTTGTTGACAATGGCTACTGTGTCTGCAGCTAATTCTATTATTGACTGATAGTAGTGGCAGGTGAAGTGTTGCTGATCGACTGGTAAACAAATGACAACAGTTTGATATCTTTACTAATTCAACCAATAACAGCTGTTCTCCATTCCATTTAATGTTGCGCTTACATGAAGCTGGGAGACATCATCTACTCGTTCAACATAACTTTATGCACCAAGCCTAGACACCTAGGTAACCCTCATGACTCATCGTAATGTGTAACATTGGTGGAGTGCCCATTCAACGGTAGGGACATGATACCATTAGGCGGCTGTGTAAAACACATTTACATTAGCTTTTATAAGTCAAAGAACCAGTTTCCTCTTGCCAAATTGGACACCCCTTACCACTTGACTGGCTATTGATTAACCAAAAAAATAATGTTGTGTATTTTTTTTTGGCTCATAGTATGACACATTAAAAGGTGTATAGATGATTTGCGACAAAATAAATAAATAAATACATAAAAGGGTTTAGGGCACAATGTAGTAAGTCACACTGAGCTACAAGGCCTTTCATTTAAGGCAATGGAAATAGTTATCAATCTTTTATGCTTACCCTAGCCCGAAACTGTGTCAGGATCATTTCAAACCTGAACCTTGTCTTCTGTTCTTGCAACCAAATTACATTACATTGACATTCTCACCCTTATAGTTTTCTTCTCAGTTTTGCATCACACATTTCCTCATACATGACATGGCTACACACTCTTCTTTCTCCGAATGATGTGCTTTGATTTGCTTGCAGTCTGCTTAGAAGTACAGAAAGACTGAGACCACAGAGTAAGACAGTCAACTTCCACGTTCCTTTTGACTGCTCTACCACGGCATTTGTTCTCTCTTCCTCTCCTACGTCTCTCTTGCGTCTCAACTTACCACACAGCCCACACAGGTCCCCACTGGCTTTGGTGCCTTTTTTTGTCATACATACAGTAAACAAGACATTTGCATAATGTGTAAGTTGACAGAGGCGGATGTTGCACAGAGGCAGAAACTTCTGAAGCCATTTTTTTTCCCCCACAGACGTCGTTGAGCCATAGAGTGCTTTCTGTGATGCTGCAGTGATTTATTAAAACAGAGAGTGTGTGTTTGCATGCCGGTTGGCTGCTTGGAAATGTTGCTGTGCCCAGGTGGCTCCTGTTGTTGTTTCTCCCTTCTTAACAAAGTATTATTGGCCTCAAATTCAGCCTTCAGCAGGAGATATCCCTTTCCTTATGATGAGACAGTTTAATCTTGCGTTTAGAGGTTGAAATGTATTTCTCGTTAAAAATTGAAATAACAGCAACAATCCGCATTCACAACCGTCACTTCTCTCACTGCGTTTGCCTTAAAACACATCCTGTGCTATATAGTGTACGGTAGACACTGTGCTATACAGCACTGTTAAATGTAGGACTGTGTACGTCGAGTACATTAAAGCTATAGTGTGTAACTTTTTTAGTATTAATTAATGTCGGTTTCATTCAAGCCATCGCCAAACAAGTTGATGCAAAGTTGATTGTGCCTATGAGCTGCACAAAATTAATGCACCCAATAAATGTGTCTGCTGTTGATTCTACTGCTAAGGAAAAAACAGGCTTACCTCATGTAGATACGTCGTCAGTATTGTTGTTATAACGCATCATTCATCGTGAGGGCAAGATAAGTTACGCTCTAGCTTTAACATTATGCTTTTGAGCATGGAATACATATTTTGTAAGAAAATCATAGACTTTATTTGAGGCAAGGGTGTGAAAAACTCCCCCCCCCCAGAGATCCAAGCGTTTCCCAAGGATTCTCCCACCGACCCTGGGTCCATGGTTAATTCCAATGCTTAGCACATCTTCAGCTAGAGAGGCTGAGAGAAAATCAGTGACATCAGCTGTGCAGAGATGGTGTTTGGTTGGAATGAAATCATACACAGGCCCCGGTGCTTCTTGGCACATGATTGCCCAGACGTGCTCTACTCCTAACCAGCAATGAGAACTGAATCGCTTTGTAAATTTCCCCGGGGACTTTTCTCTGCCTCGGCGATTTAGTGCTGGAAAGTGGTTGAATCAGATTTTGCAGAGAGACAAAAGCATCCATTCCTTTCGAGTTCTCTCTCTCTGTGTGTCTCTTATCGAGATAGATTACCTCGGAGGCACGCAGTGGGGACAATGCCAACCTGATCAGCCACAAACAAATCCGCCCCATCTTTAATAACATGGGCACCGCGCCTAATTCGAAGGATACACACAAATTTAGGAAGTGCCGGCCTCTTGTCTAGTATACTCTGGAAAAGGTCACAGTCGCTTGGAAGGGAAAGAGACATACCACAAGGCACCAATTATCCTCTTACTCTTGAAATGTGACTCTTATAGAAATGATTGGAGGATGCTATGTATAAATTATCATCAGCACTGAGCCACTTCTGACTGCAATCTTCAAACTGAATTCCTTTTATTCCCCCCTTGCTGTTAGCATATGCATAACCGTTCATTTTCTGTATGGTATTCATCAGTCACAAGAAAGCCACTTTTCTTTGCCGGCTGCGTTCTGCTCTTGTGTCGGTCCTGCAAGCTGAATAATGTTGCCTTGGTTAGTCGCGAAAATTCGATGGCCTGTTTTGCTCAAACTAGCATCACCGTTCGGTTGCTTGTACTCTATTATGGGGGTCGAATGTGTTTCAGATGATGCGTGTTCTCTCTTTGGTCTTTGTTCGTGGGCGCTCTATCTCAGGTTTTTCCGTGAGCCTGAGCGAAGAAAAAAGCAATATAAATGCAAATCTGGTCGCCATTAATGCATTTTAAAGGCCTTAAAAATCGGCATTGCACTGTAATCAAAGAAGCACAATGGGGCCTGTTATTTAGAATGAAAAAAATATTTATGAAAATGAATAGAATAGCCCCTGATTGATCAAGATTATCAAAGCCATGCTAAAGTGAATGCATGGAGAGGGTTCATAGAGCATGCTCTTGTATCAGGGCTCATCCAGGTTTCAAAACATATGGACAAAAGCCTACAATGACTAGTGTAAAAAAGAACACTTGGAAATACAATTCAAATGGAAAATGTTATCCATGGCAATAATAAAAACTCAACCATTTTTGTTCTTTAATTAAAAGGGTAAACACAATAATTGTTGTTGGGTCGATTTCATGCCTGAAAAGCTGGCAGAATAGGCTTAAATGTGTACAACCTTTAGGATGATAACATAATGTATAAACTAATTGGCAGTCACAGACTCATTTCAAAAGGGTAGTTTAACATAATTGCAAAAAACATTTCAATATATGTCACCATTCAATAGCACAGGCTCATTAAAAACGTTGGCTATTGCATGCAAATACATATATTAACAAAACAGGTACAGGACAGAGGTAACTCTCTCCTGTTACACATAAAGAATTTAATATTAGCTTCAATACCTCAGTTTATCTCCACTGGCCTAATAATCAGATGAGGTGATAGAAAGAGTAGATGCTTGATTTTTTATAAATATGTATCTTCTGACTTTAGAGCTATTTAAGTATGAATTTAAGTGAAAATTCAAGAGTTTACTTTACATTTTTATTCCATTTCATATTGTTTTTATATATGCTCAGCTTAAAAAAAAAAGAAGTGGGGTCGAAATTGTAAAGAGCTAAAGAGAACAGTTGGTCATTTTAGGTGGTACATTCACCTTCTTAGATACAAAGATGGATACAAATAGTATGTGCAGTGAATATAAAGCTACTGCTTATCCATGCATACAGTACATATTGAAAATAGGGGACATACTGTTGGTCTCACAAAATTAGACGGTATATCCTAATGTTTTTTTTTCTGTAAAATACCCCGTAAAATAATCATTGGAAAGCAAGTGACTGACTTTGTTCACTATATGCAAATGAGGTCAATGATTGCTTGGAAGTATTTATATCTTACGCGAATGAAGGCTCTAAATGAAATTCACACAGTGATTAGCGGACAGAGGCATTTCATGATTGTCTTTCAGTTTGTTTCCACTGTAAAGCACGTTTCCCTGTCATCTGTGTCTTTTGAGTTTTAAAATACGCAGTGTTTTCAACTATGATACCACAAAACATGACTCTCCATTGAATCTTTGATTACTGTCATAATTTGATATTTATCTGGATATTTAAAATGTACCGTATGTCCTCCAACTCGCTTCATAACCAAAAAGGTTTGACAGGCTTGATATGGTTATATTTAATGCAAGAACATCATGCATATCTGTAACGGAACATTTCCTTCATGATGCTAATTATTCCATGCTATAATCAGTAGTACACAGGCAACCACTTGGTTAGCACAAAACCTTCAATGAATAATCTGCACCTCTAATTTTCATGTGCAAACAACTTCTTTTATCCGGCGGCCACTAATTTAATCAAACAGATAGCCTTGTATTTTCAGACTCACTTCACCTTATCTGCCAAGCATAGCATTGCCTTTCACATTCATGCCATTTCTTAACATTATTAAATGAACAACATAAACAAAAAAAACATAAACATTTTGTTTAGCTCATGTGTTCAGTGTGTGTGTGTGTGTGTGTGTGTGTGTGTGTGTGTGTGTGACTGTCAGTGCTGATCTGGCCCCGTCTGTTTTAAAACAGGAACAAGGTGTAACATTTGTCCGACTCAGGTCTTGAATTAGTTTGGATGAGCCATCTGTAATTGGATAGAGGGAGGGAAGGCGGATTTGATGCAGTCGGCAGATTTGCAGAGAAGAGGCTGCAGCAATGTTTTATTCAGCAGGTTATAGCCAAAGGAAGAGGAGGAGGAGAGAGACAGACAGGCAGGAAGTCAGGGGGATGAAACAGACTGTAGGAAGAGGACAGACACATGCAGAGGTCTGATATGCCATTGGGCAGTGAGACAGGTGGTGCTAAAAATGTGTGATCAAGACAAAATGTATCTTAGTGCTAGAGACATGGATGAGGGTGAGTTCAGTATCTAAACAGGGAACCGGGAATCAGACAGGTAGGTTGGCAGTGAGGTCATCGTCAAGGTGAGAAAAGTGCACTTCTCTGCCGCAAACAACAAATGCCATTTATTATTAAAGTCGTCTCTGCACCTCAGCATAGCCGTGCTTAGAAAAAAATCAGGCTTATGATGTGTCAAAGTGTTTTCACTACGACCCGGAACTCAGACAAAGGTTCTGGGCACCACTAGAAAATTGCATTCTGTTTAAAAGTAATTTTTTAATCAAATGATGTCCTTATCTACTAACAGTTAGTGGGTGTCACAAACTTTTTTTAGCAGTGAGAGGGTGACATATTCTCCCACGTTGTGTTGGAGCTAGAATAGATGTCGAATAACAAAAAATCTTGATACTATGATATCCTGTATCAATCTGCAAAATAAACTAACTTTATTGCGCCGATTTAAAATTGACATTATCTGACTCACGCTAAACTTTGGCAGTTATTTACACCAAAGCAGTGACTTCACCAAAAGAAAATGTTGCTTTCTAATGTATGCAATGATTTTTTTTTCTGTTTAGTCTAGAATATTAGCTTTTTCCCAACAGCCCTTGAACACAGCACATGCAATCACACAAGTATTACCTGACCTGCTGACATGCATTCCTGTATTCTATGTTAATATGACATTTGCAATATATAAATTTGCTGTCAAATTCATATAGTTTCTATGCAGCAGTGTTGGAAATTTGGATTAGATGACTCATGAACATGCTGTCACCAAAGAGGATGTTGGCTGTCACGTCGCTCTCTGGCAGCAGACGCGAACCCCATATTAGCTGACTGCAGCAGTAACCACTTCCAACACTTGGATTTCGCCTCGGCCAATCAGGCGAGCTGAAATTCCAGCACAGCTTGTGACTGCTGTGCACCAATTACGTATTTTCTTTCTTTAAAAATTTTTTTTTTTATCACACCAGAGACCTGCACTGCGAGAGTGTTGTTTACCGCGGGGCACATGACAATATCACATATACGATGACTTGTACACAAGATCAAACGGCAGCGTTCGCACAAGCTGAAACATCTCACATTGGATTTACATTTTTATCTCTGCATCTAGCTCTCTTTCACACATGGGAACATAGACATAGACACAAATGAAGCAAACACAACGTTTAACCCGGAGCTACAGCGCTATTACAATCAATGGAGCGCTGCTGATACTTGCTGTTGATCTTGATCTGCATTTTTCCAGCTGCATAAGTTTGGGAGAATCAGGGGCTAATCTTGAGAGGGGAGGGAGTCCATGTCACTTCCCCTTTCCCTACCTTGTGGTAAAAAGCCCCCGCTGTGGGACGACAAAATTACTGGCAAGGAAGGGGACGGTAATTAGAGGAGAAACACAAGGCTAGAAGAAACTGTCAGGGTTAAGTACTGACTAATTCAATGCGTTGGATGCCTGTGCCACTCTCCCGTGAGAATGGCAATACAATATCACCACAAGCAGCAAGCTCTTTAGAGAGCGGACGCTGGGGCAGCCATGTTGCATAATTCCATTACTGTGATGTGTTGATCCAAGCTGCGAAATCATAGCCTACCAAATATTCCACTAAAGGGAGTCTTGCATTTAAAAGAAAAAAATATATATAAATCTGAAAGGGGCAATATAAATAATCATTATTAAAACTCTATCACATTGTACTGCAGACTGCTGGCCATGTATTATGCCATTCAGTGACTGCGATTAGCCAGTTTTTGAATTTCAATCCACCAAAGGAAATGTCAAGGATTCAAGAAAGTGATAACAATACTACTATTCTCTAGTTTATATTCTATCTTTTAAAGACTGTCAACCCATGCAGATGTTTTCATTTAAAAGGTTTTGAGGTTAAGGTGAAGTGGAGCTGAGGTTCGCAGACTCCATGTATTGAACAGAATCAAAGCTGTTGGTTGTGTCGCACTAACAAGTAAAACACAACCAACAGACGAGGATCAGGGACATGGCAATCAAGCATATAATTTACCAGCACCTTAACGTTCTGAGAAAAAGTTAAATCAAGCAAACTTTCTGAAAGCACCTTTTGTGGGCATACTGTGCAGAGGCTTTCAGATATAAAGTAAAATATTGTGTCATAAAAAAACCTAAATAATAACAATTATATGTCATGTAATATGTCATTTTATGAATAATTTGGTTTCAGTCAGACACTCTTGTGTCAAATAATTGACCATCAACAGAACACTTTGATATGGTTATATTTTTTTGGGGGGGGGGGGCTCTGATGTTTGAGGGAGCTCTGGGAAATCTGCTGAGAGAGCCAATCCCTCTAAATAAACACATACTGTACCAAAACATTCAATCTTTATTTAGGTCAATATTCTACCAACATGCCACAGAGGAGGTTTGGGGTGGTGGAGGGAGCTGCTGCAGCAAACAGCCCTGACATGAGTGTGATCATCAGAGTAAACAAAGATAGTGTTGGGTTTTAATATCCGGGCTGCATAGCTCCATGACTAGCCACATAGCTGTGAACGAGCCAGTCACTGTGAAGCATATCGCAAACAGTATGTGTGCGACTTCAGTGCGCTGCCTGAAGCAATTCAATGTTTATGTACTTGCATGATTCTTGCGATTATTATCCATATGTTGTAATGCAGGTTAAATTGCTTTTGATAAAATAATCCGCTAAATGAATGTTTTGTTATGTAACTTTAGCTAGTTGATGCATTTTAGATGCATACAAACTTAAATCATTATATATAAAAAGATGATAAGTCAATTTTCTCCCATAAACAAAAAGAGAGAAAACAATGCATGCACTCTGTGGGTTGAGATATTTACAAATTCCCAACTATTCTTTGAAGGCCTAAATATATATCGTCTCAGTGCATGTACCCAAAGTCAGCGCGGAGCAGCAGTCAGCTGAACACCTCGGCAGAGGTGTCCTTACTCTCTTGCTTCCCTGTTCTGCAGTCAGTGCACAGCTTTGATGCTTGGTGTAACCTACACAAACACAAAGAGGTTTATTCTCGGCCTCCCGCCGAACACCTGAGTCAGTTCACTTCCAGCAAAATGCTGAAAATCTTGGACATGTCAGTCTGTGACAGAGTCTACCGTACTGTAGGTATTCAGAAACATATTGAAGTAACTTGGCCAACATTACTTTCAATAGGGTGATGTTCTAACATTCTGGGAGCAGCAAACACTCTTGTTCCAACTTCTTTATTAAGATTACAACAGAATAAAAACTGTTGTGTCTGTTAACATTGCAGCTATTCAAACTCAGGTCGTAATTGAGCACAAGCAGTCAATTTGAATACAGGGTGGGAATAGAAAGGAATAACACATTGTAAACAGAAGGCTTGAAGACATGTTCTTCACAAATAATAATTCAATGTCATGGTGTCTCAGGTTGGAAAAACAATGCATTGTATAACATTTGTTTCAGTGTGCATACAGGGAGTTTCAGAAAGAGGTCACCGAGCTATAGCCAGCATGATATCCTCAGGACGGTTGTTCTGATCTCTATGGGATCTCACAGCAAAGGCCCGATAAGTGGGTTTAACAAGTAATGACATGTTTCTCATTTTCAGACTTGAAGCCGTGAAGCAGTAATCATTATATAGATGACTCCTGACTTGCCCATGCTTGTGTCCACTCTCACACCTCGGAAATTATATCTTAACAGCTAATGAATGAATTATAAAAGCACAGGAAAATACCCAGGAAATGTGCAAAACAAGACACTATACAGATGCCTCTTATTTACTTTTTCTTGAATACAATTTGTCCTTTAATCAAATTTAAATCCATTTGTAAATGTGTTACCTTGACATAACTAGCTATCAAAACCTTTCTCTCACGATCACACACTAAAGTTTGTCAGCGTAAACTGATTAAGTATTTGGTAATAGGTGTTGAAATGTCATGCTAGGCCTTGGGAGCAGCAGTGGACAAAACAATCTGAACTCTAAGTCTACTACTCTTTTCATCTTTAGCAACATGGCTTTATTGAATAATTATATTGTAATCTCAAGTAAGATAGTAATAAATACAAATAGAGACACACATGTCCTCTTTGGTTTTCTGCATACATTTTAATTGTGACTTAAGATTTTAATGAAAAGACCCCCAATTAACTGATACATGCATGCATCACATTGGTCTTTACGGCATTTGTGATATTAGGCAAACAGCCAACCACACACTGGAAAACGGCACCCTTTTTGTTTGGGATAGATAGATAGATAGATAGATAGATAGACAGATAGATAGATAGATAGATAGATAGATAGATAGATAGATAGATAGATAGATAGATAGATAGATAGATAGATAGATAGATAGATAGATAGATAGATAGATAGATAGATAGATAGATAGATAGATAGATAGATAGATAGATAGATAGATAGATAGATAGATGGATGGATAGATATGGATGGATGAATATCAATCGATAGATAGGTGGATGGATGGATGGATTGATGGAGAGATATATTTTTTTGGAGAGATATATTTATTCCGTCTCAAGGTTTCGTTCTGAGGGAACTGTCACTGTCCAAGGTGCGGAACTTTTCCCTCTGCACTCTTCACAGTGTGTGGTGCGATTGTTTACAAGTGAGAACAACAATTGTTTTGTTTTCATCTGATTTGATCTCTCAATGACATCAGTATCATGACTGTGCAGACGTCACATACTGTTGAATTACAGAGAGTGAATTAAATTGTCCGAAGCTTTTTTACTGATGAATATAAAGGATACAGGGATCATAATATTGATGGAGCTTTGGGATTTCATTTTACTCATTACACCAACAGCAAATCCAGTGCACAGAAGTCATCAACATAATGTGCTTTTATTTGGGGGTGTGACTGACAGTTATTATGGGGCAGATAGAGTTCAGAAGTAAATGGATGGGATACAATGAGCTGCATCTAGGGCACTGACAATAGCAGTCGTTTTTGTATTACTGCATGAATGCGTTGACCTTGGTCGGGGTTTATTTCATAATATGTACGTAGGGAGAACATTGTTAGTGTTTTCATTACAGGACTCAGAAGGTGATGGGGCGTTTCATCAACTGCGAACAATACAAAACACAGTATACAGGAGGGCTTTACACGCGAGATGGGGGAGCATATGGAAAGAAGATTAAATAATCCTGTAAATTGCGCTGGCTTTTTTCCACGAATGCAACATAAGCAGTATTTTCAAGGTGATCATTCAGCCATATGTTATTTTCCCGCGTAAAAAAATGTGTCCAATTATTTGTTGTGGAGGCTCATAATGATTTACATGAGATCTCTGCCCACACAGTCAGACTAGTTCATCAGCAGCAACTTCTCACATTACACAGTTAATTAGATTCAGACACATGCTCGTGTCACTCACCCGTGCATTGGCTTCCAGGCACCATGTCCCATCAAATTCTCGAGATTAAAGTGAATTAAGAGATTGTTTTTGATTAGATCCCATTTTCATTCCATTGCCTCATACAATTACAGCGTGCGCTAACAAAGCGATTGTGCCAGCAATCGCATCCCATTTAGTCAATCACGTTCCATTTGCTGATATGCTCCAATTAATGGTTTATAACTAAAATGCTTAATATGGAGTTAGATGGATAATCTTACATTTTTGCAGTAAAATAATCCCTTGAAGACTTGAGGAAAATTAAATTATTTTTGCTTAACACTTTCACTGGTTAAAAACTAATTTCTAACAAATAGCAAAATTAGTCAGTATACAAATGCTGTTTACTTCTGCTTTAACTTGACTTGATTTCTTCTGATGTCAGTCCATTTTCCGTAGACACTAAATTGAAGGATGATGCGGCCAAAAAGTATTTCAAATAATACTTACCAACAGCAGGACACAGTTACTGGAAAAGTAAATTCATTCACAGATTAATTTCTAAATTCTGGCAAGCATCTCCATTTCATTATCTCCACCTCTCCCTACCTCTGTTAAGACCGTACAACCGGCTTTTCTGAGCAAAGCAGAGGAGAAAATTAAATTAAATTTTGCCAGCTCACAAGAAAAGTCGGCAGACACAATCAAAAGTCTATCCAAACAGGGCCGCCATGCACAGAATAAGATTAAAGGCATATTTTTTTTTATATTTATGCGTGTTGATCTTGTAAATCACAATGACCTGTATCTAGCCTTGTCTACTCCAGATTCTCTCTCCTTTTGCCTATCCATTCCTCCCTTTCAATTGTACCAAAAGTGGTCATTATTGGCCAAATACCACCATTTCACACGGATGGACTCTGCAGGCATTAGTCATGTTGTGGGTCACAACAACTGAGGTTTTTGAAATATTTTAAAGGTTTTCTAGCAAAATAAGCAGCAATAGTCAAACGATCCAGCCCATGATAATGTTTTTGACTTTCACTTATACGATCTCGTATATAAGTACATGTTTAGATTGTAATCTACCTCTCTGATGGCTTTCTATTATTGGATATAGATAAACTATAATATATGAAACTATTTATATGCTAGAGTAGACAATGTTCACAGTATTATCATTTACTAGACAGACATGTGGGATTATTGATGGTAAATCTACGGGAATTTACTGTTAACACGTGCCTTAATTGATCTAAAACCCATTAGCTTGGGACGTTCACTTGGATATTTTTACATGGCCTCTCAGATGATGCTTTCTAGTTTTTATTTTTAACATTGTTTTAAAATAGCCCCTGCATCCCTGCATATTGTACACTGCTCTGTATATGAAAGCTAGCCCCTTCCAGTATTAAAGTGAAAATAAATAAAACAAGCACAAGCAAACAGTTCAGGCCGACCACAATAACATCCCACCTCTTTCTGTGCACTGGAGCATAGGATTAAGATTCATTTTATAGTATTTTGAATGGTTCTCGGTGGTTGGAATTCACACAGGATTTCAATTGTATCTCTGTCAGTTTGATTTATTACTGCCTCCTTATTACCATGAAAGGCCTGGATTTTTTTCTTTTATTTCATTCCGTTAAGATGCTGCATAATACTGTGGCAAGCAACACAGTAGAATAAGGATTCAGAGGACTCAGACTATGGGGGCTTTTCCCTGAGAAATAACAGTTAATACTGGCCCTGAAGAAACATGACATGCTAATCTGTGCAATGTGATACACTGGAAATGATGAGATTGCTTTTCAACCGAGATTTTCTGTTCATATATTGTCTTGCATTCACACTTTTCACATTGGCTACCAAAAGAAAACCCTGACTCAGCAAAGCCCTGTGACTTAAAACATGTGATGTTGAAGAAAACACTAGCGTATGTTTAGACCCAAATGATAAAATCCCTTTGATGTTTAGCAATCTTGTGTGGGGTTGCTGTTGTGCCCATTGACTGCTATTCACACCAGTTTAGAAACTACCTGATTAATCAGATGATTGTAATTTAGAATGGTGATGGGAGTTAGAGCACTGATGCAATTTTTCCTAGATTGCTATCTAACCATTTCCATGAAAAACTGTGACAGAAAAATGGCACCAAGCAGGAATGACATGGACACAGTTGTACAGGTTACTTAAATTAAAGTCACATAAATAATAACCCTCAATTTAACATATGTATTACGTAGGGCTGTCAAGCGATTAAAAAAATTCATCTAATTAATTACAGGCTCTGTGATTAATTAATCTAAATTAATCGCATACTTTTATGACACTTTTATACCTGTTTATAAACAGCTGTATAGCCTGCTCTCCTGCTCTCCGTCTCTCATAACTTCTGTCTCCACAACAGACAGCGCTGCACTGCCACAGATTCATTCACCATCGTCGTACTCATAGGCAAAAATATTGACACACACACACACACACGGGGCGGGTGTCCGTTTACGCGGGAGGCGAGACAGCTAGCAAACAAAATTGAGACACACACGGAGGAAGATTGAGAGATAGGCCTACTGTTTTGAACCTACATTGTTGCACGCACTAAATCAATAATGCACAGACACTGCGGAGAATAAAGTAAGATGTCTTCCTACCTTCATGCTTATTTTCCCGAAGCATCCCATAAACCGTCCATAGAGCCCTCGGCCCCGCCCTTTCCACTGCTTCTCTCTTTACTTTTCTCCCTTTCACCCGTGCGGGCCGCGTATGCAAGCTACAGGTGCAGCTCGGTGCAGCTGCGCACCACGTTTGCACCGGGTCAAAGTGCGATTAATCTGCGTTAATTTTTTTAATCTCGTTAATTTTTCTGTGATTAATTAATCGAAATTAACACGTTCATTTGACAGCCCTAGTATTAAGTCATTGTGAAAATGATTAGTTAAAATGCTATTAGCAAATACTTGGCAGGAACTGGTTAACATGAAAACAGGCTGAAGGAATGAAATTGAATGTTAACTCTGTTGTCAGTTATTCTGTGATTTGGTTTATGATCAGCGGTGGAAAACGGCACATATTCTGTAACAGTGTGCAAATGTCATGCTGGATATAGTTTGTATATGCATCTTAATGCCATCCACACATTAATGCCTACAGCAAGATAAGACATACGCTAAATGATAAATTAAATTTACAAAAATGTTATCAATCAATCAGTATTGTCCAGTCTCCACTAGGGACTGTCTCAAAGACCTCATGAAAGCTTACAAATGCAAAATATGACATATAAATACCATTCTATTATCAGTGCAGTGTGTTTGACCGCTTTAGCAAAGCATCTGCTGGCTGTCGGTTTTCTGTTTAGCTACTGATGGGATTTTTCAAACCAAAAAATTAGACTGTCTCATCCTCGAACAAGTCAAGGTAACATTGGTATAAATAAGTCCGTAGTTATCGACTCAGGACACAGTCAAAATCGGGTTAAAGTACTTCCAATTTATGTTCCTAAATAAACTCATAGACAAAGTCGGTCAAGCAGCAGCCAAAGCTCTGTCCTTGGATAGCAAAAGTGAGATCCCAAGTCCAACCCACCCTTTTTCCTGTCTTTATTTTTGCACAAGATTATTCAAGGGTAGTACGTTAAGTTAAGTTATCTGTGTGAGTCAATTTACACGAGGCACATTTAAATTTGTCTCTTTGCATCTCCCTTCTCAAGTTACCACACTTTGGAGCAGGTCAGAGCGCAGGGGCAGCCATAGAACAGCGCCCCTGGAGCACTATCAATAATAGAATTGCTTAGTATCGGCATCCACAAGCAGTATCTACTGTATATCGATATCCCTATCAACAATCTCCCAATGACACCCATCTGTCAATTGGGTTTTGTTTACCAGGTGGTTGCCCTCATGTGCTCATCCATTACTGGTATATTATACAAACTGCACACATGAAAAAAAGCAACCCGCGAAGCTGTAATTCATCGAAGCTCCTTGTTGGGAAGCCTCTGAAATGTGCCACACACATGTACATTCATAAACCCTGCTGGGTCCATATGGTGGTTTAGATGTAATAACATTTATTCTACATCCCTGAAAATGTATCATATCCAAGCAGTTGCGATCGTGCGGCAGTGTTTCTGTGTGGGAACAGCATGTACAGAATGAAAGGGAATAAGTCAATACTGTGTGGGAAGACAAAATCGCTTCACAAAGTCATTCATGGGGGAATTAGCATTATTGGATCAAAGTCTCCCCCATTCCTCGCAGCCTGCCAGCGTTTTCTGTTGAAGCCCTGGTGGTGCAGTCAGCTAAGGAGAGAACAGTGTGGCAAAGATTCAATCAGTAATGTCTATGGAATGTTTAATGGTCTTTAGTAAATAATGTACGATGCTATAATGGAAATAATCCATGAGTAGGATCATTTGCTAATTAATTTTAATACTATTATGCGCAAATGAGATCATCATTGTTAAGATGACCCCCCCCACCACCACCACCACCACCCCCCCCCCCCCCCCCCCACACACACACACACACTCCTTGTCTCTAATCATATACTCATATTGTCTTACCAGCCATTACTTTAAATTTGTATGTGTTTATTGTTCAATCTGTCAACAAAATAGGAGTTCTGTACATCTTTCCAGCAGACCAATTTTATGACTTTCTCACCTATTTGTCTGAAAGTCTTTAAAAATAAAAACATATAACAAAGTGCGCCTATGTAACACTCGGAGAGTAGTTGGAGAGCGCACTGCTTTTTCAATTGTTGTTCTTTTTTTAAAATTCTTTGTTTTGATGGATCATTATTTTTATGCTAATCGTAGAAACCGCTAATTAGCATAAGCATTTCTTCTGTGCCACAAAACGATGGAAAAAAGATTTTTTTCTGAATACAGACAATGTGGAAGTCAGTAATTGACCTTACAGAACTTGAAGCAGGCCTCTGAGAAATATTTTTTCTTTCTGGATATAGTGTTGCAGTCCTGCTAGCATGAAGCGTGCAGACTTTAGCTAAGTTGGAGCTGATTTAAGGGCAGGAATAAGATAGTCAGCTTATGTCTTCACTGCACTACTTTGATTGGTTGTTGGAAATGGACTGTTAGCCTCTGGAGTATTTTGTTTTGTGACAATGCATTGACTAGTAATTCAAAATGATGTTGTTTTGTATTGTATTCCTTTTCAACTAGCAATTGAACCACGACTGTACAAACAAGTAGTGAAACAAATGACAAAAGATGAAAGGGTTATCCTTCTTCAAAGCCTGAGAAATGGATGCCATGTCTGTTCCTCTCTCACATCAGTAGGAGCAGACAGCATCCGTAGAAAACACACACACACACACACACACACACACACAGTTTATTCAATGAAGTTTTGCATTTTGGCACCATAAAAACAACCGGAATCTTGAGGGGAAACAAATTAATCTGTTACATTTGTGGAAGATTTATTATTTTAAAATAAGGGCTTTGTTTTAGATACAGCCATTAGACACACAAAAAAAATTGTATGTGTATTTTTCATCCTGTCCATGTCCCTCTTGGAACTTTGCAGGTAGCCTGTTGCATTAAGTTTAAGGTCAATTATATACTGGACGTACATACAAACAGTGAATGGTGACAATCTAGTGAGCAAACCACACGTTTTTCTCTGATTTGATCCTTTTTGAATTACAAAACAGTGCCATTGCATTATGGGAAAGAATAGCAGAACCAAATACCGCTCCAGTCAATGATAAGAACTTCAGAGTATGGATAGCCCATTGGCTTTTGGAGGCTTTCAGTGGACACTAGAAGGAAAAGAACAACATAATGTAACTCTGAATTAAACATTTGGTGTGACTTGATAAATATTGTATCCTTGTATGTAGTGATACTTTCAGCATGATGAATATTGTATCTCTATTTATAAGTAAACACCTTGAGGCCAGAAATAAAGACATGTTCTTTTAGAGTATTTCTCTCTGCACTTTTTCAATGTTTTTACTTTAGCATGTGTGGCTTTTATGTGCCACACTCATCTTCAATTAGTCTCCTTGTCTCAGACCATTTCATTTCACAATCAAGATGTTGTTGATTTGAATTGGGATAGTTAAAGGAGAAGTAAGTGATATGGTCCTTTTAGCTAACTTCCTGTCAGTGACGGCAGTTAGCAATCCCTTCCCTTGTCCCTACATCACCATCACATGAACGAGCAGCCGTCTTCGTCAGATAGTGCCGCAATAGAGAGCAGCGTGTCATCGTTCACGGGCACAGAGACCCGCCTCTTTATGGCGCTCTGTCTCCTGATTGGATCAAACGAGCGGCATACTCATAATTTTAACAGTGACTGGCAGACCTGTGTTATGAACTGCGCACACTGTTTAAGTGATTGCTGTATGAATATAGAGTGATTTAACACAAGTATATTTACAAGAAATATCACACTTGTCCTTTAAATGTAAAAGATGTGACTTTGTTGCCCTACTCAGGTTATGCTACTCTATATTCAGCCACTATTGCTGTTTTATTACACTATCAAAGCAGCCTCAATAATACATTATTATTTTATAAATTATAAAATTATTCTTGTCTGCGATAGACAGGCTCACTATAAGTAATGCTACTACAACTAGAGTATGATGTAACTCGGTACAACATATGAAGAAAAACGGCAGGCACAGAAATTACAGCAGTGTTGAATCATCACCTCTGTGACACGGTCTGTGTAGTACATGAACATTATGAACAGAATGTATAGAACACAAAAGGGCTGATGCCTCCCGCTTCCCCATCCTCTGTATGTGTTGCTGGGGAGCTTATAACACTGTGTTCTTCTGAATGTAGAACGATACTCATTTCGCATTTCAAATATTTCTGAATTTTCGGAATGTTTTAAAGCATGCTCCAAATCAGTAGCTATGCAAGATGTTTGTCATTATAAAAATATGCCATTAGCTAATTTTGGTTTATATTATGTACATGTTGAAGCAGAAGATATAGAAGAAAATGTAAATACATTTGACGAAACATTAGGTTGTGCAACATTTAGTGCAATTGCCTTGCCTTGCCTTATGTATGTTTAATGCAGATGCAATAGTCCACCAAAGACTGTTTTTTTCTTTTTTGAACGCTGCCCTGATTTATTATTAACCACTCCATTGCTAAGTGTCTGCAGTAACTCAAGGAGGTGAGCACCAGGTACTTCAACTAAAAAGTAAACGTGGAAAAAAACAACTAAAACAATGGTAGAAGATTTATTTAAGCCTGCCTTTGTTCTCGCTTTATATTTTTGTACAGTGGGTGCATCCTTTAAATCTTCCTTGTAAAGTGCTAGAGCGCCACACTGTTGCCCTTAATGACAACATCTTGTGTGCTTCAAATAAAGTCGGGATGGTTTGATAACACTAGCATGTTTATAGCCAGGTGTAACATTTTTATTGGGTTGTTTCATCATAAATGGTTATTTGTGTGCCTCAAGTGAGAGCTGAGAAAAATGGCACAGGCGCCTGTCAGATGTTCATGTTAAGCTTTTTTTCATTTACCAAAGACTGACAAAGGTCAAGATGTAACCGAAACAACGTGCCTGACTGAATATGTATTTCATTGTCTTGTATTTCATGTGTTTCATTTGACTGTTGAGACTTTGATACAGTATGAAAGCAGGACAGAGGTAAACAAGAAGCCAAGTATGAAGTAAGTCGTGTGGTTTACTGACACTTTAGTATTTTTATTGTCTTATGCCTGATGTCATTTACGAGGCATCCAATAACATGCTTTCTCTGGGTCCTGCAGAGTCAGTTCTTGATTAATTTGAGATTTTCTTTCGGTAAACGGTGCCTCTGTTTCCTCTGTCACGCCACACTTCCACTCTGAATGTCTCTCATGCACTCTCAATATTATTATTATTATTTTAATTATTTAGGCTCCAGCAGCAGGATCAAAAAGGTACCCACGGTGACACAATGTAGGATGGTTGTTTCCTGTCCCTGCCAAAGCTTTAGGGAATATTTACCGGTTGTCTATCGAGCCCAGCTCTAATTGAAGCAGACAGCGTACTGCCTGGAAGATGTTGTGACATGCCAGAGCAACACTTTGCATACATTAGGGATACAGAGAGCACCTTATAAGTGATGCAAAGAATTAGTAAAGTAATTACTGTCTGAGCAGTTATACAGTCATACAAAATGTTAAAATCATTGTCATTGTAAAGGAATAGTGATTTCTCCAATGCTTTGTGAAGGATAATGCCCTTTCAAAGACATACTGTATATACTGTATAATACATTTGGGCTTTATAGAAAGAGTTATCCCACACTTCATTGTTTTGTATGTGGGAGTGGATAGTTTGCTGAGTGAGTAACAGTAATAATAACCTTTGTCATGGAGGATTAAAATATTCTCTGTAAAGATTTAAATGTACGGTAATGCTGCCCAGGATCGTATATATAAAAAAAAAAGGATACCAAAAAAAAAAAAAAACAGAAGAACACAATTCTGGGCTACCACAGCTGGTGTATCTGACGTCCTGCCGCAAATGGTGGGAGTATTCTTCCACGCAACAGCTGGCCACAGCAAAGGAGCTGGTTGCTATGCTGAAAAGTTTGGGAGTTTTTCTGCTAGCTTGTCGCCTTCAACTCTTGACATTGCAACTCCTTGTGGCTCGGCCCATCTTGTTTCACTCTCTTATATTTAGAACTGATGATCTGTTGACAGCAAATGGCAGCTTGCTTTTTTCTTCTGACACATTTTTGATGAACAGTCCTAGCCAACCCGAACACTTAATTAGAAAAAAACACATTGCATTTTCCCCCAGACTGCTTCACAATAAAAGCAACATCGTATTACCCAGTTGAGTGCTCTTAACGTCAAGCAGCAGCAGGATATGTTTGTGTATGTTTGCGTTAGCTGTAACGTGTTATGGTGGTGTCAGACAGACAGGCAGGCAAGCAGGACCCAAATGCAGATAGTTTCAAGTACGGGTCATTTATTGTCCAAAAATAGTGCAACTCAAAATGGCCAAAAGGCAAAAAGGCGAAAAAACACAGAAAACACAAGAGACGATACTCTCCAAACAACCATAGGGACAAACCATAATGCAAGGACAAAGAATAAATGAATGACAAGGGGTATATACTAGACATAACAAGACACACAGGTGTAACACATCAGGGCAGGGCCAGTAATCAAACAGGAGGGAAACTTGACTGGACATGCAATGTGTGTACAGAGTAGGAATGGCCGACCCAGCCACTAACAAGAGGTAAATACTGAATGTGAATACACTCAATAGCCTGTCGATAAAAATGCTATCAAGAAGTCAGATTTCAAAACATCTTATGGATTACAACTTTAATGGTTAGCAGCAATTATGACAAGCAACTTGAAAAAAAATGGCAAATACTATAGTTCAACTTGAGCAATGTTGCACCTGAAATCATTTGAACCAGAGTTTATTTATTTGAGCTGATTGGTCCTGCTGAATCCTGGCATCGTTTTACAGTCGATGCATCTGGGTGGTAAATGAAACGTTACCCCCCTCACTCCCCCCTACCGCCTCGTAATAGAAGCGGGACACTGGCAGGAACGTGTTAATGCATTCTGTTCAATTTTTAATTTGTTTTCACTCACTGCCATCTCAGTTATACGTTGCATTTTGCATCCAGTAGATCCTCAAAGGACAGCTTTCAAGTATGTTCATACTATGTAATATAGGCTCTAAGGACAGACAGTATCATAAACACAAGATGCGTACAGTTATATCAGTATTGCATGCAATAAATCAAATCAAGGCTTCTTTTACCACTGCTTTTTCATGTTTCATTTAAATATTGAACTTGCACTTCAGGAATCATTGTGACCAAAATAACAGTACATTTAATTGTGTGCTCTAAACATGATTTTCTTCAGGCTTTTTAAGGTCTAAAATATAAGCCGCTATTACATTTACTAGCGCAAATGCTCTCTGTTAAAAACACATCAGGATGAAAAAAAAAAAAAACATTCTCAAACTATATGAGATGAGGGAGATGGCTCTTTGATTACAATAATGTATTTCCTAGCAGCCACTATTCATGTTTACTTTAGTTCACTGTGCTGAGACAAGCCTTGGAAAGGAATCAGATAAAATGCTGGTCTCACTGGCACGGGGATTAACCGACTTTAGCTGATGGAAGGAAAGGGGGGGGGGGGGGGGGGACGCTAACGCTTTGTTCAAAATGCCAAAACGTTGCTTGTTAGAATGCATGTCTGGGATCAAAGACTGAACATCATCCTTGCAAAAAAATAACTCACCAGGAGGTTACTGCAATATAAGGCTCCAGAATGACATTCTTCAGCACAAATACAAGGGTGTCTGTGCTATTCACTATAGGTATTTATGAATGTATTCCATATTTATTGATGGCTATCCACGTTCACTTCATGTATCCTGTATTTTCTGCAGGTCACAGACACCCCCCGACCCAGGCAAACGTAATGTACGCACCCCCCGCCCCCTCCACGCGAGTTACTCGAAGGCCATAAAGCAATAATCACCTACGGCCCCATTTTCCCTCCTATGCAGCTGCAATGCCATTTATCTCCTCTTAACTTCCTCTGATAGGTCATTAAAGCAGTCTTGGAGCTGTGAAGTGAAGCACTGAATCATGTCGCAGGTTCCATCTGCTGGCATGCCTAATCTGGGGCAGAAGGGGCCCGCGTACGTATGGCTGCCATATAAAGTTTTATATAATAATTGGCAGTGACAGAGCCACGACGAGGATTCACTGGAAATGAATTGATATCTAAGAGGGGTTGAGGTAGCAGCAGAGAGGAATACAGCCAGAGAGAGAGAGAGAGAGAGAGAGAGGGCGAGAGAGCTGGGCCGAGAATGAAAAAGGCAGACATTTTTATACATCTGCTTGTGCAAAATGCGCATGCCTCTCGCAGCTCTCCTGGCTCCTTCAATGTTTGCTCCAGATTTCCGAAATAACAACACTGTGTTCTTATATAGGTAAGTCATGGGACAGGAGAGAGGAAGCTGAATCAGCATGTCCTATAGCTTGAGTGGTGAGCCCTGTCCCGCCAGATGGGAACTTGTTTCTTTTTGCGATGCTGAGGCATTTCAAAGTTCTCGGAAAACGAAGACTCCTGCAAATCTGTCACGAAGCATTTATTGAATATCTGGTTGACAAAGCATCACTCCATGATGTATGTGATTAGACAGAGGGAAGTTGAAGAAGAAGAAGCAGTGCGGGCATCCTCCTTTTAGTTATGAATGCCTGCATTGTCATCATATAAGCATTCTTCTTCTAAATACCTTTTGATTTTGCTAAGTGCGCACAGTCCACTGGCAGAAAGGAATTAAACTGGAAATGCTAATTTACAGTGCTGAATAGAACATTAAAAACTGCTGCCGTCAAGCCATGCTCAGGCAGACTGACAGATCGCTGACTCTGTGTCAGAGAATTCAAACCAAGGGTTCAATCTGAGGGCGACCCACCTATTCAGGACTCAATCATTACGGGGAGCCCTTGAGGGCCTGCGAATGAAAAGACTTGGAGGAAATCTTTGAATGAAGCTGTTGCAAAGCACTGTGCTGTAGCTTTTATTACCATTGCATACTATTTAAAAGTGCGATAATAGCACTGTTGGATCATAAAACCATATTTTATACAAACCTGTATAGGTTTTTCTTGTACAGTTTTGCTTAGTTTATATATTTTGTATTGTATTTATAAATCTCAACATTTGCTCGTTGCGTGAACTAACTCCTACAATGCGTAATTGCCTCTTGTCAGTTTCTTGGTTTGTTTAGTTTGAAATCAAGACGTGTCCAGGAGTTCTTGTGCACATTGTATATGTTCGCTCAGTGTGAGCATATACAGGATACCCAGAAGTATAAGGGAAAGTCTTACAAACATTATGTTTTTCAACAGAAACAACAGAAATCTTGATTGAAGACACTCTGAAGGAGTCATCTTTATATCTTCTATTGTCAAATGCAATATCCGTGTGTGTGTGTGTGTGTGTGTGTGTGTGTGTGTGTGTGTGTGTGTGTGTGGTTGCATTTTATATTCATGTGGATCTGTTTGTCAGTTGTTTTTCACATTGAATTTATATGCGTTTATTAAACAGAACCCGAATTTCAATTAGAGCAGGCTTTTAGGCTTACATTAAGAGGATTTTTTTTGTTGTTTACGCTTCATCCCATGGATCTTTTGCTGCACTTAAAAGTCACACACTTACTGTAATTGGGCTCATCATTCATACACTAAACTCTGCATCATTAGATGCATCTAAACTCAATCTAAATCTAATTCTGAGGAAATGCTTTCAAAACTTTCCGTTGGTAATTAGGAAATTACATTTCTTCCTGTCTATGGACAAAAAATAATTAGTTTTGTGTTCATCTCAGCAGTGTGCAGAGTGGGTACTCGTCTCATCTATACTGATGCAATCTGAGCGTGTGCATCTGATAATGTATGCATGCTCACACCTTTTAGGTTAAAAGTGTAAGCGCATGTCACACACCCACTACCTACGATGGATCAACATGCACCTACGCGTACGTTTTGATATTGGTGTTGAAACACGTCTGTGGTTGACAGAACATAAAAACAGGATGAAAATCACAGCTTGTGATTATATTTGCATTTAAAAGATAGCTTCAGTAGAGTGAACTAACACATCAGAAATGTGATTTTGCTGTGCCGTTTCCATCACACGCAAAAGTGATGAAATACATGTATGAACAGCTTGTTTTAAATAACACAATATCAAAACTAGAATGCATCTCTCTGGGCTGAAATTGACCACACAAAGAAATCTACTTATACAAATGCCTTATTGCAGACTTTCAGTTTCCTGGATCTGCTAGATAAGCATTAGCCAATGACACTTCTTTTGCATTTCATGCAGACAACCTGCTGTTTTTTCTCCTTGGGACTGGGTTGTTTGGTTTTTCTGTAACCCTCAGAGTAATAGAGATGCCTATAATGTCTGTTCTGTGGAAATGTGTTCCCGTCTCAGCGGGTACCGAAGCAAACATCGTGAACATCCACACAAATATTTTATAGCATCTTGTTAATATAAAGTGTATCTTTAACTGCAGTTGTATATACAACAAGGGTAGAATGATCCACAGTTTAGCAAGTGGTGCTATAATCACCCACCCCAACGGTTCTTGTTTGAGAATTATACAGAGCACTTTGAGCCATTAAAATTCAATCATACCAGATTGCAGATGAACATCACAAGACAGTGGTCAAAGTACTTTCAACAATTTTGCATGGTCAAACTCATTAAAGATGTGTTTTTTTGCTATTGTGCTTAACTATCTCATAGTCTTAACTTTAATCTGAAGTGCCAGATTTGGGAGCTGAAAAACTGCTTTTTATACTTACTTAAATACTCTTTTTATTGTCCTATTTATCAGGTTAGAGCACACTGTGCACTACACAATGTGCATTGTTTTAGCACAAATGCTTTAGGTGAGATGGAATCGGGCTAATTAATGTGGTGGCGCACTGTAATCAATACTTTTTTACTGTAATTGCTGATGGTGTGTGTGTAGTTTTGTAAATCATTTTGGTGTGAGCATTTTTCTTCTTCTTCTTCTTTTCTCTGCAGGGAATTTGCACGTTGGAAGGTGAGGAACACTGCCATCGAGAGAAGGGACCTGATCCGGAACCCTGTGCCTCTCATGCCCGAGTTCCAGCGCAGCGTTCGCTTGCTGGGCCGCAGACCCACCACTCAGCAGTTCATCGAAACCATCATTAAGAAATATGGAACCCACATTCTCATCTCGGCCACCCTGGGAGGTAAGAGAGAAACAGGTTCAATGCTTTCATTTGCGCTCACGTTCCATGCTTGATTACCGTAATACACTGTTTTATTTTTATTTTTTTGCGGTTCGCTTACATGCTCCACATGAATGATCTATGTGCAAGGTTGGGGTGACATGAGTTAGTCATTTGACACCAGGTATTAAAATGACTATCAGGGCTGCAAGATATGTAATTGTGTGTGTTTTCCCCAAATAAAGGCATGCGGAAATATGTCTGAGATATGTTCCTATGGTGTGTAAGAGCAGGTTGAATATTACTGTATAGAAACGCACGATAAACAGCATATCAATACATGCAGAATAGTAATTAGGCTACACTACCCCTTCTGGATATGCCTTTTCTATGGTATTTTTATTCATTTACACAAATTAATATTTTGCGCTATATTGATCATTATTAATCACAGATAACACAACACAAGACGGAGCCCTTTTAAACAAGTTAATGAATGGATTTTTCTTTATTTATTTTGATCAAATGAATTCAATGACCTGATATGATTACACTGTAAAGGCTTTGCAAGACCACGGCGTCCCGAGTTACTCATCTGCCTCGTTGCTACAATGTCAGAACAGCTCAGTGGAAACAGTTTGGGGTCAAGTTGTTCTCCAGGGTGTTAAAACAACTGAAAAAACTCTCCCACAGCAAAAAACTGCAGCTCCATCACTAGAGGGCAGGACAAAGCAGAGTGGATACATGTTCAAAAACTACATTACTCTTCTAAAGCGTACATCAAGCAAAGCCAAATGGACAAAAGAACAGCACTGACGAATGAGAAGTAGTTCACGACCCATTTCCTTTTGATGACATATTCAATCTACACATTGAGCATTTGGCCAAACAACACGCTTGAAGATTGGATAGTGCACGGAAGTCAACAATTGATTCAGGATTTCATTTGTAAACCTGACTGTAATTGAACACTTAGGACAATGAGATGGCTTTGTTAGAAGTTAATGTAACAAAATGTGCGAGGGCAACATTTACATATATAGTGAAAGCTGTATTTGGGTCTGTGGATGTGTGAGTTTTGTCCAGGGTTGGTGGTGACACAGATGCACAGGATTGACTCCACACTGACCAAAGAGAAGTCCAACTCTGTTCCGAACAGGTTATTTCATCTTGCCTGGCTTAAGTGGATTTCCCAGCAAGACAGTGATGCAACGTTTGCATCAAAGCCGTGGCGGTATTCTCACAATCCTTCATAGTGTGAAAGCAAGGTGTCTATAGTCGCCAGGTGGAGTCTGTCAAACTATCAAATATATAGAAGTTAGTTCGTTTTTTGTTGTTGTGTATCTAAAATATCACCTATATTGTGCATGTAGGAGATACATTGATATTGGGTGACACAAATATCTTCATGGGAAAAAAAGGTCAAAAGTGAAGTTGAGTGGGAGGAAGGTTCACTTTTTGCTCAAAAATAGCCTACTGATACACAGATGGTATTATACTGGAAGGTTAAAGAATGCATACAAAGTTTAACCTGGTACACATGGCCAGTATAGGCAAGTCAAAAATGCAAATTCACATGCCCAAAAATGCACAAGGTCAGATTTCAGTTGGAACAATGTGCGCTGACCTACAGCCACAACTTAAAGACACTTTAACACAGGCCTGTTCACTTCACCCACGCAACATTACATGAAATTATGCACATAATCAGTCAGTGGTTTTTACTCTACACATCTTCACAATGTGCTTTTCCCATTGTGCATTAGAGGGACCAAATGTGATATCAAGCGGCCAGTTTCTGGAGACTTGGAAATAAATTCCTCTCTGGAATCAGCTGCCTAAATGCAAAAGGATCCAACAACACAGCTTCAATTTCATTCACACCAGCCCAAATCCATTATGGTCATACATATGGTAATTGCATTTCTTAGGTAGATGCCAAATTTAAACTGAGGATAATCTCCTTCATAAGTACTTGTACTTATGGACCTTTCAGGCAATTGGGGGAGGATAATTATCATATGTATTGCTCTGATTTATCTTCAAGTGCAAGTTTATTAAAGAAGAGTGACATAAACACTAAGCACTTTCCAGGTAGCTTACATGTAAGGAGCGATTAAGAAACTAGGGTGAACAGCATTGCTCTTCTTATCACAGAGAATGTTTTCAAGGCTTTTTAAAAATACATTTGGGCAGAAATTAACCCCACCCAGAATCCTGCAACTATGCAAATACATTTCTAAATAAACATTTATTTTTCAATTCAGAGCGCTCAATTTAGAGGAGGGCTAATGTCTGCTAATGGGTGATATAAGTGTTTTGGATGTGCCTCCCAAAAATAAAAAGTTAAGCTTCTCCAGTGTCCCAAGTCCTAAATATAAATGGCTTCTCCCTGGAATCTCTTATCTTATCTTAAGCTCTGAGGGACGCACGGAGGCAGCTAACTGTGATAACTTTGCCAATTGCATTTCAGAGATATAATTAGTAAGATAATCTGCTCTTTTAACCAAAACCCTCTATTATATAATTGTAATCATGAAACATTGCCAAGTACTCGTTCCAGTCATGTAAAATTATGCTTTTTAATCTCACAATCAAGGGCCTTTTGAGAAATATTCATGATACTTTTGTCATGTTTCTTCCTGTCCTTAAAGTGACCCTGTAGAGACATATTGCTTCCAACATTGTGTAGTGATAATGGTAATTTTTTTTGCAAACATCTAGTGAACTTTATAGTATGGAGGAGCAGTTCTTATTTAATTTAAGTGAGGTAAGTTAAGTTCTTTTTGTCAAATATTTACATCAGTTTGTCTGTCCGCATTGATACTTTAACTAGAACAATTCGTTGAAGAAATCCAGAATTATTGTCTCCCTAAATATTGCAGACCCCTATCTGTCAAACTCAATTCTTTAATAATTTAGCTTAAAAGGTGCAGAGCAATATCAGGTGTGAAGGGTAATAGACGCAAATATCGTATGAACCACCCTGTAAGGTGATCAATGCTGAGACACTAATTTTTGGAAATTGGAAATACAATATTGGGTTGAAACATTATATGACGTTAGTGTGCCTGGGCTAGGTAGAATGCCCCTGCCACAGATACCCCTCAGGTGACTAAAATTAGACAATATAGTTGAAAGAAAGTGAGTCACACAGTATCATTTTCAACCGCAGCATCCTTCTTAATCTCATTGTTTAGCATCACCTTATATTTTTTCCGCTTTCTCCTCACATTTCTTGAATTTCATTAATAGCTTAACCTCTGCTTCCTCTCCTCTACCTCCGAGTTACCACCAAATTAGCTTTACCCTTGGGGCCATTTTGTTAGAAGCTACGGATCAGTGCACTCTTATCTCAATCTTGGGATTGTCCATTAAACAGCACAAGTTACATGAAGCAAAGCAAAAAAAATTGAAAATGCCCACGTGTACGAAGAAGAGGCTTATTCTCTCATTAGCCATGCACGTACACTCTGTGGTCTCAGGAGTATTTTTTTTTTACACTTGAGAGGAAAAGCTTCTTTAACTTTAAATGGAGTGGTCAAGTTTAAAGAGGCCCATTAGAGGTCCGTTCCTCTGTGCTGAATATAACGGGTTACAATGCATAACCACTGACCTGTCACCTCAAACCTTTATCTTACTTTGTTATAACTATCAAGACTTACTCTTAAACAAACATTTAAGAGAGGAGAATTTTCAGTCACTTTCTCACTACCGACTGACTGAAGATGTTTGGGACAATAATGATCAATAACTTGATGTTTTTCTGCTGTCTGAACATTTTAACTACTCCATTACCGCTCAAAGCTTTTTTGGAGTTTCCGGCATATGAGCATGCTTTTAAGGAGGCATCAAGGGGGATGTGTATTTTGAAGTGCTATATGACCCCGACTGCATCCTGGGAGCAGACTGTGTGTGAGAGACTTGGAATTTACACAGAGCAAAATATATCTGAAGCTTCAACTGTGAATTGCAGATTTGCATTTTGCTAAAGCTTTTGAGGGAGGTATTTCACCACATCTGTCATTCCCACTCACTCATGTGTTTTGACAATTAGTTTCCCCCATTTTAGTAAAAGCACTGCTGTTCCACTGTGTGAATTATTTCTAGAGAGGTCTCGAGCAATTTGAGTTGAGAGAGCGAAGAGATGCAAATCTTCACGAAAACAACTATGTTCCCAAGGCGCAAACGTGCAATTGAATTCACTTTATCTATAATCTTTGATTGAAGGCAATTGTCCTGCAATTTGCGCTAAAGTGGGCAAAGAGACACCTCACCAGCCTTTAAATTGGGACTAAGTTTTTTCTTTTCTGAACACCAAATGTTGTTGCTATGTGACAAATGCGTACAAGCTAATGATTAATTCATACAAATACATACATAGTTTACATAGTTAAACAGCACAATATGAGGCACACAAAGAGTAAAAACAGTAATGTGACTTGAAAATCAAATTTCAACCCCAATATAGTTAACACCAGATAACATTAACACACATATAATCTGCAGATAATACTATGTAAAATAAAAAAATAACTAGTGGCATAACTCCTGAGTGATGACTTTTTCATTTACATCCACGAGCTACCAAATACGATTCGACATGTATAAGGGACTGTCTCTCATATTTGAGGATGTGCTCCCCTACTCTCTAGTGAATACACAACCTACATATATGAGTGGATCAGAGACCTTTTTAGTGCAGCAGTCTAGTGCACTCAGCACTGGAGAGGTAGAAGTATTTTATTGAAATGACTTGTATAGTCACTGAAGCCTAGGGCTAAAGTCCACATGCGGAACACTGGCTTTGCCCTGGGTTTTAGTGGAAGTCTACTGGGCCAAAGCTGTCAAAAATACCTCTTGCTACATCATACTTGTAGCTTTTTCTATGCTAGTTGTTGTGTTGTATAGAAAACATAAACAGTACGGGGTCTAATTGGGCATTGAGAGCGTGGCTATCTCAAAGCAACAGCCCCGCTTCCAGAATATCTCTTTCATAAAGCATGGACAATCTAGTTACAGAATAGTTGAGTACAGAATTAGTTTATGTTATTGCTCTATGCAGTTATTTTATGCTTATTTTAGAAAGTCTATCTACTTCTTTAAAAGTTTTTTTTTATCAGAGTAATCAGTGTCCATGTATTTATGGATAATCGATAAAAAAAAGTTTGATACAAGTTTCCAAAGAAGTGCCAGAGATTGATTTTACTGCTCTCAAAAAATACACATACTGTAAACAGCTTACGACACATATTTTGAGTTTAATAAAATCTGCTTTTTTCATATCTAAAAGAAGCCTATCACATTTCACCTGAAGGCCACAATTTGAATGCATGACAAAATGAAGCAAGACAAGTTCTAATGACTGTGTTTGTATCTGTGTCTGTACTCTCTGACTATATATGGTTTATGAACGTCTTTGAAAAACAAAAAAAAAACAAAAAACAATATTAACATCCATTGGCTTCTTTCCTTTGCACATTAAACAGCTGTATAGTTTAATGTTCTCCATAAAGTGACCCATATTTGTACCATTAACATCAAATGGGCCGCTCCAGGCCATTCCATTACATTAAAACCCCACTTGCACTCTTGGCCCTCATCGGCATCCCCTCGCATGAACACATAAAAACGGAAGAAAAAAACTAAACGTGTGCACACCTCTAAATATACAGATTTTTAAGGTGAAGTACATTGTTTTTAAACACCTCTCAGCTGTAAACACATAAGCTCTGCGGGAACTGATTAATTCTGGCACGGTGCCAGTGAGGGGGCCCCGGAATAATGTAACACAACGTATTACTTACAGGAAGGTGCACACAGATTAATTTTTAAGGCCAGGGAGGAGGTAATGTTTTTTTTTTGCCTGACCAGCAGCAATAACCACAAAATATTTATGCACAGAAGACCTCCTTTTATGCCACGCTAAGTTGCAATGGAGATTAAAGAAAATGGGGGGGGGGCAGATCAGCGGCTTAATGTGGGACCATTATTCTTGTGCAGCAGTGGAAGTCAAGTGTGTGTAAGTAACTTTGCCAACGCCCGGGGGAGAGAGAGAGAGAGGGAGAGAGAGAGAGAGAGAGAGAGAGAGAGAGAGGGAATGGTAGCGTCAGAGAATGGGGCCTCATCCCCTTTTAGTGCTTGTACTCTAACCAGGCATGAGACATTGGCCCTGACTGCTACAAACCCCCTAGTCACGGTCACCACAAGTTAAGTGACCAACTCCAATGCATTGCCGGGGGCCAGATAACCCTTCACTTCACTGGGAAAAACCTGAACATATGTGACATCATGCTCTTGAACGAGCTGAAGGCATACGGTCTGCCATTTGAACGGTAATCTTCGAAATGCGATGTCGTGTTGTGAGTTTTGCGGGCGGAAACTGGGGGGGATTTGGTTCGGGTGTCTGCTGCTTGTTTGCTGTTTATGCGTCTGTTTTTTTCAGCGTGTAGGAGTGCAAGATGAAAAGATGATGTGTGTAGACGGAGCAGCTCAACCTTCATTGTGTGTCAACAAGCAAAGATATGACATGCAAATAAGCGAGATTGTCTGGGTCTCTGTAAATATTTGGACCCAGTTACCGCTCCAAGCGTACACGTTCATGCCTTTTGTGGTACACAGACACTTACTGAAAGGTCAGTGGTTCCGTTTAAATACCACACCCCCCCACTGTTTTCCTGTGGCCATTCAAACGTGGCATATAGTAGTAGAGTATTGTTATTCTTGGCATAGGACAAGGACTCTCTAGGATAAGAGACATGCTGGTTTTTCAGTGTGCATAATCTTTTTTATATTCACAGTAGTTGTGACCTTATTACAGCGGCAGTGATTTAAAAATTCACATCACACTAGAGGAGGGAGCTTGACCTCTTTAACTCGGGCAAATGAGTAAGGTTTTCCAGTCGACCCAAATCCGCATTTGAACTATGTAAGAAATGTCACCAACGCCCACAAAAATGGCTCATCATGACTGGGCTTAACTCTGTTATGTAGTTGTGTCAGCAAGAAGATACATCAAATTCTTAAAATCAGACACTGTCAACATTTCAATTATTTTCATAGCTGTTCTGGGTGTTGTGTGCATATTGTTATTGATGTACGAGATGTTAAAGGTGTAATTCTGGAGAAGGCATGTTGACAAAATCACTTTGTCAAAAACCGTGAATATCTCCTCACGATCCACGATTCCACCTGTCCATACTGTGTCAATACACAGCCTAGGCTCTGTAAACGGGTATTTAAACAAAGATGGCCCGTCATAGCTAGCAACTTACCAGTTTACAGAGCCTAGGCTGTGTATTACCACTGGAATACAGCACACAATACAGACAGGTAGTGTATCTTAAGGAGAGATACATTTTTTTAGAAAGCAAAACTATATTCTCCAGAATCCATGACTGCACCTTTAACTTTGCTACGTGTGGTTTCCTCTGTGGTTCAAAATCCTGTTTTGATAAGAAGAGGATAGAAGAAAACAAACGTAAATCTGTTGTGAGTGTGGGGGATGGAAATAAATAGTTTAGCAACTCTTCAGGCAGTGTGTTAGTATCACCAGACGGGGTCAGTAATTTGATTTAACCATGAACACGAGTATGTTTAGTCAGTCGGAGGTGTGTGTGGGGGGGAGGGAGGGTGAATCAGTGGAACTGTGTTAATCCGGGAACATGTCCCATAATGCCACAGTACAGATTAACATACATAAGTGGCTCCACATGGTTACCACACCAGCTGCAGCAAGTCCTTCTCTTGTATTTTACTAGTTTTCTAGGCACCAATTAAATCCCTGGAATTGGTTAGTGTTATTTTCTACTTGTCTTTTTATTAAAAAAAAATCTTATCCTCCCTGGTTTGGCTGAAAAAAATAAAACAATTATGATACCGGGATGTGTTATATATTTGTTCTCCACAGGATACAATTCCTGTGGTATTTGTGGGGGGTGAACATTCTATATGACTAGACCTCTAATGGAAATAATGACATCCCAATGGGGGTACATCCAGGGACATGTCTGGGGAGGGTGCCAGCTGGGGATAATAAAGCAGGGAATACGGGAGACTGTTCCTGGAAAACTAGGGCATCTGGTTTCTCAAGCTAAAACTGCTTTGCCTTGATATTCAGAACCTCAGATTTATCCCTCCCTGTTTTAACAGCTCCGTTGGCCGCCCAGATATAAGACTGTATCGGACAATTGAAGATATCTTCAGTGCACTCACATTATCCATGCTATATGTTAATATATTTTATTAAGATATATTTCTTCAATTAAAAATGTAAATACTCGCTCTTTTGCTTCAATGCTTCAAGAACCTTAACATCCCCCCTTCCCCTATTTCAATTATTTTCAAAGCTGTAACCCCCTTTGTGTTGTGTGCAGAGTGTTATTGATGTAAGAGACATTAAAGGTGGAGTCAGCCATTCTTGTGAATTCATATTGACATTTGACAAATTCACTTTTTGTCAAAAACCCGTGAATATCTCCTCATGATCTATACTACCTGTCCGTACTGTGTGTTGCTGAAAGACATCCAGTGTAAATACACAGCACACCAACATGTCCAAAGCATTAAACACAGTATAATCCTAAATCACATTTCCTTTGCCCTGTGCTACCTGTAGGAGAGGAGGCGTTGACAATGTACCTGGCCAAAAACAAGCTGGACAGGAAGCTTGTCAACGCTACTCAGAACGTGGAAGCCCTCCATCAGCTGGCCTCGTCCTACTTCATCGACCGCGACGGCACCATGAGGAAACTGCATGAGATCCAAATCTCCACCAATGCCATCAAGGTAGGGGGGTGCACATTGAACATACACATGCAAACACATATTTCATACAGGAAATGTCACTACCGCTGTGCGATGAAACGTTGGATGGCAGATACCAGATGCCACAACTGAAGAAAAAAAGAACATATATAATACGTATAAGTGCGTGTCACAAGTATTATAGAAAATCCTATACATTGTACATGATAGCTGAACAGTGAGGAAAGAAAAATTGCAAAGGTTGTTCTATTCAATTCTTCCGTTATACAGTAACACTTGGCCTGTGCCCTGAAGTATGTTTGTGTGCACACCTGTAAAAGGAAACAATTACTGTGTTGTGGATAAAGAGTTGACAATAAACCACGACTACATGAACTCCACTGTACACCACACACAATAACACAAGTTGCAGGAACGGAAAAATAAGAAGCAGTGCAGTAAATTGAGAATTTTTATTTTCTTTTCAATTTCAAAAGGAGTCGGTGGGAGAGAACAAATAAAAGAACGCACTTTTGAAGACTGACTTCGGAGGAGCTTTATGTTTATATGGAAACAGAGTTAGTAAAAACACAGCTGCAGGTAGTACTTGCCAAAGTCATATTGTACATTGGACACTTAGAAAGTTAGCTGCTGTTAATGACAAGCCAATGGGGATAATAATGAATTCTTCTTCCGTTGGTTTTCATGGGTCTGCATACACAATTCTTAGCAGACAGCAGATTGCAGATGATAAAATAGACTATGCCACAGATACATTGAAATCCCATACACACAGCTGCAAAAGAAAAAAGTTAAATCAATTATTATTATGGTCATTTATGAGCTGAATATAATTTTGACATGCAGTTAAACATATATGTTGTCTGTAATTTGACACAGCTGATCTGGGGTCTGGGAGTTTTGTATATATTTGAGATGATGCAGGAAAATATTGTTTATTTCAACACTTTTCTTTTTTACACTATTCAGCATTCAGCAGCATCATGCATGCAGTTTAAATAGTACGGCAATAGTGCTACTCATGTCTCATCTGAGCTAAAGATTAATGGGTTATTGCATTCATCCATATCTGCATGTAAGATGGTTGCAGTTTTTTTTAAACTTTTCATTTGAATGAATTCAGCTGTCTAGGGGCGAGCAACATTAATTTGAAAAGTTTCACTTATTTGAAAAAGACACATTTTCAAAGCAAAGTGCAGTCACATAACTCTTAATCCATTGTAGCTAGCTCATTTAAATAATGCATACTCAGCACTGGGATGTTGCAGTTGTAACCAGACAAACGTCTATGCACATCAAACTGCTCTGTTATCGTATAGGTATTGTAACCCAACAACTGCTAGTTTTTCTTTTTGCAGTGCAGAGCAGCAGGAGCGTATAGGCCTCCTCAAGGCTTATTGGACACACACACAGACTACAGAGATCCATGAAAACTAATTAAAAAAGTTATCTCTCCGCTCTACATCCCCAAACATCCCCAGGACTGCCCATTCCTGCCAATCCTCACTCCATGTCTTTATCCCAGGTTACTTGGATGCAACAACTGCAAGACTGATGCCCCTTTCTTGCCAGTGGGCCAAGCAGAAGTGTAGCACAAATAAACATGCATTTTAAATTGCAATTACCAAAAGAATAACACCACTTATTTAATGTTTTAACTACATTTGAGAGTGATTAGAGACAAAAGCAAGTGTGTGCAGTATGAGTGAGGCAAACCTGTTTCACTCAGTAGGCATGAATGCATCTGTGAACGAAAAGTGCAAGTGGGCTGAAAAATATGGCATAGCATTAACATAAACATTACATAGTGGCTTTAACCGGAATTGTAAATGCATAACATGCGGCATTGATAGAGCTTTCATAGAGCCAGTTGATTTTATTGCTTACGATTTATATGCAGTCTAACATGAAATATATTTTGATAGACAGTTTACAGCCGTATTTTTATTTTCATTACTCAATTAATTTTCATATGTCTTGAGTATTGCTTACGTGGTAAAATAATACATTTTATTTTCTCTTGAACGATTTAATGGCATGTTCCTGGTATTGTCTTGGGATGGTGTGAACCCTTACTCCAGCTCCTCGATACACCCACAAATGCTTCAACTCCCCGCCTTCGTTCAAGGAGCACCGTTCTAGTTTTTTGTTGTTGTGAGTGACAAGTGGATTAAGAGACTCTGGCAGATGAGAGCCCAGGTAACAGGGAGTCAACCATGACGAAATTAAGCGGACCTGACAGTCGCTGCTGAGTCAGTTTCTCAAGAAAAAGGAAGGCAGGGGACAAGAAAGAGTAGCCCCACTTTACACACAAATGTATGCACACATGCACGCACACACACACACACACACACACACACGCACACACACACACACACACACACACACACACACACACACACACACACACACTGTTATCGCAGACCGGAGTGGACTACATTTATGCTGATTAAGACTGATGCACCTGTTGCATATGTCAAAAGGTTGGAGTTTGTCTGAGTGTAGAAAAAGGCAAGATTATGATTGGATATGGAGTGGTTTAGTGAGTTAGTTAATGGGAAACCAAACGTGCATGATGAACATATTTCACCTATCAAGTATCGCATCCCATTAGAGTTAGTGATGACTTGTTTGAAACTCACAATAGAAAGTCTCTTGTTCTTCTATTAGGAAAAAAAGTGCAGCCTAATAGGCTAACTCTATCAAGTAAGGCAAACATGGATGTGTATACATAAGGCATTAAGTACGTAGTGTACAGCAGCAATGGCTTAGCACTTTTTGTTTTGTTTAGTTTGCTCCAGTAATGTACCTTGGAAGCGCTGGGATTAAGAATAAACAAAGGGTACTGTTATAGAAGGTTTTATCACAACAGTCTGTGTTGTGTACAGTTGAATGAACAGTTTTAGATAGATAGCTAGATAGATACATATATAGAAAGATGGACCGATAGGGTAACACTTTATTTGAAGGCGTATACATAACACTGTCATAAGACTGTCATTACAATGTAATGGCACCTGTCATGCACATTATGAATGGTTATGACTGTTTTAATAAAGTGTCATTCGGTAAATTATGTCACGTTTAATGCCACATTGACATTGTATGAGGTGTCTTTTTTATGACAACATGACATAAGCTAAGACAAAATAACTTGTCGATGTCTTTGTAATGACAACCTGACATAAGCTAAGACATAATAACTTGTCTGTGTCTTTGTAATGACAACCTGACATTAATGAAGACAAAATATCTTGGTTATGTCGACTTGACATTAACCAATAACATGACCAGTCATAAACATGTAATAGTAGACTTAATAATCAAATGTAAAGAAACTATTTTGATGTATGTTGTAAGATTACATTAAACTGTCATATGTGGAAGTTTTTGATATTGACTGTCATGAAACCTTTATTACACTGTCATGACTGATTCTGTTGGCCTGAAGTAAAGTGAAACAATTTGGACAGTTCATTAACATGTCATGAAGTGTTATTACACTGTCTAATGCCTTTATAACAGGCTCATGAATGATTCTGTTGGCCTAAAGTAAAGTGAAATCATTTGGACAGTTCATTAACATGTCATGAAGCGTTATTACACTGTCTAATGCCTTTATAACATGCTCATGAATGATTATTTTGGCCTCAGGTAAAGTGAAACAATTTGTACATTTCATTAACATGTCAATAAGTGTTATTACACTGTCTAATTTTGACATTGGCTGTCATGAGACCTTTATTATACTGTCATGAAGTATTGACTTAGTATATACCTCAAAGTGAAACAATTTGGACTTTTCAGTAAATATTATTACACTTAATTATACACACAACAGTGTTAACTGCAGTAGTATCCCCTTTATAGATGTAACATGAAGCATGTCAGTATTACATGTGGAAAATACCTTAACAAAAGCAATATAAGTCAAGACAGTCTGTTTTATTTGCTAAACAAAAAATATATACATACACTTAAAACAGAAATAAGAACTACTTTAAAATCAAATGCACTTTCCAGTCCTTAAATGAACAATCCAAAGAATAAAACAGTGTTTTTAAAATAAATAATATATGTTATAATGGCTGCTAAAAATCACCAGGAAGAGATCAGCTTAAACACAAAAGGAGGGCAAATGACATTCAAACGTTGTGGGCCTGTTAGCTTCAGCATATAACTAGTGCAAAATTGTAAGTGAATACGGTTCTTAAACAGGCAATAAAAGATAAATTAAATAAAAGAGACTGTGTAGGCCTACTGCCCTGGCAGTGCGTAGTATGGAGCATGACAGCCAGCTAACATTTAAAAGCCCAATAAAGAATAAAAGACACAAGGCTTGACTTTTCTTGTTTCTTCGTTAATCTTGTATTGGTAGGTTTTTCTTTGTAAAACTGTAACATAGACATGAAAAAATAAATCAATATACACACAGTACCAGACCTATACAGACAGTAGACAATACACAGTAAGTAGTATATGGTAAGTATACACACAGCTATGCTATTCCTATTTAAGTATTAAACAACACATGACTGTAAAAACACAGCTTATCATGTATGACAAAGTATAGTGAGCTAGCAAACAATTAGCTTCTGTAGTAGTCTACCTGCTAGCTAACAGAGCCACATGTGCAATCAAATAAACATACAAGTAGCTTACTTTACATTCTTACACCTGAAAGCTTATGTTAACATTACAAACTATCAACACTTACAGACAAATAGTCTCCAAGGCAAAGGCATAATAAAGAAATACTCAGCAGCATGTATAGGCTATGATGTTCCTGTAGACTGCATACAACTGTGAATATGAAGTGTTAATATTTAAATTTTATCTTGGTTTTTGTGTCAGAGTGAGCCCTCACGTGTTGCATACAGGATCTAGCGCCAAATCTCCGGTAGTAGCCTAGTTTACATTTTTTTCACAGTTGTATGCAGTCTACAGGGACATCATAGCCTATGATGTCCCTGTAGACTGCATACAACGTTTAAATGTTAGCTGGCTGTCATGCTCCATACTACGCACTGCCAGGGCAGTAGGCCTACACAGTCTCTTTTATTGTATTTATCTTTTATTGCCTGTTTAAGAATTGTTTCACTTTACTTCAGGCCAACAGAATCATTCATGACAGTGTAATACAGGTCTCATGACAGTCAATATCAAAACCTTCCACATATGACAGTTTAATGTAATCTTACAATATAAATCAAAATAGTCTCTTTACATTTGATTATTAAGCCTACTATTACATGTTTATTTTATTGGTTAAGTCAAGTCGACATAACCAAGATATTTTGTCTTCATTAATGTCAGGTTGTCATTAGTCTCGCAAAGCCAGACCAAACTACAGCAAGTAGTATGGTCTGGAAGCACTCCGTTTAGAGCCGTCTATTCGGGGGGAAACTGGGCTGGCCTGTTTTTATTTTTTTAAACCAATCACAATCATCTACGGCGGGGCTAACCCCGGGAAGCAGCCAATGGAGGCGTAGCGTTGTTTGCCGACGCCAGCGCTTAATAGACGCTGGCGGAAGTGGTCAAGCCAGACTAGGTTGTCATTACAAAGACACGGACAAGTTATTTTGTCTTAGCTTATGTCAGGTTGTCATTACAAAGACATCTCATACAATGTCAATGTGGCATTAAACGTGACATAATTTACCGAATGACACTTTATGACAACATTCATAACCATTCATAATGTTCATGACAGGTGTCATGACAGTCTTATGACAGTGTTATGTATATGCCTTCAAATAAAGTGTTACCATATATGGATAGATAGATAGATAGATAGATAGATAGATAGATAGATAGATAGATAGATAGATAGATAGATAGATAGATAGATAGATAGATAGATAGATAGATAGATTAATTAATGTTCTTGTTGCAGTTGCAAAACATAGTATAATCAAAAAATCAAAACTTCATCACAAATGTGTGGTACGCTGTGAAGAGTGTATGTAGTGATGTCCAACATCCTTCTCTTGTTTTTCTCAGTTTCTTAGAGTGACTATGTTCAGATTCTGCTGCCTCAACATATGGCTACAAAGAAACTTGCATTTGCTTAAGCAGACCGGTAGAAGATATGCAACATCTTGTTGCACACATTAAATGATCTTAGCCTCCCAAGGAAGAGTCTGCTCTATCCCTTTCTGTAGTCAGCCTCCATGTTACATCTCGTGTCCAGTCTGTTTGACCAATCTGAATGTTCTATAGGTTCATTTTGTGTATCTGCGGTGTGATTTATAATTGAGATTGTTCTTGATTTCTTTGCCACATTTTTCCATTCAGAGTTGACTCACACTCAGCTCTTAACAGAAGACTAAATTACAAAAACATATTTACAAAATGACTTGGCATTCTCACAACTTGTCTCCCACCAATCAACACCAAAACATTCCAACAAAACCTACAATTTGTGCTAAATTGAAAATGTTGTTTTCTCATTTATTTAACATAATTGAATCTACAGCTATCAACATCAAAATCTGCTTCCATCACTTCAACTTTTGTGCATCTTCACACTATTGACTTTTTTATTTTTTACCACTTACAACCATACACCTTCTTAGGGATTAATACTGTCAGAAAATATTTGAAATCTCTATACAATTTGAATACAGTAAAATATTGTGGTTCAGGCGTTTTAATATTGCGTAATATAACTGTGAAGGATACGGTAAACAAGGACAAGTCAACACCATTGATTTACATTTGTTTAAGTGTTTACAGAAATTCTCACACACAAATACATATTTATTGTTATTTTTCCAACATTACATATACATACTATAGGAAATTAATATGTCAGGGTTCAGTATTCAGTAGAAAGGGCTATGCATCCTTAAAAATCATCTGGTACTGTCACATAATCAATGCTAAGTGTCTGAGGATGAGTCCTTACTAATTATATCATCTCAAATATTTGTCTTGTTTATAGCATAGGGGAGAACGGGGTAATATGTCACGGATAGGTTGTCACAATCGTTATATCTCGGAACCAGAAGGTGCTGCCTGTTAAATTTTGGTATGTAAATATCCACAACTGTGATCAGAGGTCACCTACATAGTCTTCCTTGGAGTTAGACTGCTGAATTTGAGGTGAGAGGACTGTTAGTGTTTTTCATGTCAAATTGAAAATATTTAGCTCCTCAGTATTTTTCTTCTAGGCTTTTACACAATGGGTTTATAACAAAACACTTGTTACCCGAAACAAGTGTGAAGGGTAAGCTATAGTTTAGATTGTTTTTAGCAAGCTAATTAGTTGTCAGATGGTTGTTGGCCGTGATGCTAACAAGAAATTCTAGTTGGGGTTGGTCGTCACATTTTTTGGGGGGTTGGTTGTCACATGTTATCCAAAGGGTGCAGCCAGGAAAGGAACCCAATAACAAAATAAAATGTCAAGCTGTATCCTCACTGACACCCCAGAGAAGGAGAGAATAGAGCAGGAAAGGCAGCTTGCATGCAAAAGAGAAAAAGGGCAACAAAGTCAAAATGACCCAGTGCATCCCAAACTAGACCAGTTGCCAAGGCTACTGCACCCCAGTGCACTCCACCCCAGCGGGGGGAGAAGAAACAGAAGAGAAAGAGACAGGAGGAGGAATCTTCATCAGATGAAGAGGATAGTTTGTGTTTGGTTTGTATGGAAACGTTCTCTCCAGCACCCGTTCAGAGGAGGTAAGGGAGAAGTGTTGTATGTGCAACCAGTGGGCACACAATCTCTGCTTAGTTAGTGAGCAGACCCTACATTTGCCATCACTGTAACTCAGATAGTGAATGTGTGTATCCTAGTTGAGTAGGCTATTATTGTTAGACCTATTTGTTTTGTTCTTTATGTTGTTACATACAGTAGGTTGGTCTTAATATGGATTTCGTTTTTGTTTAGTCCTTGCTCATTTTGTGTTAAGATGCATACAGTTATGTAGGCCTATTTTTCAACTTGACAATGAAATTAAACTTTAAAATTCAGTTCTGCTTTCTTGCCTTCTTTTTAAGATTTTTCCCATTAAGATAACATTGTGACAAACAACCCCATAGTGTGTGACAACCGACCCCTTGATGGGGTTGGTTGTCACAATGTGTTAGAGTGTCTTTGATGGTAAATTTCTTCTTTATTACAATAAGTTAGAAAAAGTGAGGGGTTCACATTTCAAGCCAACACCTTAAGCTTCAATTTAATGTAGGAATGACAATTGAAAGATGTTTAGGTGATGAGGAAGTCTCACTAGAGTAAAAAGTGTGCCTACTTACCCCGGTCTCCCCTACCCCTTTCCTTTCATATTGTGCTTTCATGAGGCATATTTCTAGATACATGTGTGATGTCAGCATTCATAGCTGATTCAGAGTATGGACGTTGGTAGCTATTTAATGTTTTTAATACACCAATGACTCTCTATGTGCTTGAACACAATATCAGGGTGCAAACATGCATTGGTATGATTAACACGTATCTGCAATGCTCAGGCATAATGGTAACGTGGGAAAGAGGGTGAAAAGGGGACACATACATTGTTTCGCACTAGATTATCAGAGAATAAAGGAGGTGCAGCCTTCAGTAATGGCCAATCATCACATTACCTCTTCTCATCTGGTTTTAAAAGGAGCTGACAGTTTCCTAATAGGCTGGGAGTACAGTCCAGGCAGGGCACCTTCTCTCCAAGTCTGCTGTCCTCTCTATACTGTACTTTGCATTGAATAAAACATGGGAGCCTTCTACAAAGTAATTCTTTTGATGGCGATGGATGGTTTCAAGGGACACGTAAACGCATGCATAATTGTGCAGCATGTTAGCATGAAAATAGATATACCTTATATTACAGGCACTGCATTACAGTAATGCACATGCTGATCATTATGTCTTCAGATAGCAGCATCAATTGCAATTCAAATATATATATATATATATATATTACCGAAATTACCAAGAGTTTCATGTAAAATTTCATGTCAAAATGAGAGTTGAAAAAGCTTAAAAAAGCAGCAGATTATGCGCATCACATTCTGTGAATTTATAAAATACGGTCTTTTTAAATACTTCTTAGAAAATAAATAACTGTCTAAATGAAAAACCCTCTAAGGCTGAACCTACATTCTTGCATCCACTGCAGTATGTATAAATAATAATAGCATAAATTGGAGTTCTCCAGTCAAATCCCCCCAGCAGACAGACAGCGATAAGAATGTGCAAAGGAAGCAAAGTCCAGCACAAGGCAGGGATCTATAAACACAGAGAACAAGGGCTTTGCTCCTCCAATATTGATTCAGAATGGCTGTGAGACCTGCTTTGGAGTGCAAACTTACAATCAGGCTGAGAAACATGTGTCAATAGAGCACTACTGTATGTTTGAGACATTTCCTGTCTGCAAGTAAGCAGATTGAAAGTCAGGTGCACTTTGGTCCACTGAGTTTTTTCTTTGTGAGGCAGTCGTAACTTTTGCCTCTGAGGGAGGTCATTTCATTCATTTATTCATGATTGGGTCATGTGCATAGAGTTCACACACCCATAATGATCACTTAAAACAAAATTATATGACTATAACATTCAGTACCTGTGGTTGATAATAATATCAATCAAAAAAATAAAAACAAGGATAGTGTTAAACAAAAATTTAGGAAACACTGTACAATATTTATTATACCATTCTGCTTTTCTTTTACTTTTTCTCCCAAGTGTTAAACAGAGGAGAGCCTTATTTTATGTAGTATTTCTCTATACCCTCAAATTAATAAGCAAATGTATGCATGTACCATACAGAACTACTGATGCAATGAATAAAACTGCTGACCCTTGGATTTAAGATAATTTTCTGGCACTAAATACATTGAAGTATGTATGTTCTCTCCCGTCACAGATAGCTTTCCAGAAATGTCCATTATCAGCCTGAGGCAAAAATCTGTTAAGTTTGTACATGTTGCAGTGGTGGCTTATATACTCAAGTACTTTACTTGATAGGGGTACGAACTGGTCAACCTGTTTGAACTGTAGAGAACATTTCAATTATTGATTGAACAAAATTAAAGTTTTTAGTGTCTGACTTCACTAAGTTAATTTAGCCATACCACAAAAACAGGTACAGCACCATTTACACATTGCCATATTAAAATGTCATAAATATTGGATGGAAGAAAAAAACAAATTTAAATGGTTATAGGCTAGATTTTATCAGGAAATTGGCCTGTAGTAGTTTTACATTTCACCAATCACAATTGCATTAGATTTGGAGCAGAAATCAGGCTCTAATTTGGAGAAAGCTACATGTTGTGCAGATGGTACCCCCCTCCCTTCAACAAAACTTCCCAAATGGATGACTACCAACTTTTGTTTGGCTATTTACGTAATGTGACATCAACTGTTTTCTATGATGGATAGCACCTTAGAACCAAAACAAAACCAAATGTATTATGCTCCTCTAATGAATTAAGCCATAATGTGGCCACTATTATAATATATATATATATAAATATACTGTATACCGTTTATGGCAAGCCTGTAACCAAAGATCACTATACACTGTACAATCACACAGTTTGCCTTTGCATTTTACAACTTTTTCAATTGCACACACAGAGTTTACACTCAAAACATTATTTTTTTTAAAAGTTCAATTGAAATCACATTTTGTCATCCAGAGTTTTTTAGCTGTTTGATTGCTCACTCAACAAACTCAAGACAAGACGTGTGTTCATGTATTGTGAGATAAAAAGGAGGCTCTAGCAGGAATACCAATGCGGTTGTTATTCCAAAGGCTCTTGTGCTGTTTAGCATACTGCTGTCTGGCTCGGCGTGACCGTCTGTTCCGCCTATGATGGAACACTGACATTACTGCTTTATGCAAGATGTGATTGGCCCACTGCCATCTAGGTAGGTGGAAACTGGAACAGTGTATTCCGGCAAATTCATCCAAGAAACATACATTTCTCCGTTTTGGTTACTGATTTATTTTTGTCAAAGGAGGACACAATCAATGGATGATTTTACCGATCATTTATGCTTTAGCAGACAAAATCAATATGATTCAGTTGGACTTTAAATGCGGATGTAAATAATTGTGTATGTGCAGTATATCCAAGCATAATTGTTGCTGTGCATGACATTTTCAAACATTATTTGATTAAGTGTGTCATCATCAGACTACTAATGAGGCGGCAGAGCAGCATGCAAACATCAGGGCAGTCAGCAGGACATATAACAATCAGTCGTTGATGACATCAGACATCTGTGCAGGTGCTAATGCAAACCTTTCAGCATTAGAAACCCAGTCATAATTGCATATATGAAAATAAATTTTTTTTGGGGGGATTGACGGCTACAATTCACGCTCACGGTGCAAGTTGCAATGGTCCGAATACTTAAAACACATTATAGTGCCATAAAGGACATGTAAAATTGTCCCGAAGGAGCACACATTTCTTAGGTAAAACAAAATAAAATACACAATTCACAAGACTAGAAATCAAAAGCTGTATTAACCAGTGTTAACCATGAGATATGCTTCAAACGGCAAATAATAGCTTTCCTCCTTTGTGTGTGTGTGTGTGTCTTTTGTGTAGACGACACACACTTAGGATAGGATACGTGCATAGTGGCTGGGTGAATTTATCAAACCTTCCATCCTTGATGCCCCGTTCTGTCTCCCTGAGCCTTTGCACTGCTTAAGAGGGCTCAGCTACATGTGAACGTTAATCAAAACCAAGACGTTGTCCCCACTGCTGGCGCTCTCAGCAGAATCTCAGCCTTGTTATTTACCTGGTACCCACCATACCTAGAAAAACATTGGCTAAAACAAATGCTATTCAGTGTTTGTCCCCTTGTGCATTGAGAAAAACACCCAAAACTCAGCTGTGCAATGGAGACCACATACAAGTTCAAAAAACAAAGGTTGAAGAACAAATGCAAATATGACATAAAAGTAACATGTTTTTTCCTTCCCTCCTGTGAAACATGAAAACACTCACATGATACAGCAATGGGAGCATGCAAGCATACATGTACACACATAACAGAAAAAAACAAAACAAACACAAGCAAACATTAGACCCACAGTACGAGCGTGCCTGGGGTTACGGTGTAATGAGATCCTACGGTATGGGAAATCCCCGCTTGCACATCATGTATCTCCATAAAAATGGAAAACAAAAATCCCAGAATCTATTTAACCTTGATGTATTATGATTATTTGTTTTACTGATTCCTAAATCAAAATTCAAATCTTTCTTGTGCCAAAAACACAAAAGCAGTCTAGCAAAATCATGCCTGGCTGATTGCTGTGAAAAAAAGACATGCGGTTGTTTGTTTTCGTTTGGCTGAACCAGATTTGCTGCAAGCTAGGACTCCAGTGGCGAGGGAGGTTCGTTTTGGAATGAAAACATAGATACCCAACGGAGTGTTTTAATGGAAACAAACTGGTGTGTATGTGTGCATAGGTGCTTGCGTGCTATCACCAGTGTATGAGTGTGCATGCGGCTGAGCGGCCGACTGTGGCGTGTGTGCTGTATAATAATTCATGGATGAAGCCTGCGAGTATGCATTCACACCGGGGAGTGTGCTTACTGCATCCCTCACAAGGTCACCTATCTACAGTTACTCTGGGCTGATTTACACAGGGGTTCGATATGCATATTTCCTGAAGATGCTGCAGTGCTGTGCGGAGGTAGTAGTGTGTGGCAGCCTCAACCACACTACTTCTCATCATAGCACAATCCAATCTTGTGAGTTGAGGGGGTATTTTATAACGTGTATACAATATGACCCAGATTTGTCAACTGCAGAAGCCAAGTTTGGAGCCTTTTTATATCTAATTTGCATTTGCCACAAGCTAGCGTTACAGATTTTATTTGCTTGAGTTACGCACTTGAGGGTGCCACGCTTCTGATTAGAAAAGCCCCAAAGTTGAGCATTCTCTCGGTATCGTTTAAAACAAATGAGTCAAAAGTGGCTTTTACACGCATGTTTTGTGTTTTACAAATAATTCTAATTCAAATATGTATACAACAAATGCTGTAGATAAACCAGAGACATTTATTATTGGAGCAATGAGGATGAAACCCTAGGCATTCTAATGTGTCTTGAGGTAAATAGTTAGCCACTTGTACTACGATCTGTGTTATGCAGAAGAATTGCCCTCTGAGGTCTCACTACCAGTCTGGGAGAATCACTGAGCAGTGTGTCTCTTCATTTCTAGGTATCCAGAAATAGCAAGTCATTAAGAGAATGGCAGGTGACGGGCATATTAGGAAAGGCTCAGCAGAGGCAATGCGTAATGAAGACAGTTCAACCTTACAGTATTCTTCCGTGTCTCACTCACCCATCTTATTTTCTTCATCCTTTGTTTTCCTTATCTTACAAAGCTTCAAACTTCCCTTTTGATTCCCCCTCTGTCTTTCAAGTTGAAAATGCAACTATGGGGACACAGTATAATGTGAGATTGAGCTTTCGGAGAAGTATACCCCTCTCAGTATGATGTAAGGCTCAGAAGTGAGGCCACACTGCTCCCTTGACAAGTTGCGTGAATTATAGAAATAATGAGAGCTTCATATGCTGTGATAATTTTAATGAACTTGCTGAAAAGTGGTTTTATTATTGCTTAACTGAACCGTCGCTTAACATCCAAGGGTGATATCTAAAACATCCGATTTCCACTCTTCCATTTCTCGCAGTGCTGCAAAGCTAATTAAAAGCTAATGCTGATACAGCCTATAGAGATGGAGAGCCTTATTTCAGTTTTAACAATATATTGTATTTATATATTATTCATTATGAGTTATTTAATTGAAAATAAAATGAGTGTCTGTGTTTGCTGTATTTTCTATTGATTCATGGGGATACGGTTATAAGCACATGCAAAACTCTCAAGGCTCTATAACATGTGAAGGATGCACCATTAGAACAATTGATATTGATTAAAACCATATATTTGATTGAAAATGACCTAATTCTCAATCAGCCCTATTGGGCACAAGTCGGTGGAATGATATTTATTTTGCAATTGATGCTCTGAGAAGTCATGCCTAACAATTCCCATTGGTCCGTGATAATGTGAGTCTGTTTCGCAGTTATTCTTTGTAAAACATATTTGCATTGCTTATAATGCAATAATAGCCTTCACTGTCTAAAGTTAACCTCAGCTTCTCATGTTGCCTGCGGAAAGTCGGTGTATTTAAAAAGCGATAAATTGTAAACTCCATGAACTTAATTAGATTTTTAATTGGTGCTTTAACTGCAGGTGCACTGAAAACTTCAAGCATACAAGTAAAAAGAGCTGTGTGCTCAAAATACATGAACAGTGCTGGCGTCATGTATAAGAAAAAAAACAGTATACAGGACATAGTGTTTGTTGTCTGCTGCAGGTGCCTAATTAAGCACATCACTTTCCATTCAAATAGTGCCAAACACTTCCATTCGAATGTAAGTATATTAATGCAGAGTGGATTGCTTGAGATTTAAACATGTAAGCAAAAAGTGTCAAATATGCTTGAGTTCCAAATATTTGGCCGGCGAATGTAGCAGCTGATTATGCATGTAATTGACAGATTCATGCTGAAATAGGATTCATTTTTTTATATGAAAAAAAAAGTGTCAGCACAAACACCTAGTATTTGCCTACGAACGCCTGATGTACTGCAGCTGCATTGTACGTTCCACACCAGGTTGAATTTTACATTTTGAAAAGCAAACAACTTTGCACAGACAGGAGGGGGGGGGGACTTAGTTTTCAACATTGGGGGCTTTGGGAATTGTGCATTTGGTTGCCGACGGAAAATCCAGAAAAAAAGTATATTAATTTGAAAAAAAAAAAAACTTTAGGATCTCATGTGCATCCTTTCTTATTTACTTGCCTAGATGATTTTTTCTTGATGACAGATGACAATTAGAGAAGATGTTCCAGAACCATGCTTTCTGACTCTGGGCTGTGATATAGTCTGGGCCCTGTGGGATTCCACTGTTGTGTTCTGCTTAATAATCCAAATCCTCTAAATCCCCCTCGGCCCATTTCAGTCCTTTGATTGCTCCTTGTATTTTTATGATGTTATACTCCCTTTTTCATAATCTGGTGCACAGCTCTCTTATGGTGTGTGCTGGAGAGAAAGGAAATGAGACGGCCTAACAAGGCTTCATATACTGCCCTACTAAAGTCCCCCAGATTACAAGGGTCAGTCTTTAATCTATGAAGCCCATGTATGTCTGCTCCCAGTTTATATTTAAAAAAAAATACCATTGACAGTATGGTAAACTGGCTGTGGCAAACTGTGCTCATCTTTATGCACATCCGTTAGATTGTGTGCCAGTGTGTTTGGGATTTGTGTGTAAGTAATAATGTAAATGTGCTGGAGCTAGCGCATGCATATATCCTCATTTGCCACATGGGAACATGTCTGCCGGCGACAGAGGACAGATATTCACTTTGCTCTGTCACCATGGATCATGCAGCACAACCTTTTTGCAGGAAGTAATTCATTCTGCGATAAGCAAAACAAAAAGGGAGGGAAAAAGAGTCCTGTCAGCAGCCATCAAGATGGTCGAGGGTGATAGGCAAGTCTAGCTCTGTAATCAATCTACACATGCACTCTACGCAAGGCCATGGGGTGCATTTCAAAGTCCATTGCTTGGATGAATGAAGAAGGGTGCATGCATGGAACGTGTGGACCTGATAAAAATGTGAAAGGCAATAAACTGACTGTCAAGAAATGGTTTAATTAAACCAGGAAACATATTTGTTAAGTATGTACCCATCTATCAAGCTAATGAGACTGACATAGGCCTTCTATAGTGTGAGGGCATTAAATATTATTTTTTTTATCAGCGACAGAAGATAGGTTTCTTAATTTTGACATGAAGATGGCGTTTATACAAATGTGTTCTAACTGATGGGAAATATCGTGCACTGGTTTGGTGTGGGTTGTTTGTGTACCGTCCATATAAGTTAGTGATATTTTAAATCAAAGCTGAACATAATGTGATTTTTTAAAAAGGTTAAGTTTAATTTTCACCCAAGAACAACAGCCTCCAGACACTACAGTATTTGTTCAATACCATAACATACCATATCGGACTCATTGCATCATGCCATGAAGTTAACTTTTTACATGAGGGCCTTACATTAGTAACTTGTTTTCTTATTACCTTCTTCACCTATATTGTGTCATTTAGTTTGCATTATCAATTCAGGGTGAGAATGAGAGTTGTAATGTTTCATAGAAACATGAAATCAACTGGCTATACTTAAACAACTGTGTGGTGTATTAGTTCAGTGTGTAGGAAAGTATCTTTCACATGGCAAACATTATTAAGGAGACTTGGTTGTCAATACATTACACTGACCTTAACACATATTATTTTCTTATTAACATCAGCATACTGTTGTGAATTTGTTTTCTCCTTCACTCTACAATGCAGTTGCTAGGTTATGAACTTTGTGTTCCTATTGCTATTGTGAATGTCAATCCAATGCAAAAGTAACATAATGTAGTATCCCGATAGTACTAATTTACCATACTGAGATTAGATGCCATGTATATTCAGCAGACACTCTTTGACTTTAAAATAGTTCTAAATCATACAGTAGCCCTAAAAGCAAATCATGTTACAGCAGTGTGATGTGAATGCCCTCTATCCTAATACGTTGAGGAGCAAAACCGTCCAATAACACGTTTGTACAGTCCATCCCTGACACACTCTCCATGATTTAGCATTTTCCCCCTCAACAGCCTGATGCCAAGGGTAAGATATACATCTGTTTAATTTCTTGCTTGTCAGCGCGCCATCTGGTGCACTATCAACATTAAAGACAGGAAAAATGGTACCGCACTGTCAATCACAGACACACTCCCGCAGAATGCACAAGTTACTGAGGCCATAGTAAACAACTTACTAACACATTGGCAATTTATGTTTACCCATCAGAGTTGTGTTTTTGTCATGCTAAGTATGACTACAGATGCCAAATGCAGTCTTAAGCAACTTATAATGATTGGTTTCGAGTTCAAGTTGCTAGTGAGGCATTGGAGTGTCAAAGAATGCTTTTAGCTGTTGATTTACAGACATTATATCGAAACATCAGGCCTTTCTGAATCTGCCAAAGTGCCAATGCCCTTGCTTTAAAATGTTTTCAGAACAACTTCTTTAGAAAAATTAGTATGACTCTATGGTGGTACTGATTTAAATTTGGTTTTCTTTTCTACTACAATTGCCTTTGTAATCCATTCCATTTTCCCTCCCATTGGTAAGATGTTTTGATCTAATTTAAAAAGAATCAACATTAACAATTTATCACATCTACTTAACTATCTGAAATAGGGCGCTCATTGTAACAAACCCACAACAAATTATCACCTGTCCCTAATGGCATTTTTAATTTAAATTTTTCATTGCTCAACAAAAACAAAAACAACACTTGAGGTGTTACGTTTTATTTTGTCTCTCCCTTAATCTCCTCTGCTGAGAAAGATCTCACTTGGCTTCCTGGAACCTTGTAAGAGTAGTAGTAGGAGCCACGGGAGAATCTTAATGAGCAAAGGCAACTGAAAAGAGGAGAGATGTAACTTTTTCTTTTCAAGAGCAAACCTCTTCAAGGTCTCGGATGTGGGAAGATAGGCCTATATATTTTAAAGCAGCCTCTTCACATCTGAATAGTGTCATTATTTCCTTTGACAGTGTTCTGGGGGCGGGCACCAAGAACCACTGTTATAGCCGCAGCGCTATTGTTTGGAACAGGACAAGGGCCGTAATCTCTTTCTTTCTTTTCTTTCTTCTTTCTTTCTTTGTATCCGTAACGTGCCAAGGTGTTGTCTAAAATGCAATTAAACCTTTTTTTGAGCACTTAGTCATTTATCACTCACATCATTGGCTAGTGGGGAAAATGCTGAGATGATCAAATTAATGTTTCTTGTTTGAGAACAAGAACATTATGTCACAATACATTATGTCACTGTAAAACGATTTATTTTGTCTGCACCTCGCAGGGTGTTAAATATACTGGTGTGAACTCGGTGCGCTTACCACCTGTGAGTCGAAGACAATTTACAAAAAAAAAAAGCCTAATGACTGTTACATTACCCACTGACAGCATTAATGAACAGGTGTTAACATCTTTCTACCTGTAAACGCTGTTAATGGCTGGTGGGTCTTGTGATCCCTAGCTTTGCACATGTTGTCTTAAAGTGTTGAATGGAGCACACAGTTAAAGGAGTCAGCGTTTATGGAGAATGCTTGTTGTCTGTTAAAAATATGTGAATATCTCCTCACGATCCGCTACCTGTCCATACTGTGTGTGCTGGAAAACAAAATCCAGTTTCATAACACAGCATAGGCTCTGTAAATGGGCATCTTGCTATATGCATTATGTTTACTTACCCTTTGTTTACATGTCAGGTATGTACTGATTTTGACAAAAAGTGAGTTCGACAACAAGGCAAGGCAAGTTTATTTATATAGCACAATTCAGACACAAGGCCATTCAAAGTGCTTTACATTATACACATTAGAAAAACGAATGAATAGAAATAAAACATTTAAAAGCGAATGAATAGAAATAGAACATTTAAATAAAAATAAAAATTACATGTTAAAATGGAAACAGAACAGTCTTCAGACAAGCATTCTCCACAATTGCTGACTACACCTTTAAGACGCAGACATACTTTACTAATTGTGTGTCCGCGTGCTTGTACAGTTGTGCGGACTAGGAAAGTAGTGTCATTCATTCTGGACACAAAGGGCCGTGCATGTCTTGTGCTCCAGAATAATACTAGAACATTCACAGTCTACCAAATTTTGTTCAGGTCCATCGCAGACATAGGCAGATCACGATTTTTACATCACAAGTAGCAAAGCGGAGATCCCACAGACACACATAAGCTGAAAGTATGAATTGGCCTTCAGGGGAACACACACTCCACAAATCCATATGCTTGTTTTTCAAATGTGTGTTTCATTTTATTCTTAATTTCATTGCAGGTGACAGAGACACGGACGGGGCCACTGGGATGCAGTAGCTATGACAATCTGGACTCAGTTAGCTCAATCCTTCTGCAGAGCCCTGAGAGCAAGCTTCATCTGCAAGGTAAACAAAGCCGACATATCACTGTTTTTTCACGTGTTGCTCTCTGATGTCCAACATCACAGAGCCAGCCACCATTTTGGTTAGAACCTTTTTTTTTGAGAATTGAATGTCAGTGCCTTTTTTAATTGGGACTTGGATAGATTTGCTCCTGAATCCCCTCTGGGGATTGTTAAACGATTCTCTGGTGTTATAGATGTCTGCTCGTGTTGTAACGTGACTATGTTCCTTAAGTGTTACTGAAACTTTGTTCAAAGGCTTGCCTCAATACAAATCAGTTACTTGGACTGTTCAGACATGAGAAATAAGCACTCTCTATATTCAGCTACAGTTAAAAAAAACAGCTAGCAAAAGTATTGTTATACCTAGAAATCTCAGAAATGTTCTCAAGGATTTCAAAAATGCAACCATCACATGAATGAGCTACTTTCATTTGGCTACTTTGCTCAATATTGTAAAATTAGTCTTCACACACGTCAGTCACGGATCATACATCAGTGAACGCAAATATATAATAAATATTCATGGTTGCGTTCTTTGAAGTGAAAATAGATCCTCAGAATTTGATACAACTAATAATTAGCCTTAGAAAAGGATTCGCTTTCAATGACAGTCACACTGGGTGAAAAAGGAATGATGAAAGACTATGTAACCGTGGTCAAGTGTTTGAACAAAGTGATCGGTTCTTTGATTTGTTTGAGTTTACGCCAGTTATTAAAAACCAGTTTGAGAATCACAGCGTCTTACTATCAGAATTAAAGCGACAACCCCCCCCCCAGGTCCCCCCCCCACACACACACAGCTTTTCTGTCTTTTTTTCTAGAGGGATCATTACTCATCCTCTAAAATCAAAGAAATAAGTGGTTTGTCAAAAGAAACACTTTTAAGTCCTCCACTTCCACTTACTCAAAGGACTCCGTAGGTATTGGGAAAAGCTGTATTGTCATGCGCCAAATGTATTAGCCTTGTGCTTTGAAGACTGTTTTGTTACCCAATTGACAGATGACAGGCCTTGGATGGATTATTTCCTTCGGCTTGATAAAAAAAAATCCTAAAGAATGAAATAGTTTTCTCGATTGATTTTGGGCTTAGAGTTCTGTATTAGTCCAAAAATATATTTGTGTGTGTGTGTGTGTGTGTGTGTGTGTGTGTGTGTGTGTGTGTGTGTGTGTGTGTGTGTGTGTGTTTGTTTGTTTGTGCGCATGCATACGTTTGTTTGTATTTTATGTGTGGGTGTAAGGTAATATACAAGGTGCTGGATGTTGCTCCTGAAAACATGTTCTTTAAGAACAATTAGTGTTTTCGGCCTTTAATTAGAAAGACAGCTGATAGTGTAACTTCCTTCAACAATCACAGTGCTCTTCATAATGCTCTTCAAAGTGATTGCACTTCACACAGCCCATGGAGGAGGCACTGTCAATGGAGAGCTGTAATAAGGTCTGTGCTGTTAAAACATATTTATAATGAGATCCAATCATTTAATTCACCCTTCAGTTTTCCGTCCATCACACACACACACCAGTGTTAGTGTCAAACTTAGCTTCATCCCTGTGTTGACCAAATATGTCTCTCAGATCAAGCCAGCCATGTACAATCATAAAGAATGTGTCCACCTGCACATTTCATATTGGTGGAATTTAAACCTTTTCTTGCACCTGAGTCCTATGTAAGTGCAAATGCTTCTAATTGTCTCCTGTTGTTCCTAGGCAATTCAGTCGGTTTCAACGTAGCGTTATATTGTTTACTCTGTTGGAAAGTGCACTATAAAGCCATTTCATACTGCATCAGCAGTGTGTTCTCCTCTTGAAATATATGCACTTAAATTAAGATACAATGAGGCATGTCCATAGGCCATTTTTCTCTCTGTGTCAACAAACACAAAGCAGATGACAGAGACACACAGAGGTGGCCTTTACTTTGATATGTGTATCAGTACTCCCAGCATCTAACAAGAATTGAAGAAATCACAACAACATGGAGTTGAAAGTTTTCGATCATGAAATATCGGTGGGGGTATGTGCTCTGTTTGTGCAACTTTTAAATGAAGTATTGATGAACAAATGGGTGTATTGAGTAAAGCATTTCATTCCTTTTAATTAAAATAAATAATAACAATAAATATATATATATTTATTTTCCTAGAATAGAACACATTAACTAAAGTCATTTTTCATTTTAATGTATGTATTAGCATTGACCTCGGTTGATATGGCAGTGCTGAATTGGCAGCCAGGGGTATTGACAGATACTTTCTTGTCATTCAGGTAGATTTCTTGCGTGTTGCAAGGTTTTATGAAGTTGGTTGCTATGGCTGTGTGGATGTTCAGTTGGGCATGGCTAGGTAGTTGCTAGGTTGTAGTTGTTGTGACATTTCCAAATAGTTGTTTGCGCTGCCACCAAGGCGGAGCTTTAAAATTGCTGCAAAGGCCAATTCCTGCATCGTTAGTTGGTTTCTACCGTCTTTCTCTATGGTTGCTATGGTTTTGTTTAGCAATTCTGAGAGTGGGAAAAGGCACCATCTCAGCAACATGTGTTTATATGTTGTGTTTCCCTTTCGCTCTGTGCACTTAGAATGCTTGGGTGTTAAGGAAATTGCAAGTGGAAATGTTGAGCCATTTGGAACAACTTGTGGACCTTGCAATGGTCCCAAAAGCAGCCTGATCTTCTTTTATTCATAACAAAACCTAACACACAAACACAGTTAGATTCCATGACAGATTTACTGTATCCCATGGCTGGTCTTCACAGTCAGTGCCCCAAAACGGAACAGCTTTTGACAGCATTGTCCTCTTCTTTGATAACACGCCATGAATGGACATCACAAGCTATCCCCGAGGGCTGCTCTTATAAGCACTAGCAGCTCTCGGCACATCTAGCTACACACACCATGTGTCTCATTTTCAAATGCCTATTGACCTTTTACCAGGCAATTAGCTAAAATGCTAACATTTGGCATTTAAACTGTGGGGAGGAGTCAAATCTGGCCAATTTGGAATATCACAGATCACTGGCATCACTATCCAATATGCAAAAAAAATTGACATCATTATTACATTTGGGACAAAGGGTGAGGTTTAAATAAAAAACTATCTCCCACCTAATACCATGTTGAAGGTTGAGGTTTCATTTCAGATTACCGTACCTGATACGCATTGAATCTTTCACCTGGCAAAATTGACATGTATGTATGCCAGTTATATGGGCTTGCATTATTGCAGTGGTTCTCAATTATTTTCTGTCATGCCCCCCCTAGGGGACAGAATTTTTTTCGCGCCCCCCCCCCCCCCCCCCCCAAATTGAAATACTGTTGAGAACCTGCTAATATTTATTTATTTATCTGTACAAACCCACTGTATAAGTTTCTGGCACGAGCATTCTGCATACAATCACCTTATTATCAAATTAGATGTTAGATTATAAAATTAGCTGAGATAACTTCTGCAGCAACTTAAACAAAATGTGAAGTTCAGTTCATTTAAACAAGACTACTCAGTCTGTGTGAATCTCAGGACAGAGAAACAAGAGCAAATGATTAACTGAGGTTTGCATTTCATTCAAAAATGTTTTTAAACTGTAAACTTTTTTTATTATTATAGGCCAATATGCCGTCCGTGATGTGATAACCTATAATTCATTAATGTTATTATTAGTCTACTAACTTGATTTCTTTTTAAATAGCCTACAGAGACACTTGGAGACATGTGGACATTCATTTACTACAAATCGCGGCCTTTCGCGCGGTTATGACCATACACAAGCACACATCGCGCTTGCTTTTTTTTGGTCAGTTGGAAATCAAGGCCACCCGCGCCCCCCTGACAACTCACGGCCCACCATTTGAGAAGCACTGCATTATTGTATTTCTTAATATTCTTTCTTATATTTACTGCTTGAATGTTTTTTCTACATATTTTGAATTGTAGTCAATGTAGTAATTAATGTTTAGTGCTTCTTTCTATAAGATGTAGACATTTTGTGGTTAGAGGCCTTGAATTATTCTGTGAACTCCAGTTATATTTTCATTCATATTTCCATGTGAGCTCACATATTTTCATCACCCGTGGTACACACCAAATATATCTTCTTTCCTGTGAAAAACATCTATCTCCACAATTTACATTTAAAATGAATGAAAATAGAGTCAGTCAAAGTAACATCAAAATAGTCTGAAAATCCTAAAGAACAATCAATTTTAAAGTGACATGATTATTTTTAGTTTAAGGATTATTAATTCATTTTTTGAGACACGTTGACCTGCCCTGAAGTTGAGGAACAGTCAGCCACACCTTTCCCCGAGGCTGCCAGGTAGCCCCGTACGCTGACAAGCCAACTGTCTTCTCTGCTTTCTATACTGACAGCGAATGAGAAAGTCCTTTTGAAACAGCTGTCAAAATCACTACCAGTAGGGGAATGAACAGATTAGTAATTCTACTTTTAGAAGGTATAATTGCAGTATCATACACACCTATTTTCTGTTTGTTTGATGCAGTTGGCATGTCAGAATGATGTGCATGATCTCTCCCACCTTACTGGGACCATTTCTGGTGAGCCAAGATAAGCCGTGTCAAGTACATTTTGTCTGTCTTTTCTCTACTTTTTTCTATATCATTTTGTGTGTTTCTGAAGTTCATCTTCTGGAAAACTTTTCACCTTGTTGCTTTATCTTTCCCTTGCACAGCCTATTGCTCTCTGCAAACTTTTTTTTCTCTATCATGCTCTCTTTCATTGTTTTTCTTATGTTTATTTCTTCATTTCATGTTTTTCATTCGGCTGTCAAATGTTTAGCAAAAACCCTATATGTAGTATAATGCCGCTGCACCGTCTCCTTCTTTTGGAATTGAATTAACTTGTTAAGAACCTTAATCTAGACTAGCTATTTTAATTGCTTATGAATTAAATACGGGGATCATATTAGTATGCAGCACCATGCGGGCTACAACAAGGATTCAGTAATAGAAAACCCACTCCATTTTTATTCTGCTAATTCAACTTTTAATCATGCCTTTTCCTTGCCCACTTTCATATGTTCAATCCAAACCTCAGCATTGTATCTACCTTGAGGCATAAGTGTAACTGGAAAGGTATGAAAATACACACAAGAAAATCATTACAAACCTGTTACCAAATATTTTTTTAACTGCTTTTCTGGGGAGGGATTTGCTTTGGTGGAATTATCTTTGGCATGGTTCGAGACAGCATTCTGGCTTAAATTAAGAGGCGAAAAAAAGAAGAAAAAAAAGAAAGTTAATTAAATTGTGGTCAAATCTCTCCTGGAGACACTGTAGGCTGTCTTTCCAATATAACATCTTTTTCGAAAGGTAATGTTTATTTTTTATGTTTCACTCTCTCTCCTTCACACCCCTGTGGCTGGCTCCTTGTGAGCTGGTAGGTCTGTCAGCCACAGATAACACAATGTGTGTATGACACTCCCTGGATATTACCTTTGCCTTCACTTAGATTTAGATTAGAATGCAGTTGTGGACTCTGACATCAAGGAAGCTCTACTATCAAAGTATTGTTTTGGGCAAATTTTGTCCAATTTCTTCCGCCAACAATCATCAGAATTAGAAATGGCACTGGAACATGTTTTTTTTTTCACTTTAGATTTCATGCATGACTCAGATCCATGAAAAACTTTGAATTGCAAATTGAAATGTGAGGTTTCTGTTTTACATTTTGGTATTTCTGGTGGCCTGAGTGCACTTTACACACACACAGCTTCATTGACAGCTAAATACGGTACACAGGGACAGAAGGATATTTTATTAGCCAAGACTATTTTTGGACATGCGAGAGTAAATCATTGATCCTGACCCAGCTTACCCTGTCACCCACATGACCCACATGAATTTGTTCTTTGTTTTTTTTGTCCTCTCTCCGGGCAAAAGCTGAGAACACCGATTACATTAGTTTTTGGCTGGATTCTCACTTTCTGCCTCCACTGAGAACTAGAAATAGAAATAGCTTATTGTGGGGTGAGAACTAAACGAAAGAGGGAATTACCATATGGCAGTTTTACGGTCAGGGTTTTCACTGCTAACTTCAAGGGGACATATTATGAATTATGAAGTATTTCAGTGCTTGTGCACATACATAATATGGGTGTATGGAGCCTAGCAACCCTCAAACGCTGAAATAAGACAACCAAGTCAGGTCCTTCTCTGCTATATAGGTTTACTAGCATCAAGCTGATCTGATTTGTTGCCAGTTTGAACATCACAACTGGTGCTCTCCTTAACAGTACGGCCCCCCAGGGTTCACACTCAACCGTTGCCAAGGAAGCACACAGTAAAACTCGCACTGGCACACCCTGCAACACTGTGGTGTGGGGCCTGAGCACTAAGCAGCGCCTCATTATCATCTAATACTGAGGGAAAGTCAGAATTTCCAGAAAGATTGCATTACCTTGAGCGTCATTTTCAAGTGGAGCTTAACTCAGTTATTTTGATTCCATGGCCGCATGCCAGCAGAGTAGATGCGCCAGACCAGAAACAAGGCTATCTGTGTTTGGAGTTGGTTATCGGTTCATACTCAAGCTATGTGGGAGTTGACCAAACAGAGCAGATTGGACTTTTATGGAAGGAGAGCCTTAAGAAGACAGACACTAAAATGGAGCAAGTAAGACAGATGGTAAAAAAGGTAGAATATAAGTGAGGAAGAAATAGGCAGTTTTTTTTAAACAATAACACTCTTAGTATGTTTCAGGTGGTAGGGAGACAATATAGTCCCATTTATTTTAGGGGGCCAAGCCCCAGAAGGGCCTGGGACCTATCTTAGTGTCCTCATCAGATGTGGTGGGATTGGTAAAATAGCAAAAACAGCAGGGGCTTTCAGTGCAATATTGTCAAACGATTGGAATATTATTGTGGGAATATAATATCCAATTCAAATAGCAAATTGGTTATTTTTTTTAACTGGGCCAAAGAAAGATAAACTACCTGGAACCTTCACAGGTAATTTGCTCGCAAGCACCCAATCACCTCCAGTATGGCTTTCATACATTAGCAACACAACAAAAGCAAAGACATTTGCTTTCTTTCAATCCCCACACCATGCTAACTAAGTCTTTTCTCTGTGTCTAGTTCCCTCAACAGCCTATCTATGAAGAACCATGAGCCTATCTTGGAAGATTTATGAATATGTTAGAATAGCCTGAGCCAACAGTTTTCAAAGTGGTGAAGTGAAAATAAATTAAACTGGCCCTGTAGGCAAGCCGTGCGGAGAGTGATGAATTAGATACTCATTGCTCTGTAGCGCGATGCCTGTCGCTCCGTTCAAGTGAAAACACCGAATACATTATGGATGGAAACAAACAAACATACGAATCAATTAAGTTGTTTTTGATGACAGACTTTTTGGAGAATTGATTTGGAGACTAAAGTATATCAGTAAACACAATGTCCTCGGTTACCAGAGAATGATTAACTTCAGGGAAATCTTTGGTGCAAACGGTGGAGAGCCAATGTTGAACAAACATGACAATAAACACAACATTTTTCGGCTTCGGCTTCGGCTTCGGCTTTGCTTTTTTTTCTCTCTCCGGCTCAGTTACACTCTCTCTTGCTCTGCATCTTAGTTTATAGACAATTATGGAACACTGTGATCTGAATCCTGGACACACTCCGAAAACCCGTAAAAATGTATTACTGTGATCGTTCTAATCACACAGATACAACGTTTTGACTTAAAAATCATGGGCTAACTTTGTCTTTTTCTTACGAATTTTCAAATGCCCAGGCACTGGACAATGGCAACTGCTTTCTTTTGAGAAAGCATGTGTCCTGTTGGTCAGAGAAATGATAACTCAGGATCAATTCCTTCATGATGGATGGCTGCACACAGTTTCTCACTTCCCTCTAACATGCTGAAACCCCAGTACCTGATGAAATCTTTCCATGTTGACCTGCAGGTCAGCTTTCAATTGAAAGTGGTCAATCAAGAGTGAGTTTCCATTTGGGCCAGCATGACCATAAATCTCCTTTCCCCCCCTCCACTCACACTGGCCAGCTGCAGGCTGCCATTTTAGCATGTGGCATGGTTTTACACTCTGTTTTCTCTCCCTATGACAGACTGAGTTTCATCACTTGATTTTTTTTGTAGCTAGAAATGTAGTGTATAACTAAAATAACATAGAAATATTTAGAATATTAAAATGTAATATATTTACCCTTTAAAGTACATTATTTACAGTATACTTGCAAACTGTAATACAATATACAGTATAAGACAAAACAATGTATTCAGATTATAAGAAGCACGTACAATCAAAATGTGTTTATGTTACCAATACAAGGTTTAATATTTAAATGACAAAACTGGCAACCCACAGGAGTTCTAGCCTGTGTACTGACTGGCTCTGAATTGTGGGTTACTATACAGCAGTTTGTTTTTGAATCAGCAGATTGTTCATTTAGAGCAAAATGTGCAAAGCAAATGTGTGCCTCCCAATGCAAATAGATAAGCATTTTGTACTGTATTTAAGGATGTTTGATGTGAATTCTGTGATGAATGTGGGCTTTTTATCTGAGACGTTTGCCATCACATCTTTGACACTTTGAGGACAGTGGTATCCTTTAGAGCTGAAATGGAAATGTCAGAGCTTGTCATACGCCTCTCCTCCCCCTCTCAAGGGTTCTTGTAAAACATGCGATTTTCCGCATGCAAAGGTTGTGTACGTGGGCTCGTACATGAGTCTATGTGCCTATGTGAGTGAGTGAGAGTGTGTGTGTGTGTGTGTGTGTGTGTGTGTGTGTGTGTGTGTGTGTGTGTGTGTGTTTGAAGTACAGTGAAGTACAATTTCTCAACAGACGAGCCCCTACTGCTACTGCTGGGCAGGGACACATGGCAGGACGTGACAGAACAGCTTGAACAGTACAACTGTTGTGCACTTGCAGCCAAGTGCAAAACCGCATCACACATCTAGACACACACTATTCCCCTTTGTTTGAGAGGATTTTACCTATTCAAAACAAAATTACTACATTCAACTTGCATACGGTAATACTTTCAGACCATTATTCCTAAAACAAAAAAACAAAAAAAGCTACCTTACTTTTGCCCAACTGTGACCTTGTGTACAGGAAAGAAAAGTAATCACTTTCCTCAACTTGTGTATTTGTGTCCGGTGTACTGCACAACTGGCAATAAATCAGCACCATGGAGAGCTCATCTACCTCTCCACAGTCCAGCAATTGCTCCAACATGCAATTTCAGCAAATTTCCCTTTTCAGGAGTAAGGAGCAGAAAGCCATGAATGCCAAGACCATAGTTATATATATATATGTAATTTATGCTTTATGCTTTGATTACTGCACTTGCATCCCTCCATGCTTTTTTGTGTTAACAATAGGGATAAGTGGATTTCTTCAAGGCTATATCGAGATATTGTGTGAAACACATTGTATTCTGCAAGCCTTTTCTGGTCCACATAGATAGAGTGGTGCATATCACATTATGCGTATACAGTCACTTGTATGTTAAGATGTTCTAGGAAATGGGATTGTCTGTTATCATGCTGGTTCTAATGAATGCAATATAATGCCTAAGCATCAACGTACCAAGAAAGACCACAAAACCTCGACGGAAGGAGACCAAGAATATATATTTGAGCTGCACTTGGACACGAAAAGATATTTCATAAGGAAATACTAAATAAATTGTCGAACAATTATTCCGAATACAAAAGGAGATTGTACAGCAAATTTTTGAGGCAACATTCCTATTTGATAACACAGACTTCTGCTGCCTGATGCGAGTGCGCTGAGAACACTTATGATAATCTACGATAATCTACTCAGCACAGACACTGCAACACATTATCCCTTTGAATGCTAAGTACACTTCATTCTGAACTTTAAAGAATGCTAACATATTCTGGGAGCGGAGTATAGCTCCAGTGGAACATGTTATCCTCTGCCAGGCCCAACACACACACACACACACACACACACACACACACACACACACACACACACACACACACACACACACACACACACTGTCAGAGACTTAAAGCGCTTTATGTAAGGAAATGAAGAGTGGATAAATAGCTACTTTAACTGCACCTTTACCTAGAGGAGATCTCGTGTGAAATCGGCGAACGCAGCAAATCTTCAAACTATATGCCCCCTCTGTTTTAAGTGTCCGGGGATCAGAAGGGCACTCGAGGCATGCCTGCACTGAAGTGAAATGGGCATTCTTCCAGTTCAGAGGTCTTCGGTTTTGTATCATAGCTGCGACGGTAACCTCCAATAGTAATTTAATGGCCCCCATTGAAGTTATGCACTTTATTGCACCAGTGGATTAAGTAATGATTATTTTGCGAAATTGCGGCCACACAATGGTCAATTAATCTTTAATGAAACTGTAACTTATGAGGCGGACCGTGGCATTGCAATAAGCAGGCAACTGCTTGCCAAGGCTTTTACAAGCCTCAGTTGTGGCCTACACACTCCCCATCTATCACCATGTAAAAATAGAGCACTCCAGTAAGGGACATAATGAAAAGGCAAAAGTTGCATTTGCAGACTCTCCATTTTTTAGCATTCAGGGACTGTTTTGTGGGCCTATATCCTCCAATTTACGTGCAGGAAATGTACAAGCCTCTGATGTATGTATTGAGCTTAACCGCCATTTTGAGTAGCTATTTATTTAGAGCAAGTCAGGCATAGGGGTTGCAGGGAATTATGTGCACTGACAGAGCATGACGTCGGAGGTTATCAAATGGCTTGCACGGGAATTCCAAAATGCACCCATTCATTTCATGGGCAGCTCTTTTAATGATGCTGCTAAGTCTTACTCCCTTCTCCAATCTGTAGTGTTTTCCTCAACAAATACCTGCCTCGGAGCCAAATTAACTGTAGCTTTATAGCCCAATCGTTCTCAATGTGTTCCACATGTTACCGTACTAACACAGCAATGCATTGGAACGTCACAAAGATAGATGTTTTTACTCCGATTAGTTTCTCGTTTCATTTTTAGGCCCGAGGGCTCCAAGTTCTCTTACTCATTCCCCAACTACTACACTAACAGATGTTGATGGATTTGCTTCCATTTCATGACATGATGTCTACACCGGGGTGCTTAGGACAAGACATGAGATTTCCAATCCTTGAGTACGTGCTCGATGGTAGAAAAAGGTGGAGGAGAGGTGAAGAAACCGGAATGAGGAGAGTGATTGATTTGAGTGAATGAGAGCCAGAGGAAGACGGGGGGATGAGTCAAGGGGGGCCTGTGCATGAGTGTCGTGGGAGTAGGAGTGAGTTTAATGAAGTACGGCAGAAGAGATGTGTACAGAGAGAGAGTTAGAGGGAGAGAGAGAGAGAGCGATGGAAAGAGGAGGGACAGGTACATCAAGAGGACAAGGGAGTGGAAAACAAGATATTGCACGACTGATAGTGCTGAGCCGAGCATCTGCAAACTCCCACTTTGATATCGGAAAAAGAAAACGTGTGTGTGTGTGTGTGTGTGTGTGTGTGTGTGTGTGTGTGTGTGTGTGTGTGTGTCTGTGTGTGTGTGTGTGTGTGTGTGTGTGTGTGTGTGTGTGTGTGTGTGTGTGTGTGTGTGTGTGTGTGTGTGTGTGTGTGTGTGTGTGTGTGTGTGTGTGTGTGTGTGTGTGTCTGTGTGTGTGTGAGTGAGTGTGAGCGTTTATGGCAGGGTTAGGGGGGTAGTATGAGGTATGCTTTAGACGGAAGAGGGAAAGAGGGAGGGCCGAGGCACTTGGTGTTATTGTGCACCCGGCCGCTGGCACCAGCACTGTCAGTGAGCAGCGTTGATCCGTGAACTTGCCATCTGGATTCTCCCACAAATCACATTAAAGTTTCAAGCCCAGGAATACATCAAGCTAAATGAATATTGGATCCGGGGCCGCAGACAGGCCTGATGGAGAAAAAGCCCCCCGTGCAACCCAACTCTTTTGTGGTCAGACATGATCCATCTATCCCCTTTACTCTCTCTCTCTCTCTCTCTCCATCCATCCCTCCCTCCCATCCCCTCCCCTCCTTCTGTTCCCTTCATCACTGATGGGTAGTAGTGGCTGCGATGAGGTGTTCGAGGAGATGGGAACATACTACCGCGCATTACAAGGAAAGGTTATTTGGTGGAAAGAGTGGGGGAGAGAGTATTTGCATAGTTGAAAGTGTTATTGTGTTGCATAAATGCAGGGATGATAATCATAATTTGGCTCTCATATTTTAACTGAGAGCTTGATTATACACAAATATGAATGCAGCTATTTGCGTCGGTAGCTAATGGATAGCAACTAAGCTACTGCATGAAATTGCGCAACAAGTTACTTTCTTCAAAGACTGTCACCATGGCGATGATTGTATAAGTTGTCCTATGTGTCAGAGCCTCTAATATTGCCACATAGAAAGACCATCAATAGCCTTTAGTCTACCCACGTGTTTTAGTTGAGTGCATATTGTGGGTGAAACATAATGAGCTTTATTTGCCACATGCACATAATAAGAAAAATCATTTCAGTCTGACTTCAACCTTGGATATGATTCATATGTACGGTATGAAAGTATATGCCTTCCCTTTCTTTTCTGCTACATTATGAATTGATTGTGCATAAATGGATTCCTCTTTTCACCCCAAAGATGAAAAATAACACACGGAACCATTCGTCATTCAATAACATGCTATGTTATGGTTCCTGGTTGCATATTTTGTGCTGAAGCGCTGTTTGTGCTCAAGTAAAACCTATTAAAAAAAGCATTGCCTTACCAAGATGCTGTTTCATACAAGGACGGGGGAAAAAATCTATTTAGTTTCTTTCCAATCCAGTGGCTTGTAGAGCTAAGGATTTATTTTCCCCGGGTCTGGACGGAAGAGAAAGGCATTACTGTTAGCTGTCCAAGTTTCAGCTCTTTGAGTTCCTCAGGGTGAGATATGGTTTGGCTCGGATTCAAAAAAACATTATAAATACCTTGTGGGTGGTGGAAGTGTACAGGTACTTTCAGCTTCATCCCTACATTGGCCTAAAGATTAAAAAAAAAAAACGTCCAGACATTCCCATTAGTGTATACTAGGTAGAATGCTTTAATGTCTAATATGTACACCACAACAAAAAAATAAATAAATAGGTACTCTACACAGTAAAGCATTTGACCTTTGCTGGCAATGGCATTCAGCTAATTTTTGCCTAATTATTTAAGTAATGTATGTAAGCACACTTAGCCAAATGTAGGCCACTTAGATTAATAACAGTTAAAGTTCCCAATGCAGATGGACTTGATTATTATTACTGATGAATTAGTGGTAGAACAGGATTTCACTGTTGTGTTTGGTTGAGGCGGGGGGAAAAAACGACTTTGTATGGGAGTGCAACTGGTTATTTTCATTATGGATTCAAGTGCAGACTATTTTCTTGATTAACCAACTGATTGTTTGGTTGAGCACACCTTCACAGGGAGGCTGTCTCATTTTTCCATTACAGTTCTTACTATAAACACAAGTATACATTTAATTAGAAAATAATGAAAAATGTTATTCACCTCACTGCCTTTTTTTGTTTTTCTGCATATTTTTTCTGATATTTTTATCAGATGTTGTTTTGAAAATTATAGTTTATTGTTCCCTGCGTGATAATTATTCCGCTTCATTGATTTCCATCACAAAGGAAATTGATTGAGGATTGGAATGAGTTATGTTTCTTGAATTGTACTTGTGTATCATATAAGATAATAGAGAATTAGAAACGCATTATGGTTCACTAAAAAAACATCCCATGTGTCTCTGTTTCAGGTCTTCAGGTCATTTTCCCGGAATACCTGCAGGAGAAATTTGTCCAGTCAGCTCTCAGCTACATTATGTGCAATGGAGAGGGGGAGTACATGTGCCATGACAACCAGTGCATCTGCCAGTGCGCTGACGAGTACCCACAATGCAACTGTCCCATCACCGACATCCAGATCATGGAGAACACCCTTTTGGGAATGTCTGAGTCCTGGGCCTCCTCTTATAAAGACTTTGAGAGCTCTGGTAAGCTGGAACAACACTTTTTATTTTACCATGAAAATGATTAAAAATAGCATCATGTGTTGTCCAATATTGCAATGACGATTAAACTATCTAGTTACACTTTCTTGTGAATTGAAAAACTGCTGTCATATATCCTGATGTGCATATCAATAATGGGCACACATATTGAGGATCATTTAACAACACATTTTGTATTATTGTAGCTCAGTCCTTCCCTGTTCACTGCCAAATCTACATGTTTTACTGAGACGTATTCACTGTATAAAGTAGTGTGGAACTTTCTTAGTGATGTGCAAAACAGTAAATGTGCAAAGGTCAAGATGCATTTGCAAAACATTCATCCATCCATCCATCCTTTTATTCTGATACCAAATACTGGCCCTGCGTTCCCAATCGCATACTTTCTACTATTTAGTATGGTAGAAAAAAGATTTAGGATGTCCCGATTCTTGTGGCCAGATTTAGGATGGTTAGAAAGACCCAGATGTCTACTACATCCGGCCAAGATTTTTTGTGTTGAAAAGTGCATCCTATTTGGGTGATTCTGACCCATAATACAGTGCGAATCTGAAGTGAGGTCACATCGACGGAGCCTCCATATGAAAACAAACAGGGATACGACGGATATTAAAGCAAGAGGCAAGATCAAGGTGCAATGTTATGATTAAATGAATAAGTAAAAGTATGTCCCAATAGTATGCTTACTGCATCCTAACTAGATTATTGTTATAGTTGGATGTAGTATGGAGAATAGAAAAAAGAAAGAGTATGCAATTCGGAACGCAGGGTTGGTTTAGAGACCTGTGGTAAACATTAATTTCCTTCAGGCATCAAAGTGGTCTGCCCTTAACCTCAGACAAGTGTTACATAGGGTCAGTAGATCAGAACATGGGTCATATTTCAAATGCACTGACAAATATCTTGTTTTGTTACTCTGGTATAGAAAGTTGATGTTTAAAAGGAATGAATGACAGTGGGAAAAACTTTTTGTCAAATGCTTGAATAGAATATTTTCTCCCGTATATATTTCTCCTAAGAAACCAAAAGCAACCACAAAGGGTGGCTGTAGAATATTGGACACAGTGAAGGGAAAAAAGCACAGCGTGTGCCTAGTTTTAACATTGCAAGGTCCTATGTTTATCTATTATGTATATGGTATAAAAGTGTCCCAATAAAACCTTCCAGCAACAGATAAATATATTAATGTACCATAGAAAAAAAAAGTTAATATAAGTCATGGAGGTCACGGTGTAGTACGTCAGGGAGTGGGTGCTTAAAAAGGAAGGACATGTTATAGAGGCCATACAATGCCATTCACACATTCAACAAAATAAGAGAAAAATTATTTAAAAAAATAAAATATTGAATTTGACATAATCCAGTCAAATGGTTGCCACGCTGTTCAAAATCCACGGACATTCAATATTTGTAAAAAAAGATCCCTCATACCAACAAGTTAAAACCACATTTGTTACTAAGTGAATGCAATCAGTACCGAAATCAATGTGCTATGGAAGAACCAAACTGATATTTTAAGTTTATTTCTTTTGTGTCTGCGTTATGTGTTGAATCAGAAGTCGAAAAACACATTTTCACCTCATTCATTTGGCATTTTAGTATAATTAAAGTAAAATAGTAAGCAAATTAGATAAATCCTGTCAAGACACATTTATTTTTCTCATGAAGATTATGCACAGTGCCTCTTCTACAAAAATACTTCTTCTGGGAGAAACCTTTGGCCTTGTCAGTTGCCTTTAAAAGAAAGAAAAACAGGAGATCTGATTAGGCCCGACTGATAATACCATCTTCTACTCCCACAGATAATCTATTTTCCACTACCAACATGTCTGCCCTTGTGCATCTGTCCAGAAAAAATACCACATCACACAGATTTCACATATATAGTTTATAAACTATATTCTCCCACTGTACGCTATTGATTGACTGATCCTCTGGAATAAATTATGTTGTCAGATGTCAAATTGATTTCATAAAGGTTTGGAATACATTTGATCCAAAGTCGACTAGTTGTTACATTCATTTTTAAATGCCTTTTGCGCCACATACATTTCAAAGGCAACTAAAGGCTGGGAAATATTATGATATGATGAAATATTTGCGATTGTATGTCTGGTACCCAACAATTGAGATGTGCGGACACAAAGGTAAAGGGTTTTTACATTGTGATGGGGCCAGTAACCTGGTTGGCTCATATTGTAGCTTTTATTTTGAAATGTAAAGACTGTGGCACCTCTTCCTCATCACGTCTGGCAATAACAGGGTTCTGTAACATCCCCTAAATCCATCCCTGAGAAAAAAAGCAGGCGCATCCTAATTTTCTTCCTCAGCCCAAAGCCTAGAACCGAGCTACCCTTGCTTACATGTTTAATGTTGAACCACCACTGGCAAAGCAGCAATACAAAGGGTAGAATCACTTAGAGCACAAAATACTTGTCCCCTCCATGAAGTTTAAACAACTAATAAATAAAGATGTGTGCTATTTAGGAGACCTGCACTCAGCAGAGTCAGATCTTTGTTCACATTAGGAGGAATTGTTAAAGCCTGGAGCAGAATGTCTTTCCTTACTACAGTCGTTTAGCAGTAGTGGTTTCAGAAAGACTCGCACTTCTCACTTCATGGCAGGGTCACTCCCTCTCCACTCGGTGGATGTGAAAAAATGTCCAACCAACCCTTAGTCGTTGGAGAAGAGGTCAGCTCCTCAACCTCTGCCTAAAGACAGAGCGAAAGGCTACCCGACTTCCCATCTCTCTCACACAGACAGTGAGGAGATGCGTAGTTCAACTTCTACAACATATTCTGCCTCGTGTTCCTCTCAGACACTGATATATGACACACTGTTAAATCACCTGGAGAGGTCTAGGGCGCAGTGTGCTCACGGCCGACTACTGAACCCCCTCTGCCAAACGCCCTTTTCTAAGATTGCTGGCTAGCTAGGCAAGCACAGCTAACATAGTTTATTTGGCGCCTGCAGATACAATATGTCTGCCATCTAAACTTGTGGGCAACAGAAGCACCGAAGTAAATTAGCTTTGAGACGCTAAGTCTTCAAAGAGAACAGTAGGAGTGACCAATTCCCTCCAAACTGCAACAATCCAAACACTGAACAGCAGGGCCCCTTTCAACAAAGTAAACCAACTTTTTTTCCCAACCATAGCTCATCGAATAGGATCGCAGGGTCTCAGCATGTCAGGCCGCAGCATGTCAGGGGATACCATCGGGATGTTTTTTTCAATGCAACTAGGCATGGCATTAGCGTAGCACACAGCTAAGCACAGGAAAGATTAAGTTGTAAATGCACATGTATGGCTTTACTTAGTATCCTCTTTTCTTACCTGTCACGTGTTCCCTTTAGGCTACAGAACACACTAAGACGCCTCAAATAGGCTTTTACACGGGGACACACCCTGAGCAGAAAGTCAAGGCTCGCTTCATGTAGTCTTTTGTTAAAGGCCTGTATGTTCATGCAGCACACGTTCCCATGTGTGTGCATGCTGAACATACACACACACACACACACACACAGGGCCGACGGACTGGGTAGAAAAGTGATACAGTCGTGGGGGGGCCCAAGGCAGAGGGGGGCCCATCATTTTTTTTTTTTTTTTTTTTTTTTTTTTTTTTTAACAAGCTAAATGTGTGGCCCCGATCTTTGAAGGCCCTGAACAATGCCATTCCAAAAAAAGAAATAATTGACTGGCTCGTGATAGGCCCCTGACCCTTGCAAGGAGATCAGGGGCCTGCGCATGACTAAGCCATGTATGCGGGAGAGTAAGCAGGAGCAAGCCAACATTGAATTGAACTGGTGGCGAAAATAAACGCAGCAATGTTTCTATGGGGATATTTAGCTGTACAGAAATAAGTGCTGGCAAAGCTAGGACAGTTTAAGACTCCACATCACTGTGGCAACACAACCTATCTATCAGCTCAGACAGCGCAAAGAAAAGTCTGATGAATACATGAGAGTGATGGCCCCTGCAAGTTTCAGTAAGTTTAAAGAAGTGCCACACTGTTACTGCCTTTGAAATGCATTTCGACATTTTAAGGGGAAAACACATTGTATTTATTATTTCAACTATTGAGTTATTTGTAGAACAGCATGCTAGTGTAGGCCAACAAGATTGATTTTCTGAATTTTCAATGCTGCTTTATTTTTATGTTTTAAATTGGGAAAGACATGTTCCAAAACAACCTGTATTTAAAAAGAAATCAAGCAAGTAGGCTAATAATAACCATTAATTAATTATAGGCTATCGCATCACAGTAGGCCTATTGTCCACAATAATCACAGCCCCCCATCCATAAAGGAACTTTAAAAAGTTTAATTTGCACTTGATGTGCCTACACAAGTGTATGGTCTATTATTTGTATTTAGTGTGTCTGCATAGTATTGCACAAAAACAGTAGAAGTTTTCTTTAATTGTGTTTTGTACTGTCTGTAAAATTATACTTGCACATAGCAAACAAAATTGCACGTCTGTATTCAAATAAACAGTTTTTTATTTCTATAGTGCGCATTGGCATCTTTGAGCAAAATACCCCCAAAATTTTCGCCGCGCCGCTTTGCGCCGCGCCTCCTGTGACCCTACCCAGTGACCACTTTGACTAAGACATATTATGGGGGAAACACCGGTAAAAGTAATGATTTCGTCATTCATCAGATGAAATATTGTGGAGTTGTCTGGCTCAGAGAGACATGTGTATTGTAAGACCGCTTTTCAGGGGGCCCATCAGGACTTTTTGTATAGGGGCCCAGAATTTGGTGCTACGTCCCTGCACACACACACACACACACACACACATACTTTACGTTTATGTTTAGTGTGCTTCTTCTTCTTTTGGGTAATCATGCTGGTCTTTTTATATAAGAGTGAGGGTGCTAACTTATTTTATGTACAAATCCATATCCTACGACCTCATTAGTTATAGCAATTAATTAAATTATTAATCAAACTTTCCAAATGAATAGTTCAGTACATTTTATGAGACTAAATTAGATGATTAGGTATTAATTTTTCCTCTTCAAGGGCTAATGTCCCGTTATAAATTCAATGTATGTTAAATTATGTTATTCAGTAAAACACATTATATTGGCTATTTCTTGATAGTCAGAAGTCATTGTATACCCTCTAATTACTCTTCATGCATTTACTGTATTATTTTAAGGCCCTTCGTACAGTACGTCCCTACAATTTAGGCTACAATTGAGAGAGCAGTAATCTCCAGATATGATGCTGGGTGACTTGAGATAAGAGTCATTCCAGGGACTATGCCGTCTATTTGGAAGAGGTATCAAGTAAAAGATCCTCGGTGGCTTTAAAGCTTATGTGAAAGGACTTGGCAACAGTTGCACTAGCATGAGGGGATGACTTGATAGAGGATTTCCTTTGATGAGGCAATCAGAAAAATTTGAATATTAGGGGTAGTGGAGACATCCAGGATTTCTAGGAAAAGAGTAAGGGAGGTATACCTGACATGCCTGAAACCTGGGTGGAGGAATATGGCAAGTTCAAAACAGGGGAGGAGACAGTGTCTGGCCTCTTTGAAGAAAAGGGGGAGCAGGGAGCTCTGACATGCCTGGGAGGAGAGTGGAGTAAATTCTGACATTTCTCGGCTCGTGCTGAAAAAGAGTTTGCAACTCTGTGGTTAATGCTGTTAAACTGTCTGCAAGAGGGTTGTGGGAGGGCACTGGCTTACTGTACATATCTCTGCACGTCTTGAATACGGGGATGTGTTCTTTAAGAGTTGAGATGTCTTTCTGAAAATCTTTTTATCAGTTTGTTGTCTTTTCCTTCTTCAGGTGTTTTTAGGGTGTTAAATATTAGCTGCATTAGATTGACTGTAGCTTTACATTATCTTTGTGAATGCTAAAATTGCCCAGGAGATATTTTAGGCATTTAACTCGTCACTTTATAATAATGTGCTTAACTTTATCTTCAGAGATAATAATGCAGCATTTTGACTCAATACTGACACACCGGACAAGTATTTCCTAGTCCTTCTGTGTATTTGCTACTAGACTTTTTAGTAACATCCTCATGTCTATTGTTGCTACAAATTGGAGCTGATGTTAAAAACAAGGGTCAGAGAGCCGAGCTCACAAATTGTCTGTGGAGGAGGCAAGCAAGAATTTTTAGAGGCAGTAAGAGAAACATGAGGACAATCATCAACACTGTTGGGAACAAATGTGTTTGGGCCGTGCTCTTAAGCAAGTATGTGGGAGTGCAAAGTAAAAGGATAGTTGTTTATTTCACTGAGGGTTTCAATTCTCTACAAGCGCTCACAACTGAAGTCATCCAAAAAACCCAAAGACGTCTTACCACATATTAACATGCAGAATACGGTGAGAATTCAAAGTACTCTCTGTCAGTTGCCACATTCGAAAATATGAAAACTGGCATTCTTCTCTAAGTTCCCTTTAATAAATCAAGATATTTAGCGTCCCTTCTTAATTATGCTTTCGCAGTGTTCCACAGGTGGGAATTGAAATTTTGATTAATTATATGACAGAGTCTCCTCCATATGCAACACATTAATACATAAATTGAAGCATCTGGACACCACTAAACTTTCCCTAACTTTGTTTAATAAATGTAACTTTTGCTCAAGTTTATATTTACAGTTCAGTAAGGTATTAATCAGATCTAAAACACAAGTCAGCTTGATAATAAAACAAACACATACATGAACGATACACTACAAAAAGTACTCATTTGTATCTACATATACCAGCGCTATACCCTATGCATTTATGCATTTATGCATTTTTTTTATCACCCCTTCTCCCTATCTCAGTGCCTTCCAAGTGTAGAATACTGGTTAAAGGTGCTCCAAGGAACTTTCAGTTTGTGTTAGCTACCGGCCCCTTGGACAAAAGCAGTAGGGTTTATACTACGCCAGCCGTGGTTCCTGGGTGAGCGTATTTATGACAAAGGCATTAAGAAAAACTATATAAAAATAGCATTCTTTGCATTGATGGTCTCGTTTGATGTAATTTATGATAATCAGAGGAAAAACAAAACTGTTTCAGAAATGTAAAGATATGTATTCTTTTTTTCACGTTTCCCCTTATTCCGTCACACCAACCACTCTCTATCTCTCCCTCTGACCATCTGCCCATTCTCTCCATCCATCTTTTATTCTGCCACCCAGATGAGTTCAAGTCGTTCCTGAAGAGGCTGCCCTCCACTCACTTCCTGCCCATCAGCAGTGTGCATCTCCTGTGGGGCAGTGACTGGGACCTGCAGGCTCGCTACAGGCTCCTCCAGAGCTCCCTGGAGGTCCAGAGGCTCAAGATCCAGCGCACCGCCCGCAAGCTCTTTGGCCTGAGCATCCGCTGCCACCACAACCCAAACCACCAGATGCCTAGGGAGAGGTGGGTAGAAAACATGACCTTTTCAACATCATGATCAGGGATTGGATGGAGGGTGGGGTGGGGTGGGGGGGTTCACTCAGCAACCTAAACCGAAAAGTTTTTTTTTTTGGGTGGATATGTACTTTTCCCTCAACAACACAAACAAGCAGATGAGAAAAAAAAATTCCAGCACAGAGGGGGAATTTCTCATCTGTGACTGATGATGTAGGTTTTTTTATTTTTTTTCTTGGATTGTTGCTTCTTGAGGCATTGCACCACGTCAGGAATGCCATCCATTATATATCTCAACTCGCGGTCCTGTTGTTTCTGTCCATCAAGTCAACTTAGTGCTGAGGCTTGCACATGCTCAAAGCACTCTTGCTCACTCTCGTATTTCTACATAGCAGATTTGAAAAAAAGAAAATGTAGCTGTGGGAGTTTTCTTGGTAGGTCATTGCACACATCTGTCACCACCTATACTGCGGTCACATCTTAAAAGAGCCTCGGTCTGGATGTGCCACCGTGTCAGCACCGCCTGAACCGCCAGGAATTTCCAAATGCGCTCTAGCAAATATCAGAAAACACCATGCAAAATATGCAACGTTCCCAGTTGCCACATGAAACACCCCTACAGCTGTTCTGCGTTGGGGATGTCACTGTGTAAATGGCAACGGAATCCCTAAAATATTAATTTAAGTGGTCTGAAAATGAGCAGTTGTCAACCCTCTCTGACAGAAAAAGGAGCACACCCACACTTGCATGTGAGAGTTGGCAAAGGTTTGTTTCTGAAGTGTTATCAAAGAGCCGCAGTATGCGCTTCCTCTTCCGTGGAGCACGCATCAAGAGTTCCTGATGGCACTGGAAAGAAGAGCGCTGTGTTTACTTGCCTGCTTGTGTGACACAGCTTTGCATCAGATGGAGGACTTATTTGTTTTCGTCACCTCTGTGTGCGTATTCCGGCGCCTTGCACACATGCGTCAGTGGAGCATACGTGGTCTATCTCTCACACAGTGGTTCTACACTATACGCAACACTGTTATATTTTCATTTTCATATAAACTGAAAATCATTTTGTTTTTTTCTTTATCCCAACCAAGCCACCATCTCCCTGTTTTTTCTAATGAAATCTGTTTATAGTTCTTTCTTTCTCTCTCTCTCTCTCTCTCTCTCTCTCTCTCTCTCTCTCTCTTTTTTTTTTTTGTGTTTTTCTTTTTTACCAATCCATGTACATTCAGTGGTCCATCTGTCCTTTCCTTTTTCACCAATTCAAGAAAGCTACCCCATTTACCCATGAGGGTTCTCCAAAACCTCCCCTCTCCTCTGGGCAGCCTATAACAGCTGATCAGACAATGGGGGAATCGAGGCAAAGCTGAATGCCCATAAAGTATCGGCCCAAGTGTTTTGAAAGTGTGTGCCTGCCAACCACCTCAGGGAGGCCCTCCAGCACATCTTCAACCTGTCTGTGAGACCGCAGAGGGTGCTGATGATGATGTGAAAAACATCTTGCCCGGCACCAGTGGCCGAGAATGGGCATACTATAGGTTCTAAATGACAGCAGGCCGGAGGCAGTTTAGATCGCGTCCAGCTCATACAGCAGGGTCCTAAAATGGTAGAGTGATGCTGTTATCCACCTGTTACTCCGTGCATAATCTCTCTTGCAAAGGCCCGGTGACAATGTTCATTGACTTTCTTCAGTGGTTTGAACTCCATCCGTGGTTCTCTACAGGGAGAATTTTCGTAATGCAGATGTGGATGCCCCAGTGGTGGCCTGGATCACATGATTACCCCACTGTCTTCTGGGTAACTGCAGATCAGATCAACAATTTGGAAACACAATGGTTCATCAGGGGACTGTACCAACGTGCGTGTATCAGCTTCTAAATCTGAGACTTAAGTTACATTCAGATCATGCTAGCTTCAGAGGTTCCCTAAAAACGTGGGACATGGGAGCCATTCCTATAAAATCACCAAAGACTGAGCCAAGTATTTAAGAGAATTTAGAGATAATCGAGTACTGCTGTTCAAGGAAATCATCCCTATGTTTATTAACACCAATGAGGGAACTGTTTAAGTAGCATATGTAGCCTAAATACTAATAATACAATTCATAACTTCATTACATTAAGGTACCTACCTAGTATTTGGTACTTTGTAAGAAGGCTGTGGCTGTACCACGGCGCTCCAGGTGGTTAAAGCAGTTTGCAATGAGCTGAAAAATAAAAAAACAACAACAGCAAAATAGTTATCATACAGAATATGCATAGCTAAGTTAAAAATAGAGGTTCTGTTAATTCAGTTAATGTAGTCTGACAATACAGCACAGTAGAGTGATGCATTCCCAATGAACCCGCTCCTCTTTAGCTTCATTTTATCTAATAATTCTTACATGCAGCCTTGAGGCATCCATATTAAGCTTATGCCAGTCCTATTATGCTTTTGCCTTAATTAAATTATGCATTCACAATAGGGGGAAGGGGAAGTTACTTAACTAATTGTGATTATTGTGATGTTAACTTATATTATCAAGTTCATTTGGAAAAGCTAATCCAAAAGAAGGATTTAAAAGGTTGCCCCTTCACCATTGCATATTACAAAAGGTCAGCCATAAACGCATTTACATCAGCAAATGAAAAACAGGGATTGGATGCATTGTTGGCTGGCCATTATTACAGTTGTACATCACCACCTTATCATTTTTTGTCTTCTATTTTTACCTCTACCATCTATTTTTTACCACAGGGCATCCATTCATCACAAGCCTCGTACATTCCTGTTGTGAACTCTCTGTGCAATAACTGTGTGTAAAACTTAATAGCCAAACTATATTGGGTTTGCGCTGGCATTTCCTGTAATGACGATAGCGACTTGCTTCAAGTAGAATGAACATAGCCGTTTGTCTTTGGTGTAAATGATTAATAGTGACAGATATGAAGTAGCACCACTCTCAGCCAAAAACATTTGCATCCAAGCCATGCATTGGCTTTATTTATTCATGTTCAAAGTCAAGCGTGTTTACATATATGAATGCATCCTCCAGATAATTAGTAACTTTGCTTTGATTTCTAAAAATGTTGACCCTGCTTTTTAATTTCCTTTCATTTTTTTTTCAATAATTTTTTTGATACTACAGTTATCCAGTCATGTGAAATTATCAGGGGTATTGTTTTCAGCCCCAGATAGGTTATGATGGGACATTTAACATAATGTGAGCGCAGCTGCTCTGCTTGGCTGTGGTGGTTAAAGCTGTGGCTCTGGATGGTTGTTGCCCGGGACTATGGCTCTATTTGTGGTCGTATGGTGCTTTAAATGTGGCTATGGTAGCTGTGCTGTTTACTGCTCCTTAGAAAGCAATTGCTAAGCCACACATGATTCTTGCCTCTATACTTATGTTAGATATGAGAGATTTGTTATAATCCACAGGGGTGCAAGAATACAGTAACTTCAACACAACGCTCAGCCAGCACAACCATGTCAGTTCACTGCACAAGTACACCCCCTGTATTACCGTCACTCATTAAAAGCAGATGTGTCACAGCCATGTTCTTTACATACTGTGAAGTATTGCAAGGAATTATTTCTGAAATAAAATATCCACTTTGACATTTCCAATAGCATTGACTCTTTTGTGTGCCACATCAGTTGGTCCTTTTCTTCCTGTTTTTCTATAATCATATTCCATATATTCCTGTTCACATGTTTTCCTCCTCTCTTTTCTTTTCTTTGCTGCAACAAAAGAGGAAGCAACGATGTACTGCACACCCTCTGAATACTGGGCCTGTTTGATGCCCCATTACAAACACAAAGTGCGCTCCCATTCATAACAGCAAGACACTGTGTTTCCATTAAATTTCCTATGGCAAAGCTAAGATGACCCATTGCTTTAGATTGAAACAAATAAGGCAAAAAATGAAACAAGCTACGCGATTCACTCAAATAGCTTATTGAATGAGGCAGTAATATGATAGAACATATTTAGTTCAGTATTTCAGACGGGATATTTCCACAGTTATTGCAAATAAATTCAAAGGAGGGGGGAGGAGGGGGCGAGGGCATTACTACTGTGTCCAATACTACAGTGCTGGAAAAATGACAAAGAGAGATGCCTGAGGTGAAAGGAAGAGACACGATAAGAATAGCAAGTGTAATGCCTTCCACCTGAGGGAACTAGTGTAACCTTCCCCCTCTTAAAGTGAAAGAATTATCCTATTCACTGACAGGATGGTTTTTATGTATACATTGCAAGTATTTAATTGATTTATCTGTGTGTTTTTAATACCTTCCAGCCATTGGTGTCCAATTAACTTTAGTATATTTAAGTCAATTTGCCATGACTTGAACTTTACTAGAGATGGGTACAGAAATCCACCTCAAGTTAACTTCCTGATGGCTTTAAATTCAGTGTGTCAGTCAGTGTATGCTACCGCACCTATAAGTGAATGGAGTCTTATGGTATGGTTAATTCAAATATGATTAACTGTGTATGCTTTTTCGGTTTGTGTGGATGGAGGGGGCTTTTTCTGCATTGCACAGTGCGATCCTCTATTGTATGACAATCAAACCTCGAACCTGGCACCTATTTAACCCGTCCCGCAAGTTTTAAGTCACTGCAAGTTGATTGTCGCAATGAACAAGTCGAAATAAAGCAAATGGTGTAATGAAAAAAAAAAAAAAAGAAACCACAGTATACTACATGACAATTCATCCACAGGAATGTATTGTACTCAATTTGACTTTGACTTTTAATGCTTTTCTGTCTCTAGGTCTGTGATGCAGTGGCTCAACAGGGTTCAGTCCTTCCTCTACTGCAACGAGAACGGCTTCTGGGGCTCTTTCCTGGAGAGCCAGAGGACATGCGTGTGCCACACGGGCGCCACCCTGTGCCAGCGACCCATCCCATGTGTCATCGGTGGCAACAACAGCTGTGCCATGTGCAGCCTGGCAAACATCTCCCAGTGTGGCTCCTGCAACAAGGGCTACAAGTTGTACCGTGGCCGCTGCGAACCCCAGAACGTGGACTCAGAGCGTAGCGAGCAGTTCATCAGTTTTGAAACCGATCTGGACTTCCAGGACCTGGAACTCAAATACCTGTTGCAGAAGATGGACTCGCGACTGTACATCCACACCACCTTCATCAGCAACGAGATCCGCCTGGAGACCTTCTTTGACCCTCGGTGGCGTAAGCGCATGTCCCTGACTCTCAAGAGCAACAAGAACAGGATGGACTACCTCCACATGATAATCGGCCTGTCCATGAAGATCTGCCAGATGAAAAACAGCAGCATTGACCCCATGTTCTTTGTGTATGTCAACCCGTTCAGCGGTAGCCACTCAGAAGGCTGGAGCATGCCCTTCGGGGAACACGGTTACCCGCGTTGGGAGAAAGTACGTCTGCAGAACTCCCAGTGCTTCAACTGGACTCTGCTGCTGGGCAACCGGTGGAAGACTTTCTTTGAGACGGTGCACATCTACCTGCGCAGCCGTGCTAAGATCCCGACTGGTCTACGCAACGACACAGGACAGGGTCCGGTGGATCTGGCAGACCCCAGCAAGCGGCAGATCTACATCAAAATCTCTGATATCCAAGTGTTCGGCTACAGCCTGCGCTTTAATGCCGACCTGCTCCGTAGTGCCGTGCAGCAGGTGAACCAGTCGTACACGCAAGGAACTCAGTTCTACTCATCCTCGTCTGTTATGCTCCTGTTACTGGACATAAGGGATCGGATTAACCGCCTTGCCCCTCCATCTGCGCCCGGGAAACCCCAGTTGGACCTCTTCTCTTGTATGCTTAAGCATAGGCTCAAGCTCAACAACAGCGAAATGATTCGAGTAAATCATGCCTTGGACATGTACAGCACAGAGATACTAAAACAATCAGATCACCTGACTGCTAAACTCTGTTGAACCTGGTGATATTACACATAAGGACGGCATACAGAAACAGCCAACAAATGAACTACGAGGGGATATTAATCTCGATTTAGTTTTCTCTTTTTTTCATTTTCTGGACATTTTCTGCCTTTTGATGTAATATTAACTTTGTAAACATAATTCTTAAAGAGAAAAAGGAAAACGGCAGTGATGAAAAGCATTTAAGGCAGATAAGGAGGATTTAATGGAACCACTATAAGGACTGTATCATATTTGTCCCAGCATGTCTGTCATTCCCTTAAAAAAAATAAAAAAAATAAAAAATAAAGATATAAAAAGTGTGAGAGAGAAAATGAAAATATTAAATCTATGTACTGATAAAAAAGAGGCCTTGATTTTACTCCGAGGGATCAAAGGTTATATCTGAAACTGCCATTCTTTACTGAGAAAAACATTTTTAAAAGATTAATGACGTACCACAAGGGCAGACCAGATATCCTTTTATTTCAGCTAATGTGCAAAATATTTCAGACATAATGGACAGTTTACTATTCAAAAAAAAATGTTTATACATTTTAAGGATTAATTAGCCCTAGTGAGTTAGCAGTCAACACATTACTTGTAAAATCTTTATTACATTTCAAACCCACAGCGAATCTGCATTGCTCTTTGTGAGTGAGGCACTCTGTCATTGTTCTGACACATAAGGCACACAGCAGGGCAGTAATGGATAGTCATGTCAAACAACAAAAAGCCAGCTGTTTATATATACATATATATGTGGGTGAATGTGTGTGTATGTGTGCGTGCGCAGGTGTTTGTACACTTTTCTTTTGGCTTGATGCTTATTGCTGTTCGTTAATTGAATGTGTCATTTGAGATTGACTCCGGCCTACGCTAAATCTTGCATTTGCGGAGCGCTTCTCCCCGTGTTTGAAAATTCAAGATGTGTTTTTCACAAGGCAGTACCTCCTGGTGCGTGAGTGCAATATTGTGGTCTGAAAATTTAACAATCAATGCTATTTTGTACAGCTTTGCAAAATGTACATGTTGTAACTGCTGATTTGTGGAGCTTTACAGCACCAAGAGCAAAATGTAAACATTCATCGTTCAGGCACATTTGCTAGACAACTTAAAGCCATACACTTCCCTGAGGTAAACATACAGTAAAAAAAATTTAAATAAAGTTCATTCCCGTACTTGCTCCATAATATAAAAAGAAAATCCATTTGTAAGTTTTTGATTTTATCCTCTCAGTTTTTAAATAAGAGCACAGCAGAAAAGCAGATGACAAGAGAAGACATGTTATGTTGGATACCAATCGTGTTTGTAAAGCCATTGTAAAGCCAGGAGAAAAAAAAGAAATGGATATATTAAAGCTTAAAATACACATTTTTTGGCAGTGTTTTAATCTGTAAGCTTTTTATGACCATGCGTAAAAAAAAAGAAAAAAAAATCCAGATATGACATTTAACTTTGTTTTGCATGTTGCTGGAAACATCGGCTTTGCAACTGCACCTTTGTTTAACACTCTCGATCATCAAAGTGAAAAATGTAACACTACCTATGTATCATTGGCCACACTTTATTTGGCAAATCCAATGCTGACACATCACTGTTGTGTTGACTTTTTGTATGTTCAGTCCATCAGGCATATGTTCGTTAAGAACGACAAAGGCAAGGTCACCCATGTCATAGAACCTAGCTGTTCTGGCCATACATGGGTTTGAACTTGAAAAATAGGAGACTTCGTATTTGCTGCCAAGGCACTCCAATTTCTGTAAAATATGTCCGCCCAGTTGCAAGCTTTTAGAATAACGTCGTATAACTCATGCTTTTGCATTGTTTTTTTTTTTTATAAATTTATTGTTTCATGATGTCCGTTCTCTTGATGTAGCTACATTTAAGTTGCCTTGTTGTTGTTTTGGTTTAGTTTTATGTACTGTTAAAGAAAATGGTTGTTGTTCTTTACATTGTGATGAGACTTGTCTTATGAGGTCAGCTGTAAGCAAAGGTATGAAATATATCTGGTAACAAACCACGGTGGGTTTGTGACTTAAATGTGGCCGGGAAGGAACAAAAGGAAACTGGAAAAAACAGGTTTGGAGTTTGTCGACCAATCCAACACCTTTTGAAACCAGTGATCACAGTCCGGGGCAATGATTCACAAAAGAAAAAGCAGTGGCCTGGGAACAAAAACTGTTTCAGATTGGTATGGACATAGTTTTGTCAACTGCAGATTTTACTGCATCCAAAATCAAAACATGTAGGTTTGTCTCTAGATATGCATTCTTGTCATGATATAAAGTATATCGAGTACAGAATCACGTCTGGCTTTGTGTGCTGATGATAATCCTCATGTTTTTTTTTCTTTTTTCTCTTGTCAGTCTTTTTGTGAAGAACTGTTAACTGCTTTGAGAGGTGCTTTAGAAAAATAACAACTTACTACTGTAAGTAACTGTAATGTACCACTACCAATCCAATTAGTTCCAGGTGATTCAGTAGTCTGAAAAATAGTTTTTTTTTCCAATGGATGGGTTAGCGCAAATGCGGTGGCCACTTCGGGATAACTAAGGCTCAGATTGTCATACTCAGCTGTATGTCGTTCCAATTAATCTCAGAGTGTACAATACTTTCTTACCAGTCTCAGTCTTTGTCAGGTTAATAGCTCATTATCCCCAACAGTGTTTTTCTGGGAGTAAGCAGTTACTCTGTTAGTCTGCACTTCTATTGTTTCCAATTTGCATAGAATTGCCACATTGAGAGAGAGAGAGAGAGCGATAGAGAGAGAGAGAGAGAGAGAGAGAGAGAGCGATAGAGAGAGAGAGAAAGAAAGAAAAGGGGAACCTGGTCCGGTGGATATCAGTAAAATGTACTGTATCGTGACCAGCGCATCTGCTCGGGGCGCAGCTGGTAACTGCTATGCTATCTCAAAGCACCATAGTTTGTCAGGCTCAGTTATCACCATCACTTTGGAGCTTGTTAGCATGCTAATGTTAACATGGTAGACTTTACACTTTGAGATTTGCATGTTTACAGTACCTCCCTAATAGATTAGCTTAAACTGATGTAGAGCTGATCTGACATTCTGAGCGCTAACAGGCCTGAGATGGCCACACGCCTGTAATCAATAGAGAAGCAGTACATAGGGGATTTGATTGTTCAGCATCAACATTGGATTATTAAAAATATATTATTATTATTATTATTATTATTATTATTATTATTATTATTATTATTATTATTATTATTATTATTATTATTATTATTATTATTATTATTATTATTAAGTGCCTGGTATCTATCCCTTTAACACGCTTAGAGCTGGAGAAAAAAAAACGATTAGAACGGAAGAGAGGGACTGAATTAGCTGCAGAATTTACGACCATAAATGTTCAAATATATACTTTTCATCTCCTCCTGAGACTATGCCTTTAAGGAGCTTTGTGCATGTGGGGAAAAACAACCACCAGTCTGAGACAGAGGATGACTTTGGAAGTAACGGTGGATATTTTTTGGTCCCCAGTTGTACAGTATATCTGTAAATATTAAAATCTGTTATGGTAACACTGCTCTGCTACAGTAACAATATAATAAAAAAAGTATTAACAGTATTGAAAGGGAATACAAAGACTACGTCATTAAAGCCCTCCACTGGAGTACATTGGCACAAGTACATATACAAAGTACCCATGTCTTATGTATCGAATTGGATTCATGAGAATTTATGACTGTTTTTATATTGTCAAAAACATACTGTACATTACAATTTAGTTTTGAGCCACTGCAAGGTCCATAAAACAAGCACATTTACTCGTATGGCATTATGCTACCACAGTGTTGCTTACATGTATCCATGGATTTGTCTGAAGATTTTTACACCTAATATCTTGCCTATGTACTTTTTTGCTGTTCTGTTGAGATCATTATATCAGCTTATTTCAAATGAATGTTTCATATAATAATCTATTTCTCATTAAAAGGCTATATTTAATAAGAAGAGCAAGGCTTGTTTTGTACAATTTTCCTTTATAGGATCGACTACAAGTATTCCGCACAAAATGCTGCAGTATACACACTGCAGAACACAATATATATCAGTTTTGTGAGCCAGCTAATTTTAGTGTTGTGGCATGTTCAAAGCATTGCCAAAATACTCTCTCTTAACTACAGCCTTTGGTTCTATAGAGGCTTTTCAGCGAGAGCATTATCCTGTCTCTGAAGCTTGCTGATAAGAAAGATTCCTTCCTCGGCCAAACAGTTCTTTTCCATGGCGTCACATTTTATTGTTTGCTGAATGCGCTGAAAGAAAATAATAGCCGTGCTCAAGGATTCACATCCGGTAAGGTGAAGGCATTCATCACCAGCAGATTTGTGTTTATTATGCTGTCATACAGAGCCAGCAGTGCTGTCCATCTATTCATCCACTTAATCATACCCTGCTTTTTGTCTTTGCAGCACTTCAATAGCTAAAGGCTATGTGTGCTGGTACAAGCATCAGAGCAGAATGTTCTCAGTCTGTAACATGTTCACAATAAAATATGTCCCCTTGACATGTGAGGGATACGTCAGCGGCTACCTGACAGCTTCAGCAACAACCTGAAGGCGTTGACGGGTGAATTCATATTACTGAACTGGTTTTTCATTATGACTTTGGTGGCCAGTTTATGAAAAAGGGTATCATTTTGACATATACTGTATGTTCCGAAAAACAACAATAACAAGTTTTACATACATTTCAAGTGTATTATCAATGATAACAAACCTTTCAGTTATTTCAGTGATGCTCAGAGGACACCTGAGATATGAAGCTTGGTAAAGAAGGAGGAAACAAGTCTATTAAAGCTGGGGTATATGATTTCTGATCGGTCAAAGTTAACATGAGCTGTACACTTTGACCAATCAGAGCGAGGCTCCGATTCTCTGTTCTTATTGGCTGTTGGGACTGTACATTCACTTTGGCACGACGTTGTTGGTGTAGAGCGTATCAGGGAAGGACCATAGGGGAGGGACCAAAGAGAACAAGTGGAGCAGTTTAGGTATTTAGATTCGAATCTCTATCCCAACTGCTATTTTCTCCCCAAATCATATACCCCAGCATTAATTATGAATCTGTAAGGATTAAGGTGCGTTCACACCTAAAGGGATCCTCGCAGTGAAAATCGGCATATTTACATAGGAAATCATTGGTTTAGGCGTGATGAAGCGTTTGATGCGATGTAGCGCCGCGATGAACCCGTTTGCTTTGCGGGAAGATGGTGCTGTATGACAGCCGGTCGGGGTTCTTCAAAGGGAGCAGGTGTGGAGAGATTGGGCGAGGATAATGGGCTTTCTGGTTAACTCAGTGAATATGCTGTGCAGCTGTGCTTTAGCCGATAAACCAAGTTGACTACTCTCGTCTACCTGACGAGAGTAGCCTTGCAAGCCTGACTGAAACCCTGACAGCTCCGAGATTGCTCGACTTGCATGTGCCGTCGGAAGTAACGTCTTTATTGCGGATGAAGTTTGTTTTCTGGTATTATTTTGAAGGCATATTAGAAACATGCTGTACAGTTATTTGTAGATGGGCTACACATACTACAACCGATTGGATACAGAACACAACAAAACCAAGAGAAGTAAACACAAAGCGAAGGGTATTTATCAAAACAACAAGAAAAAAGATAAAAATCTTCATATTTTTTACATTCATTAGACCAGCCTACAAGGGATACATCCTTTACAATCAAAATAAAAGGAGGTTAAGTAATTATCCATTGGTACAATGAATATGATGTTATGTTATAGTAGCCTATTTGTACAAATAGCCTAAATATGAGTGATTTCCGTAGTAAGAAATGAATATTACGTTGTTGATGAAGTAGATGTAATAAAATGTGATGTGTGACATGGATGTAGTGCCTAAATGTAGACCATTTGCAATTGTACATGGTGCAAGCAGCAATTTAAATTCCTGTACGATTTAGATCAATGGCAATTATAGGCTATTATTTAATCGTAATGGTTTAAGATGTAGGCTAGGCTACTTCACTAGACTACACAAGAACCTCAGTCTTGCCCCTGCTCTGCTCGCTGCTGACCTGTTGTTTCTGCCATCGGTGTATAGGTGTGTGTGCGAAGGGTGAATGTTGTAAGAAATGTAAAGAGCTTTGGGGCTGGGAAAATCGGCTTAAAACGGCTATATACAGGTTCAATATTTTCTGTAATGTACTGATAAACATTAGACTTTCATATATTTTAGATTCATTACACACAACTGAAGTAGTTCAAGCCTTTTATTGTTTTAATATTGATGATTTTGGCAAAAAAGTAAAGAAAAACCAAAAATCCCTATCTCAAAAAATTAGCATATTTCATCTGATCAATAAAAGAAAAGTGTTTTTATTACAAAAAAGTCAACCTTCAAATAATTATGTTCAGTTATGCACTCAATACTTGGTCGGGAATCCTTTCGCAGAAATGACTGCTTCAATGCGGCGTGGCATGGAGGCAATCAGCCTGTGGCACTGCTGAGGTGTTATGGAGGCCCAGGATGCTTCGATAGCGGCCTTAAGCTCATCCACAGTGTTGGGTCTGGTGTCTCTCAACTTCCTCTTCACAATATCCCACAGATTCTCTATGGGGTTCAGGTCAGGAGAGTTGGCAGGCCAATCGAGCACAGTAATACCATGGTCAGTAAACCATTTACCAGTGGTTTTGGCACTGTGAGCAGGTGCCAGGTCTTGTTGAAAAATTAAATCTTCATCTCCATAAAGCTTTTCAGCAGATGGAAGCATGAAGTGCTCCAAAATCTCCTGATAGCTAGCTGCATTGACCCTGCCTTTGATAAAACACAGTGGACCAACACCAGCAGCTGACATGGCACCCCAGACCATCACTGACTGTGGGTACTTGACACTGGACTTCAGGCATTTTGGCATTTCCTTCTCCCCAGTCTTCCTCCAGACTCTGGCACCTTGATTTCCGAATGACATGCAAAATTTGCTTTCATCCGAAAAAAGTACTTTGGACCACTGAGCAACAGTCCAGTGCTGCTTCTCTGTAGCCCAGGTCAGGCGCTTCTGCCGCTGTTTCTGGTTCAAAAGTGGCTTGACCTGGGGAATGCGGCACCTGTAGCCCATTTCCTGCACACGCCTGTGCACGGTGGCTCTGGATGTTTCTACTCCAGACTCAGTCCACTGCTTCCGCAGGTCCCCCAAGGTCTGGAATCGGCCCTTCTCCACAATCCTCCTCAGGGTCCAGTCACCTCTTCTGGTTGTGCAGCGTTTTCTGCCACACTTTTTCCTTCCCACAGACTTCCCACTGAGGTGCCTTGATACAGCACTCTGGGAACAGCCTATTTGCTCAGAAATTTCTTTCTGTGTCTTACCCTCTTGCTTGAGGGTGTCAATGATGGCCTTCTGGACAGCAGTCAGGTCGGCAGTCTTACCCATGATTGCGGTTTTGAGTAATGAACCAGGCTGGGAGTTTTTAAAAGCCTCAGGAATCTTTTGCAGGTGTTTAGAGTTAATTAGTTGATTCAGATGATTAGGTTAAGAGCTCGTTTAGAGTACCTTTTCATGATATGCTAATTTTTTGAGATAGGAATTTGGGGTTTTCATGAGCTGTATGCCAAAATCATCAGTATTAACACAACAAAAGACCTGAAATATTTCAGTTGGTGTGCAATGAATCTAAAATATATGAAAGTTCAATTATTATCATTACATTATGGAAAATAATCAACTTTATCACAATATGCTAATTATATGAGAAGGACCTGTAAGTGAAGTCCATTTACCGTTGACCATTTACCATGCTGGATGTAGGGGTCTCCGGAGGACACTATGAACCAAACATGACGGCCAAATCCGTGTGGACTTTCACAACAAGTACAGCAAAGCACCGGTGTTTATCTCCACCAGCCATGGCCCCCTGTCACAGGTAGGGGAATTTCTGCCTTTATTTTGTGCCGCTGCGCACGTAATGCTGGTGTAAATGTGTTTTGTATGTTGCTGCCTTGCTTTTAATTGTGCAGCGTGGATCTATATCTAATGCTGGTTTAATGCTAGGCTATTTGTGCCGTTCAGTTTCTGTTTGTGTCTTTTGGCACAGTTGTTGGTTGTATTGTGGTGTATTGTGCCGACATGCATCAGCACTTCACCAACATTTTAAAAGTGATGCATTGCTGTAGATTACGCTACCCAACGGTATAACCCAGTTTTGTACAAAGCACTTAAATGCAACATTCAATTTGCTGATTTAAACATTTACTATAGCAAAGTTTTGATTGAATTAGTAGATTCACGGTTTTGGTATTTCTACATAAGTGCAAGGATCGAAATACTTTCAACATTGAAAATAAACCATACTGCTAGCTTTCTAAGATATTTTGTTGGCATTATTATGCTTTATTGATAGTGTAGAGACAGAGTTGAAATGGGGAAGAGAGGGGAGTGAAATGCAGAGAACGACCGCGGGCTGGAATCGAACCCGAGTCCGCTGCTGGCCGAGGCCCATGGGGGGGACGCCTTACCAACTGAGTTAAAGGCGCCCCCAATACTGCTAGCTTTCTAACAAACCCTTCCTGCTTAGACAATCGGACATTTTCACACTGGGGAGCAGATTCAGGAGTTGTGCGTCTCAGCATCCCCATTGACCTCTGCGATCTATAGTTATCCGACAACAGTTTGTCTAAATTCCTGCCTTTTTACAGAAATAGGATTTTGGCTCAACCCTCAACTGCAGCTCCCAATGTAGAAAGTTGGACATGCTCCCTCACTGGCTTACCACCTGTCAACTCTGCCAGTTGTGTTAGTTGAAATGCCTGGCCAAGCCAAAGGAGCCTCTGCCGGGAATTGAACCCGCCATGGTGGTCCACCTGGACAAATCTTCTGCCAGGTCTTTCAGGGCTATGAAGCCATGTTTGTCTGTGTGGGCATCCTAGTTTTTTGCACAAGCCGTTTATGAAAATGCATGCATGCATGAAATACTCAAAATGTATCTAAGAATATATGATTATCAACTGTCATAGTTAAAATTATTTAACAAAAAACATTGTCAACAGGAAATAGTGTAATAAAACATGCAAAATGGTATGATAAATACTTTTTCAATTACACTTTATTATAAAATAATTACACTATATTTTTACTGTGTGCAGTGCACTGTTTTTTTGTTCATCTGCACTGCAACACTTTCTGTGACGATTTAAAAACTATGACTTTCAAGTGAACATTACAGTATTCTTAAAGGGAGATACATTTGATTTGTTAAGCATAAATGATTCATAGTGCCCCAGAGATCCTTTATTTACAGAGAAAAGGGGTTCTGTCATCCCAGGCTGGTATTTGAACTATGAGATAGGTTTTTACAAAAAAGTTACTGAGGGAAAAGCTTTGAAGATAGTTTGAAAAACGCAATAGGAGCAATGTATTTACCAGCGTGTGCATGCTTTTATGTAGATTATCTGTACTTTAACTAATATACAAAAATACAATGCAAAAGATGGTTGAATGCCATGTGAAGGGTGCCCCTTAATTGAATGGCTGAATGAAGCTAATGTTATCCAGGCATCTCAAGCGAGACACAAATGTGTAGTAAAACTCACCAATTGTTTCTCACGGTTGAGCACAGGGAAACCCTAAATGTTGCACTGACTTTGAGCTTGGTGTTTATGGTAATTGGACTCATGTTATAGGGCCATCCATTGTCAGTCATAAGGTTTTGCGAATAAATGGTGGAAACAATTTACATTTTTAGGAATTGCTACTACCCAATGCCCCTTGTCATCAAAGTGCTGTGGTCACTCTCCAGTGTTTCTAGAAATATATGAACGGAAGTGTATCTGACCAATAGAGTAGCAGCAGACCTGCACCGTACAGAATCCGCACAATTTATTGCTGCAAATAGCGCGGTCCATACATTCACATTGAATTTGTTTGTTTGGATCCATATTATTATTATTATTATTATTATTATTATTATTATTATTATTATTATTATTATTATTATTATTATTATTATTATTATTATTATTATTATTGTTATTGTTATTATTATTAGTAGTATTATTATTATTATTGTTATTATTATTGTTAGTGTTATTATTATTATTATTATTTGTTGTTGTTGTTGCAATTCAAATTGTAAGGTCTTTGTCATATTTTGAGATGATAAACATTTGGTACGGCAGTCTTTGGTTTGAGAGCCCACATTCCGTTGACGTCAAGTCACAAAAGCATATCACCCAAATGACTTACTGTTATAATACTGTACGTTATCCAAGTTGTGAGGTGTGTCACTCTCTCTGCTTGCAGTCGAAAATGAAATGCATGAGAAGACAGAGTGGTGGAGAACCTTGACATCTCCTGTATACAAAGAGAGGACCCCAATCATAAAAAGCTGTATTTCTATTCAGAGTTATTGCTACGAACATAAAAATGCTCTTGGAAAAGTTGGAGTGTTATTTCCTCTCTGCAATGAATAGAAACCTATTACCAGGTTTGCAGTTCTTTGAATGCCCCAACATCACAATTTCCAAAGAATGTTCTATCATTCAGAAATTGATTACAGTGCAAGGAAATGTGTTCGGTTGTGGGTGCTTGTGGAAAATATCAATCTTTGTCACAATGGTTCACAACATAATATTTGTGTGAGCTCACTGTTGTGTTTAGGCTTATTAAATGTAACACATTTCACATCATTAAAACTGTTTTGCATGGTTAGGGTAGGGGCAGATCAAAGCAATAGTCAAATGTGATACACCAAACAATTTTGATACTGATGAAGGCACTTTCTTCTTCTTCATTTTTATTATCAGTGACTTCAGTGCTCGTAAATATTGTGTCCGACCCCTCAGGTATAAGATTCCTTGTCACTTCAGACATGAATTGCTTTGTACATGAAAAGAGGCCATTGTAACAGTATCGCACCAGATCTGGTCTCCGCCTGAAATATCAGTGTTTCTGATGTATACAATGAAGACTTTTGTCTTCCCCAGCCATTGTGTTTGATCCCTGTGACGTGAACTCTAATTGTAACTGCTCTACCAACAACACTAACCTGCTCCACACTCGCACGCACCAGCACTCATGAAGTGGAAACTTTTATACATCCGCCTAAAGCTGCGTAAAAAATAATTTCCTGAGCTATATTGCAGTCTCACTTCATAACCTCATGATAATTGCTTCAGTACTGAGACAGAGCTACAGATGTAATCCCCCCCTTTAATCTTGGAGTTTATCAGTGCTCATAAAGACCATCATTAGTTTCTTGACATGATGGTGTTTTCTAAACCTGACCACCTCTCCTTATCTCCATGTGTTCCTGCAAAATGATTTATTTTAACATTCTGTCATGACACATTTGATTTCTTAATGTCATTAAGTCCAAAAATAATTGACTCTAATCAGACATTAAATTATCAATTTACCTAATGAGGTCTCTGGTCTTGCTAAAAATGCACACCTATTCCGTTTGGTGCCCGCCAGCCATATCCTCTCAGTGAGAGCAGGGCTCGATGGACACGTTCGTCATTAGTGCATGCTGCTAAACCCATATTTTACCTGTGCAAACCCGGAGCTCCCTGCTAAATTCAATTAAGAGGTGTAATATTGGTTAGAATCTTTGCAGGTGGTAACTGAAACCAAACCACTGCCTTATAATGACTAAATCATTACAAGCGTTTGGGATCATATACATTTCAAGAGGTTGTATCCATAATACTACTCACCCTAAACGTTCCTCTCTTTTTTTATGGATGGTTTTGCAACATCAGCATAGTGCTGTGTGTTTTGAAATTGAAGCTGACAGCTAACTTTAAGTATAGGGCTTTATGTTAGGACGCAGCCAGTGAACTGTCAAGAGTCTGACAGTTACTCATTGTTGTGGCAGTTTCTGAATTAAAGTAAAAAATCGCACCAAAAGACTTTCCAAAGTTGTTATCTCTCTCTTGCGAGAGGGAAGGAAGAAACCATCAACGGAGCTTCAGGCTGAAATAGTCCATTTTACTTTTCTCAGGAAATCATGTATAATACATGGTGGTGTGACAGAGGTGGTGTGTGCTCTCATACGTGAGCAAGTGGTTTGCATAGAAAGACTGTAACAATTCACTTCTAGTTCGTCAGTTCCAAGCTATATCCTGATACATGGTTGTGCTGTACCGTGCTAATGTGCCTCAAAATAGCGAAATATGGAGCTTTTTGAGAAATATGAGCTCATGATCAGATACACAATTACTAATTAAAACCAAAATCAACTTTATTTGTATGTTGACACATAAAGTATAAGGCATTTGACTTGACGTTTGATGAACAGTTGGAGTGGAGAGAAGTCCAGATAGATACCAATATAGAAGGCTCGCAGCTATAAAGACATATTTTAATTTTGCAACAATAACATGGGAATAATGTAGTGATGATCTTTTGTGGTGCATGGTTCTTTTTGATAATGTATCTGTTTTCTTAGTAGTTTACAAATGTTTTCTCTGTTTAAAAATGGATTTTGAGCTTAAAGAATTGTTAAAAAGGCCCCCCTAAATATTAAACATATTCAGAATTATATTTCATAAATGTACTGTATGTCCATATGGATTAATTAACCCAGCTTGGCTTGTGCACAAATTGTGTAACACTTAGATGATTTCCTGTGCATTCCATTACTTATTTATTGTTAGTATTTTACAATCCCTTTCGTTAGGGTGTATCTGCTCTCAGCTCTCAACTCATCTTGCCTTAACTTTTCAGCTAGCAAAGTACTAATCAGTCATAATGCATGAATTAAATAAAATAAAGAAAATTAGTGACACCACATTGTGTGCTTCCATTCAATAGCCTCCCACATCTTATAATGAGCCATTGCACCTACAATTGGAAATGCTTTCATTGTGAATATATTCATGCAAATTAAAGTGCACATTGATTATTCTTTACACACATTATCATACTTAAATAAGTGTCTTGAATACATAATTTTGCGGTGTAGTGACTGAAGCGTCATAGCCAACACCTAGCAGTGTCCAAGACAGGAACTGGAAGACTAAAGGAAACATATGTTTTCTATTAGACATTACATCCATTAGAGGTTTGGCAGGGAATCAATGTCCGGTGACTCATTTATATCAGAACCATGTGGCAAAAACATATGTCTTAAGGTTGAAAAAAAACTATCAAATACCCGTATATGTATAGTACTTCACAATGAATTTCACAAAGGAAGTTCCTTTTTGAATAAATATTTCATGTATTCCGTCTGGTTCATGGGAACAAAAATAAATAAATGTGAAAACAGAAGAACAAAAGAGAAACATATTTCTTAAAGTTTGCAAACCCCAAAGCCTCCAGACATCAGGAAAGCAGACTACAATGATAAAAAAGTGGAACAATGAAAATAACTACAATATTATATAACAATAATGCATACATGGGGGAAACAATCCAGCCTCAGTTACTCCTAAATAACTGTCAAATAAATAATGCCCATTAACAAGGGACAGGTGAACGTATCGTTTTGTTTGTGCTTTCCTACTGGCAAAAAAAACAGCTGACAGAAATAAATACACTTGTTAGTGTACACTTTCTCCTTGCAAGGAATTAGACACAACCTGGCAGGTAGCTCTCCTGATAATTGAAGACACTACACCGCAAACACCTCAAGGCTGTTGTTATTCTGGAATGTGGTTAACAGCTGTGGATGACAGAAATGTGTGAGCGCTGATTTTAAAAGCACTCTACAGAGTGAAGTTGGTGACACGCCACATAACAGCATAACGTTGTTCTGCTCAGAGGCAGAGGAAAATAACTTGAAGAACCTTATTCACCTTTTGTGCGGGTTGAAACTAGTGATATGATGATCGGTCATGATATTATGATGTGTTTGATACTACTGCGGTATTATATATGACTGTCCTCAGGCGCAGGGCAAAATCACAAATTTGCTTTAAAAAAAAAAATCATGAACTAGGCAGTCAAAGCAACCTTTTTTAAAATGCAAAATAGCACAGCAACACAATAAGGCAGGGACTTACACAGCAATTCTGTAAACAATACAAAGTCAAAACAATAAAACAAGTAATTTGATAATTCAGAAAATAAATTCTGAGTAACCAGAACTAGTGTTTGAATAAATCATTTTCAAAAACCTTTTGATCTGTTTATTATTTTCTTCATTTTCAATCCACAATTGTCTTTCTATGTGCAGACCAAATTGCCACAAACCAGAAAAGTAGTATTGAACACTGCACTACACATACACTCAACAAAAATATAAACACAACACTTTTGTTTTTGCTCCCATTTTTCATGAGATGGACTTAAAGATCTAAAATTCATTCCAGATACACAATTGTACCATTTCTCTCAACCATTGTTCACAAATCTGTCTAAATGTGATAGTGAGCACTTCTGCTTTGCTGAGATAATCCATCCCACCTCACAGGTGTGCCACATCAAGATGCTGATCTGACATCATGATTAGTGCACAGGGTGCCTTAGACTGTCCACAATAAAAGGCCACTCTGAAATGTGCATTTTTTTGCTTTATTGGGGGTCTGGGGACTCACAACCAGTCAGTATCTGGTGTGACCACCATTTGCCTCATGCAGTGCAACACATCTTCTTCGCATAGAGTTTATCAGATTGTCAATTGTGGCCTGTGGAATGTTGGTCCACTCCTCTTCAATGGCTGTGCGAAGTTGCTGGAGACGGCTTATGGTGGAGAAATGAACATTCAATGCACGAGCAACAGATCTGGTTGACATTCCTGCTGTCAGCATGCCAATTGCACGCTCCCTTAATGCTTGTGGCATCTATGGCATTTTGCTGTGAGACAAAACTGCACATTTCAGGGTGGCCTTTTATTGTGGACAGTCTAAGGCACACCTGTGCACTAATCATGATGTCAGATCAGCATCTTGATGTGGCACACCTGTGAGGTGGGATGGATTATCTCAGCAAAGCAGAAGTGCTCACTATCACACATTTAGACAGATTTGTGAACAATGTTTGAGAGAAATGGTACAATTGTGTATCTGGAATGAATTTTAGATCTTTAAGTCCATCTCATGAAAAATGGGAGCAAAAACAAAAGTGTTGCGTTTATATTTTTGTTGAGTGTAATTAGGAAATGCCTAATAAGTATTAAGTAAGTGTCAATGATAAGTTATTAACGGCCAGTTAATGCTTCATTAGCTAATGCTTAGTTAAGCATAAACTAAGTTAAGCATAAACTAAGCATTACATTTAATTAATGCTTAGTTTATGTTTATTAAGCATTACTAAGTATTTTGTAACAGTTAGATGATGCTTATTAATCTTAAATTAAGCATTAACTAACAGTTAATTTGTCTACCCTTATTGTAAAGTATTACCCCAAATTATATAAGTAGATAGCGTTATAATTTCCTAGATTAGTGTTGTTTACTATTTTATGCCTGTTGCCGAACAAAAAGATCTATAGCATAACCTTTATAAGCAAGACGAAAATACATCTATGCAAGCCCTATAGTCTGTATAGTGTTATGGTACTTTTTCCACTATGTAACTGGCTATACTATGCTGTAATTCTGTAACTTCTGTTTAATCTACAGCATATATTTCATGGGTGCTTGGGAAGGTGACACCACATGTACAACTCAGCCAGCCAGTTACTCAGAAGTTAACGCGCCAGAACTGCCATACAGTTTTAGCAGGGGAGTAATTAAGTTGACTCAAACTATTCCGAGTTTTCAGCCCATATAGGAACAAAGTCGCAAGCATGAAAGAATCCTGCTAACCTGAATGATCACCTTCCAGCTGTTAATGAGCGCGACACATAAAGCTTCCGGTTCTGCACTAATGACACGTTTGATGTTCGAGCAGATTGGTAATTGGGGTTGATGAAACGAACGTACTGATAATTGGATATGTTGATGGCGTGATGTGTCTTTTAATGTTTTGAATTCAGAACATTTTCTTAATATATTTAAATTCTTAAAGTTAAAGATCATAATTTGTTTTTTAGACTTTATTTTTTTGGCCTGTAAATTGGATTCATCTCCTTACTTTATATGTTTGTTTGTTTGTTTATGTATTTATTTATGTATTTATTTGTTTGTTTGTTTTATCTATTTACAAAAGTGAAATAAAGTAAAACAAATGCTAGGGTTTCTACATTAAACATAACATTAATTTTTCCTAATAAAACTCCCATCTTTATAGCCTCACAAGCCGTATGGTCCAATCAGATGTGGAGGCCTAGCACAGCAGGAACATGAACTGTAACGGTGGTGATGGAATTTGAAAGCTTCTATTCTATGGAAAGAGAAGATTGTCCCAGCCTTTTTTTTAACTCGGCGGTTCAATCTATTAACACCTCACAGGTAGAAAAGAAATAAATGAAACACATACAGTTTCCAGTATCACTGCCTTGCAGCACAGCGTTGATAAGAAATCATTAAGGTCTGACTCATACTGGAAGTCGCATAAAAGCAGGAAAAACTCAGATTATGTGTTAAGGATGACATAGTTTCCAACCCTCCAGTTTATCTTTGCACCTTTTTATAATCGTCTCCTTTTTACTGTAACAGTACACTTGAGTTGGAGAGCGAAAAGAGACAATGACTATCATTGTGAAAATTACTTGAGCATTTAATTTCTTTTAGTGGGTATCAGGGTGATTGGATTAAAACAGGGACAAAACGTGGACTGTCAATTTTGTTTAACATTTTGCCACTCCCCAACGTATATGTATTCTTGAGTTTGTTCATTAATATGGGTCCTTTCAGTTTCACTGCCCTAGTTTCGCTGTCTGATTGACAGAATGGGGAAATTTATTTACATAGTGATGACCGACAGTGTCACCTTTACCATTTAGTTATTTGCCTGAAGCTGCTGGCGGCTGTTTTGTCTCTGAGGCCTCAGAATATAGTCTAGCATTCAGAGGGAGTCTGGCATCACACCCTCATCTTTTGTGCACACTAACAAACTAGCTCTCCAGCCTGCTTGATCTAGACAGGCACCGGCGAGATTGATGGCTGTGACTTGAAAGCTGTATTTCAGAAACTGCCTACTCTCCCCTGACAATATTCTATAAACTGCTTCCTCTGGTAAAGCTGGTGGCTCCCTCTCCATCTGTCTCTGTCAGAGGGGAGACACACACACACACACATACACGCGCACGCACGCACACACACACACACACACACACACGCACACACACGCAATATGATTGCTGTTTCAAAACACAAGCCAGGAACACCTTTCGAGCTATCCTCCCCTAATTTCTAGGGACTGTAGTAGAATGGAGTAAGATGTTCAGACTACATTCATATGAATCCATCTATATTAGTATCAGAATGGGTAGGGTCAGAGACAAGGAACCAGCTATTGTCTACTGGAGGGGTCACTGTGCTACTTTTATTAAGGACCTGCTTCTGTTTTAGGGACAGTCTCCTCCTGGGTGTTGGTTGGGAGCTCTGAGAGCTAAATGCCCAATTAACCTTGCCTGGCCCAGGCACATTTTTACACATTTAAATGGTTCCCAAATGGCAAAAGGTAATTAATAAATTTTAATGGGACGGCATGCTCACCTCATTGTTGAAAGGTGTCGAGTTCACCCGACACTAATCAATGGGATTACCTTTGGCCTTATTTTGCATGCGACCGAGAGGAATCTTTAGCAAAACAAATGATGATTTGTAGGACAAGCAATTAGTCTGAGCCGATATATCACATTAGTCAGCCTTTGCGAGACAACGTGATTTTGTCTAAGTCACTTTGCCACTAACAGATATAAATGAAGAATATATTTGACTACTTAAAAACATCTCATGAGATAGGTTTAAGGGATTTTCATGTTTATTCAATTACACAAAATGCAGAGAATTGCTCTACGAAGATGCATCACATAGGACTGTAAAACCACTACTTTTGTAAATGTATTGGTATATTGTTTTGATGGCCATCAACTCTCAGGTAATATCATTCACAGGTGTTCAGTGCTTCTCTGCGGTTTCTTTACTATCCAGGTGCAATCGCCGAGTTTGTTTGAGTCGCAGATTGTTTAATCTCAGAAGGAGCATGGATGAGATCGACACAGCTGTGGTCATTGTTACAGAATTAACAACACATTAATCAAAAATATTGCTTTGATTAACTTGATGAATGCAAAAGTTAATGGCTCCTAGCAACGTTAACCACTTTGATATGGAGACAAACTGGCTAACATGAGCAATGTTGTCAGACTGAATAATGAATAGAAAAGACAGTTATACCATTTTGTTATTTTGTTGGGTATTGACTTTAAGACAGGTTATTAATTAACAAGTAGCATCTGTTAGAATGGTGATGTGCTAACCCATGCAAAAGGAACATTACCTGAGATCTATCAGACAGTTTTTTTATTAGTTTATTTCTTTGCAACTTATTCCAAATTATGCTAAACTATTTTATATGATGATAAAATCACCTTGTTTGCTCGCAGTTCTTAATTGAATCTAGTAAATACAAATGAGTGAATTGTGAATTCATTGAATTGCTATATTTGTTAAGAGTTCATTTAACAGTCGACCCCACAGGTTGTACTGTAGCTTTGGTTTGACATGTTGCTTTGTCTTTGGGTAATGTCTCTCTTGTTTAAATATTAAGAAGTCATTTGAAATACAGTAGAAGTCTTGTTATGCCATGCATGTTGCTGTGGTTGTTTCTCTCACATTCAAGTAAACAAGCTCTGGTTGCAATAATTTCATCAGCTCCTCCAGACTGTTGCGGCTATTAAAGCGCTCTGGTTGAAGCATAGCTACAGTAAATGGCTTTGGGATTAGTCTGTTACCTTCATGCTGTACTCCATAGTTAACAAGCCAGTCGCCTGGCAACCGCAGACATGTGCATTTGTTTTGGTGCTATGTAGTTATGTCTTTGGGCTGTGTTGCAGTATTTATGAGGCCTTCATTTGCATTATATAGAATCCCAAATTACCACATGACCCTTTTCATTCACAAGAGCTTGTTAGGCCTGAAGGATAGTCAAGGTTGTGATGATACAAATGACTGTTACAAGCTACCATTTAGAGATTATGTCAATAAGTGTAATTTTTTTTAAAATGTGAAGCTCCTTTGACAGATTCAATAGTTTCAATGATAACACATTGTCTTCAATACTGTAACCCTGTAACCTTCATATGTTACACATTAAGCAATAATGCTACATGACAAATCCACCACATTGAACCACTTCCCCAGACACGCCTCTCTTAATCTCTCAGTGTACAATACTTGCACTGTTGGAAGCAACAAAATGTTTCATAATTCAACGTACGCAAAGTGTACTTTACAGCTAGTCGCAGTGGCATAGAGAGGCCAGCTGGCTATCCCCCCCATGGGAGAGCACACAGTTCTGCCATCTGCCACCAAAATGTAGCTGGTCTAATATGGGCCTATTGCCGCTGCAGTAACGGCCAGGAACCAATGCTGCTGCCAATCAGTGATAGGGTGAATTATTACACTGCTGACGAGAAGAGAAGCAGAAGATACGGACTATGCTGCATTTTTCTGTACATGTGAGATCAGATATGTTGCACAATGTCTGACAACTCTACATTGCTTTTTAGCCTCATCTATATCATTGTTTTGGTTTTCATCCCACCATAGGTCCTGTATGGTGGAGTCGAAGCCCCCTGAGGAACTTGGTGATTTGTGATATTTGGCCATATTAATAAAGCTTGACTTGAATTAAGAACCTCTTGTAAACCCCTGTATGAGCTGATCATACTGTATGTGGTGTGTCTCTGTTAGCACATGTTGATGCTTTTGGTCCGATGGAGGCTAAAACAATAAGCATAGTAAGTATGTATACATTGTAAAAGTCTCCATAAGGCTGAATTGTTGCAACCTTATTTCCACATTTAATTAATTAAAACAAATCTGATATTTTAGAAATGCTAAACTATACTTTTAATAATATATAATATATATGCAGACAGCACATTCATGCAGAGGTTTCTGCTAATCAAATCAATATTCTTTAAGTACCATATAGTGTTATAGCGTACCCTGCGTTCCAATCACTATAATTTATCTTTTAAGATAATTTTTTGGCAATTCTTTATTTTTATTTATAGGCCTACACATTTCAAAGAGATTACACATTACATTTTGGTAAATATTTCTTTGCAGTAGAATCAACAACTGAAACATTTCTTGGGCGCATCTTGGGAGTTCCTGCACCAGTGTCTGGAGGGGGTTACACCAGTTTGTAAACACTGCCATACTGACAGAGAGTTTTGTGGAGCTGATAGGCTTAATCAACTTTGTGTCAGCTTGTTTGGCGATGGCTTGACTGTAACCAACATTCAGTTATATGAAAAAGTTATGCACAGTAAAATGCTGAAATGCACCTTGTCTACTTTATTCACACATTATCCTGTACATGGCTCTCCATTTAACAAATACATGAGAAAACCTTTAGAATTCACCCCCACAACTCGTGGCGATACACACTAATAAAGACTGGCGAAGTCAATTCAACACTGTCAAGGCTGATGAGCAAAGTAGGGCATGGATTCATCCAGATTTACATCGGATTTGTTACCATGGAAAGATGAGCGTGACCCATTCACTGTTCAAATTGATGAGTTGATTTGCGCAAGCCATGTTGCCCACCCCAGGACAGGAAAGCCATTAAATACAGTGACCTTGTGTCTTTCAATGTGACAACTATACACTGACGAATAGGACTGAATATTTCACCAGTTTAATCTTGCCTCTTTCAGTCACCCTCTGCCGGGCCCGTGCCACATCTCTTACTTTTTCTACACACTTTTCTCCATCCTTCCCATCCATCTCACATTTTTTTTAATCCTTTGCGCCACTCTTTCTCCCTGTGCAACCAACCCTCGCTCAATCTGTTTTGATCCAATTCTTAACAGCCGTGTGCACTTCTGTAAGTAAGAGTGAATCACCCAGGGGGCTCTCATCAAAGGGCTGCCAGGAAGACAAAGAGTCTGGGCAGCCCTGTGTTAACTGCCAATGTCCTTAAAGGGGGCTCGCTGGCAATGCCACCTTTGATCAGTCCACCATGACTGTATTTTCCCACAGCTCTGGGACTGCTAGATAGCTTTATGTGTCAGACCAAGGCAGTCGAACCAATGCTGTCAGTTTAAGTAGCCTATTATCAAAACACCTATTGCACTAAGTCACTATTGTTTTTGTTTTTTGGAGCATTACTTTAGTGTTATCTATTAGCACTTTGGTTTCCGAATAGGAAATCTGGATTAAAATGAGTTAATCCAGATTATCCATTTAGCGGATAGAAGAGGATTTCCATTTGTGAACAATATCAATAGACAAATAGTATTTTCTTTCATATTTTTTTTCTATTTCTAACACTAACACAATTAACTGCATATCACAGGGAATTCAGGGAATAATTTTTTTACCCTGCTGTGATTTAAAAACATTTTGGACGACACAAACTGGCATTGACGTCTCTATGGGGGATGTTGGGATGTACAGTGGTTGGAGTGGAGGGTCCCCTGTGCTTCATGCAGAGTAGTCGTATAGGATGAGGTTTTTGATGTGGCAAGGTCGGGGCCGGAGTTGAGGCCACCTGCTGTCAAGGCACAAGGGCAAGGGCAAACCTCGCAGAGCTGAGCCAGTGCAGTGTCATTCAAGCTGTGCACCAAACGCAACGACCCACTATCCCTCCTCGCTTGCTTTTTCTTGCCTACCCCCCCCCCCCCAACTTCCTTCTTGCTGCCCCATCCCTCGAAGGACGAGCAGAGGGTGGGAACAGTGCTGTGTCCCTCCCCTCCATCTGGTGCCGCATGCCTCTGTCAGGATGTCAGCCTGCACATGGTAATGAAGGGTGTCATCAAGGTTACTGCAGGCTGGAGAGTTGCCTGCTCCTCCTCCTCCTCCTCCTATCTCTCCCATTGTATCCAACCATACTACTCTCTAGTAGCACACATTGGATGTCTGTGTAAGGCGCCAGTTGTTAGTCCTTTTATTTTCTGAGAGAGAGAGGGAAGTTCATTTCAGTTAGCTGTTGGGCCATGTGATCCATCCACTTTCAAGCAATGGACCAGTGACACACCTTAAACTAGGCCTTAACTAGCAATATGGCATGCTGTTGATTCAGAATACAAGGCAGGAGTTAATTACATAAACTGTGTGCACAATTAGTAGGCAAGTTGTATTTTGGAGGATTAATTTTATTATTGAACAACAATGCAGTGCTCTCGGTCAATCCAAAATGTTAATGAACCTAAACCTGAATGTTTACGAAAGTAAAAGTGAGGTTTTGTCTTTCTTACGAGAATATATATATGTTTTGCTATTATTAGGCAACTATTAGTATATACTATATTAGTATGCAGAATTATTATGCAACTAAATAAAAAAAATTAAATTTTCCCATCTCACTTGTTTATTTTCATCTGTTAAAGTGAGAATAATAAAACTCAAAATTTACAAATAAAAATGTACGACATGTCAACAAAAAAAAAATCAGTGACCAATATAGCCACCCTTCTTTTCAATAACTGTCACAAGCCTTCCATTCATGGATTCTGTCAGTTTCTTGTTCTGTTGACGATCAACTTTTTGTGCAGCAGCAACCACAGCCTCCCAGACACTGTTCCGAGAGGTGTACTGATTTCCTTCACTGTAAATATCCCGTTTAAGCAGGGCCCACAGGTTCTCAATAGGGTTTAAGTCATTTAAAAATCATGGTCTTCTTGAAAGATGCAGACTTTTTCCTGTACCACTGCTTGAAGAAAGTATCTTCTAGAAACTGGCAGTAGGTTTGGGAGTTGATTTTGAGGCCATCTTCAACCCGAAAAGGTCCAACTAGCTCATCTTTTATAATACCAGCCCATACCAGTATCCCACCTCCACCTTGCTGGCGTCTGAGTCGAAGTGGAGCTCTGTGTCCGTTTCTGATCCAGCCACGGGCCCAACCATCTGGTCCATCAAGAGTCACTCTCATCTCATCAGTCCATAAAACCTTTGAAAAATCTGTCTTCAGATATTTCTTGGCCCAGTCTTGACGTTTCAACTTGATTACTAACATAAGTAAACGTTAATAGAAAAGTGTATTACCTGTATTTGATATCATTAGGTATTGCTTTAAGAGAAGCAATTAGTTACATGGTAAATGTGCAGTAATCATAAGAAGATAAATTGCAGTAAAACATGTAGTATTGTATGGTGGACTATGTACTATATGCTGGGGCAAACATCCTGTATTACAGGTTTGAAGAGGCAGCGGCCACTGGAACATAATTCATTTAAAAAATAATTTATGGTCATCAATTCATACACATGGAACATTTAATCATAAAGGTGCAAGAATGGACATCAAAGCATAGTGCACATACGACATATTCATCAAGCAATACCTAAAGTATGTGTATTTGCATTATTATGATAACTGAGCTACTAAATATTTCATGTCTTATTCATGCCGTTAAGAATGGCAATGATCATTATCCAAACATTAGCTTTTAATCACTCCATCATGTTGGGAACCCTTCCACTCACATGATAAATTGCCTCTCCCTTGGACTGATCTATAATGTGTTATTAATGATTGCATAATTAAAACTGGGGGGCCTCTCACTGAGAACTGCTCATCCTATCACCTGAGTTATCTCATGCAGAATGTTATTCGAATGCAAAATACAGATTTTGTTCTCAAGATAAATCACCATCTTTACAATTAATTTACCTGTTTAAAAAAAAAGATCCAAGATCTATTCCAAAAACAGTTCAAATACTTGACGATACTCTTGAAGATTATGGAGAATGTGTCTGATCTAGCATTAAAGCTACTTAATGGGAAATGTACTGTCAGCATTTACAACATCTAACTAACATTAGCATTTAATTAAACCCAGAGGAGTCTGAAGCATGCTCAATATTTACTTTTATTTTAATATTAACTTTAACTTATCTCTCATGTGTCTGGCCACTGAGTAAGATGCCATTTGTGGCATTGCTGGGCTCTGGAGTTCGGTGACATTAATTTTCCTTGTGTCACCGCTGATGTATGGGGCTTCTGAATGAACATGGTGGGGAGGCCATGCTAACCTTGTGGGAGAAACTGTTAGGGGTCAAACCTTCCCCTTCTCAGAGTTTGTGCTGAGGAATACAAAATGCACAAAAACACAGGGGAAACTCTGCAACCCATACTGGGTTTTTTTTTGCCCTGGGAGAATTCAATGTTTTTTAACGTTAACTATAAAGTCCGTTTTCTGTCACTTTTGACAAAAAACCTGAATAACTGCAGCTGAAACATCAAATAAACCCATTCATCTTTTTTTACCAGTTATGAACTCAGTCAGTTTATTGCATTTAAACAAAGTAATATCTTATATGGAAAAAAATATGCAGTACCTGCATTAAGATTTTTAATTTTTTTTAAATCCTGTCGACTACATTGAAGTTTCGGCCCTCTGGCTCCTGAAAGAATCGGATAATAGGTCTGAATAATTTCCCTGTTTCTTTTATGCTGGTGAATAAAAGGGTTTTATGTGTTATCTCTTTGTGCTATCTGCCTTGTCCCCCGCTGCCTAGGGAATCAGGATACAATACAGAATAAAAGAAAAGAGGATCATTCTCAATTGCTCACTACAGATCCCTGGAATGAGGGCACGACACTGTCCCCACCAATGTCTTTGTGCGGTTTAATGTCTCTGTGAAGCAGGATCGACTCGCCATCCACACACCTGAAATAGTGCTCTTGTGAGAGGGGAGGGGTGTTGGTGGGGAGGTGTGGGACAAGGTGGGCTCTGACCGTCGCTGCTAAGCCTTGTCAGACAGCACAGGGAATACACCTCTGGCAAGCTTTTAAAGAACCATTACTGTCATTGGGAGCGGTCTGACACACGCTATGAATGGGACTACAGAGGGAAATAACTTCACAACCATAGCTTTATAGCGCAGAGACACAGATATTGCTCTAATGGTGCCAGAAAGTACTGTGTGCCGTGTCAGTAATCTCCTAGCAGATGAAACAAGAAAAAAAGAAAGCTATTGCTTTTCACGGAAAATCCAGATTAAAGATGTACATAGTAGATTTCATACCTTATGTAACTATTTAACACTTTGACTAAGGTAAGAGTAAAACCCTTGTGACATTCTGCTAACATCCTCTGCTGTATGTTTTAGCCCCTGAGGCATTTTTGCACACAAACTTGTTCCTGTGCATTCATGACTGAATTATTTAAGACATTAGTTAAGTCTTCTATACTTTGTATTTCATTTACCTCACCTAAAACAAGAACCAGACCTTTTATGTGTAACAGACACACCTTTTTATATTCATAAATGTGCTCCTTACTCACCCTGTTTAATAAGTATATTTTATCATATGGCCTTAAATAGTGTAAAATATTTTAATAGTGAACATCATTTAAATTATTATTCAATTGTTTCATTTGACGATTTACAGTATCTGAATACAATGCGCTTCTGTGCGACTGTCAACATGCAGACCATGAGCTCTCCACAGCCTTCCAGTGCCAACTCGTCCATCTGTCCAGTCCAGAATGCAGCTTTCTACTGCTATGGTTCATAATGTGCACATTATTAGACCATAAATAAATGATATCAACGGGTAGCAATTATCATGTCTATATGTCCTCAGGCTGTATGAGCTACTGAGTTTTTTACATAAGGGTCACATCCGTGATCTTGTCATATGGTATCACTTTCAGTAATGAGTTATGTAGAGAAAGACTTCAGGGTCACTGCTTTATTGATGTATTGGGATTTGATTCTCCAACATTACCAACCGTGGCTCTTGCGTTCCTTATTCCAATTTGCTTACAAAATAATATACCCTTTCCGATATTATCCAGTTCAGCTATGTCAAGGGTTTAACCTACACTTTTACTCCCACTCTGGACACATTAGCTCCTTCCAAACTTAAAAGCCTCAAGTTTAAATATCAACTTTGGCTCACTTACATTTGGGATTGTATTTATTGAGGAATATTTTTTTCAAAATCAGACCACAACGGATTGACATGACACTCATCTTGAAAGACTAGGGAATCCCATAAAAACACACCACATGCGATCTCAAGAACTCATGTTAACTTCCCATTATTCACAACTAATTTCCCAACATATAAAATACACAAATGCCAATTTTACGGATAAAGTGAGAATAACAATTTTATGTTAGTGCTGTTTGAGGAATATGGAATAACAAGAGCACCTCAGGTCAGAGGAAAAATAGTAATGGGGGGTAAAAGTCCTGTCTGGCTTTTACATCCCTGGCCTAATGGACTGTATTGACCACATTAATAAAACAGGATATGTGTTTCTAATGTCCTTTCCATGGTGCATTAGGCTTCGCTTGGACTGTGGTTATATGTGTTTGTCTGTCTGGCAGCTGGGTGCAAGCAAAGATCTGAATCCAAAACTCATTTGCTCTCTTACAGAATGCAGTCGAAAAAAATAAGCTCATCTTCTCGACATGCCATTTATTATTGCAAGTTCAGAGCTATGTAGATGATGTGTTTGTTAGTAACATTTAAGACAAAACATTCACACCAAAAATACAACATTTTCACATGGATGGATCTGCAACTGTGTTTCTTTTATTGGGCTTATTAGTTTTTCCAATCATGGCATGGTCATAACATGCCTTTGATTAGGATTTTCTGATTCATTACAATAAAGAACTAACTCTTTGCGCTCTCTCTGAAGTGTGTCTTCAAACAACTGCAGGCAAACTTCTGTCTTCTTTTTGGCCACTGTTTAAGTGATAGACACATCACAGGTTCAAGCAATGCTCTCATAGAATTTATACCATGCTGTTTGAACTTGCTAAGTTGCTTTTCTTACAATCCCTAAAGTTTAACATTTATATGACTCCCCATGGCCTTGCACTTTCATGAATCTTTTGAAACTAGCTATTTTCTGTGTCCAGAAGCGCTCCCCAATGTCTTCCGACCTTTCCACATCAACTAAACTCCACACCAACACATTCACCATGCTCCTCATTCCCTCCTTTGCTTAGGAGCCTATATGAACAAGCCATCCACCTAAGCACGGCCAGATTGTCTTTTGTGCCCCTTAGCTATTGCTTTCCAGCCTCTCTCCATGTTATTTTTTCTTATTTTGTTTGTTTGCCTCGGCTGATTGGTGTCCCTGTTGCTTATCTCTGCTTCAGATCAACATTCTAAGTGAAGCTCATTGTAACTTTACCTGCTGTGTCTCTGAGTCCAATATCTACTACCACTGCCACAAGGTAAGGTGATTATCCAATGATGAAAAATAACAAGCTCTGGTATACACATGGCAAGTACACACAGTTAGTAGAAAAGTACAAAAGAAGACATTTTAACTTTCTAAACCAGTCGACTACAAACTCAATGTTGCGTGCAGTCCCTTTTCACCCTTGAACAAGCATTGTAGAGTTAGAGATTCATGGCTTTGCTTATTCAAATTATCCAAACCTGGTGGAGCCCCTGGCAGCCATTATCTACCAACAGGATTTTGATTAACTGGACATGAATACACCATTATCTAGAGTTACTGTTTGGGGCTTCTAAACATCAGCCCCCTAATTAAAAAGAATAATGCAGTGCACAGCATGTCCAAACCAATCTGCGTCTTGCTTGGCTATCGTGGGGAAAAAAATTGAAAAAAATGAGAAGTCAAACACTTTAACTTCATGCATAAAACATCATAAAGGCAGAGTGATTAATTGTGTTTTGTTGTGTATGTAAGGGGTTGAGCAGACAAAAAACATGCAGTGGTTTGAATCTTATTCAAGTTGAGGCTGATTTTACTCTATTTTTAAAAACAGGTTGAGGATGATACAGGGTGACCTTATGTGACACTTGCTATGGTAGGAGATTCCTGAGCTGAAGTGTTGCGCCGCTTCCACTAGTATTGGGTTGGGCATCACCTTATCTTTTACGCAAACAGTTTGCAATGCACCCGTCATCTCTGTACTTACTTATCACTTGCCACTGCACATCCCGCCCTCACACTGTGTGTGTAAAAATTAAGAAAAACAGCACAGGTCCGTTGGGAATCGCTAGTCTAAGACACTGATTTTAGATATACAGTAACATAAGCATCCACTGAAGTATCTTTTCTTTATAAAAGTCTAGTGTACAAGAGTCCGTCCATAACTTTAGGACGGGTTTACCGCTAAAATCCCATTAATCAAAGGCAGTCAAATCACTAGGAGTTAAGAACAATCAGGTCGTTAAAACACTTTCCAGGAACCCATTTAATTAGCTTCACAAAATACATTTTGAAACTGTGGAAAGAAAGACAGCTAATCACACATAACTCAGCTTATGGCAGGCTTGAGGCAGGAGCTGTTTTAAAGAAAAAGCCAGCATATACAGTGCATAGTATTTTCCCCTGGGAGATGTCAGGCCAGAAGAAAGAAATGAGACACAGTCAAAGAATGCTGGCTGTGCAGGAGACAATGCCTGTCATTTGACGCAACTGGTACAAACACGTCTGTGAAGCATTTTCAGTAAAACCTATTGTGGTATTCACCTGCAGAGTCAATATTTCAGCTACACCTCGCTATGGCAACTTACATTTTTACCATCAACTTTGTAATGCTGGGAGAATGGGTTGTAAAGACCTATTTTTTGTTTTCTTAAAGTTTTCCCTGTGCATTGTGACAAGTATGAGACCAGCTACAAATGCCACCTGACGGGGCAAGATGATACTTTTCTGAGAAGTCAGCAGTAAAAGATGCGGGGAAGATGCCTATTCTGTCCACCTGCACTAACACAGTCTTAGCAGATTTAAAGCGACTAGGTAAAGTGTATGGATCTTAATCAAGAGTATCAGACTGTTCTTATGGGGTGAGGTAGGAACGGTCATTTCTCTGTTGTGCATGAGAAAGTACATAGTCACACAACACGGGTTTAACTGTGATTTTGTTTTCTTCTTATTTGGTCACTTTTGTCCATAAAGACCCAGCATTCTGAAACGTGTGTTAGAGACGCTGGCAGCAGTTGTTACCGTTGTGTTTGAAAGGAGTGCATGGGTTAAGATTCAGGGTTGGTTTAGTTATTAATACCTCACTTAAAATATTAACTAACCTACATGTCTTTCGATTTTGTCAAAAGTATAAAGTCAGTCATATTAAGGACATGATGTAGTTCATTAGTTTAAATTATGTATGTCCATGTTCTTTAATCTACAGTTCCCTTTAGCAATATTGCACAGCCGTGTTAAAGTATCCAGTACTCAGAAGGAGAAAAAATCGTACTGGGATTGCTTCAAAATGTTCCCATAATGCAAATATTTGCCTCAAGATTCATACAAGAAAACCGGCTTCCAAGAATAACTGTTGAGAAACATCATTCAACATGCCATATAATGTATAATTTAGCTTCAAATGATAAAAAATGCCAGGGAACCAGGGAAATTGGTTCCTATACGATCTTGAACTTATACAAAAACTAGATGAAGCAACGTTGCAAACATTCTTTCTCAGTCCGACTGTGATGAGGTCAGCCAATTACATGTAAGGATCTCCCTTTGAAGGTTACCCTTTGAGGATGATTTATTTGACTTTGACATCAATCTGGAGCCCTTCTTCAGGATGTTAATGCAATAGACCATCGATATCACCCACACGGCTTCAAAGAGACTCAATATCTCTTGAAATCTTAGTTTTATCTTTTTTTTTGTTATAGCTGCTTCGCTCAGGTGCTGTTGAATTATGTGAATGTATGGGGTGTGCACAAAGATAGTAAGCTGCCTGCATCCTGACATTTAGTGCTAACTGATAAGATACAGAATAAATCATTTACCACTTTGTGTTTTCCTAAAAAAAATTAAAAATAAAGCAGCTGACCTGCTTCAGAGGGATAGTTTAACTTCGTAGTGTTTTCCCATCATATCTATGTTGTGTAGTTCTGTCCTCACTCTCGTTGCTTTCCTGAGCACACTACTGTATATCCCTTGTTCCGATTTATCCACATTTTAAAAGCAGGGCCCTTCAGCAGCAAAGGTTCTCAGCTGACTCCCATCCTAGATATCAATTTGTTTTGGCCTGCCACAGGCCGCAACATAATTTGACATAACAGAGTCTTATCTCTTCCACTGGTCTGTGAATATGTTGACCTTTCATTATAAAGCTGCTATGAATCCAGTTCATCACAATGGCTTAAGGATTGGCTACAGGGGGGGTTGAAGTGGATTGGTTTGAGACGTCTGCAGCAGGAAGCACTCTTCTAAATGCTGGCATGTTTAAAAAAGTGCCCCAGAGCTCCAAAGCAAAGACTCTCGCCCTCAATTAGATTGATTCAGAAGCCTGTGGCTGCAAGCTCGGCTGGAACACAATTGGTCTAATTTCTCTTTGATTTGAGAATGTCTAAAGCAATCTCACAAGTGCCTACAGATGCCTGGCTCTTTATGCTCTTTGCATTGCGAACAGGTCTACTTTAATCCATCCTGCTTTATCATTCAGAATGCATACAGGGAATCACCCTCTATATTGACTCAAGGCATTCGTTTATTTTAGTTTTTCATTTGATAAAAACACACAGCAGTGTAATGAATTTTAAAGAAAGCTATAAAAAAAGAGAAAAAGAGCATACCTTGAGTTAATTATGCTGCACTCGCAAGCTTTTATTTGGGAAGATATAATTCCGTCAATACATTTAGACCCATTCAACATCAGGAGGGGGTGCAAATGGCAAAATTCGATGTTTAATTATTGCAATTTCTTCCTTCTGTTGGGAAGCTTGTTGAGCGAGACTTACGACGACATGGACGTGTGTCCCAAGAACGATCCCGACAACACCAGGAACATTTGTGGTATCCATTAATACTGTGGTTAGTTTGTAACCTACACACATCTGATGAAAATAAAATCAATTATGTTTGTGAAACATCACTTCTACGCCTGAGAAAAGCAAACCCATTCGAGTTAAAGATCAGTCCCAAACTTTGTCCCCGCATAATCCAATCTGCAGCACTTCACTAAATCCCTGCTATTTAGAATGCGTTGAACTTCTATATCAGCAAGAAAAAAATACCAAGATGCATTCTGCTGAAAAGCTCTTCACCTTCGGTGCTGTCTTTTGGGCAAGGATGCTTCGTGAATAGCTTTTATCTATTCAAGGATTTCACTTGAATATCGAGGGCACGGAAAATGTCACCACTTTTCCAAACGTCCTTAAAGATTCAGACAGGACAAAACCCCTTATTCGTCTGAGCGGTCAGACAAAAGGCTCAAACATTTTCCCGTCAACTAAAATAGTTTGAGAAGGCCAATATTTTTGATTGTAAGTTTACAAGGATATAGAGAGCCAAGCAAATGTGTGGAACAAGCAGAAACAAGATGTAGTGCCCATGGCAAAAGTACATCGATTGGTCTGCTTTATGCCCCGCTGGGTTACCGTCAAACCTCAGTGAAGCAAAGTTGATACACTATCTCCCTGTCACTAACCCCTTAATTGTGTCCAGAACCATTGACAAATGTACTGCTATCCACTTGTTTTGTATCCAGCCAACTCTTACATTGGACAGAAACATTTACTATAGATTGTGTTTTTGGTGTCAAAGCATCTGGTTCAATATGGTGAGAAATGATTTTAAAGCCAATAAAAAAAGTGAAAGCCGAGACGATCAATGCTACTTACCGATGGGGGAAGCATTAGGGAATAGAACCAGCAGGTGGATAATTGAGTAATAGTGGGGCACGACATGCATAAGTAGCAGCAGTAGCAGTAGGAAGTGAGCAGTGTGTTTGACATCTTAAATAACCAGCCCCATTGGCGATGACAGTATGCACACTCAGCAGATCCCAGACGTGGCACCGTGAGGTCGACAACGGATATGTTATTTATTCAGATCCTCTCATGCTTTTCCCGACGACCAGATGCGGCCAGCGGGGAGAGAGGCACACACCGGACATTTTTATTTGCCTGGTATACAGGAGATGACAGTGTTGTTAATATTTATGGGAGGATATCCAGGGCCCTATGTTGAAATGGGGGTAGACTTAAGAAGAAAAAAAAACTGAAGAAAATGACAAATTGTGGTTTTAAACCTTGTTAGTGGAAACATGGAGTAGCTACATGGCTCATTTGCCTCAGAAAATAGATCGAAATAAGTTACAGTGTATGGCAGATATAAGCTCATTGGTGCTTAACTTTAATCTCTCTTCAATAAATGGCCTGTTAGCATGGATTTCCATGCGCATATAATGGGTTCTTATCCCTGGGGTTGCTTACCGTACTGTATAGTGCTGTTACAAAAAAAAACCTGTTCACTTTTTGAACTGACCTTACAGGATTTGACTTTGATGACACAGTGACTCTCCCTGCATTGTCTCAGCTACTGCATTCTATAAACAGATAGTGGCTCAAATGGGATTTTCTCCTCGGGCGCAGTAGCAATAATCCACTTTGTAACATTGCCTAACGTGACAGGCACATTTCTCAATTTCACTTAAGTGGTGGTGAGTCGACACTTTTCTAGGTTTGAGTTTCAAATCCGAGCACGCCCCCGCACACACATGTATGTACGGTATGTATGTTTATGACAACGTTTAAGTCCACAAACAGTGGTGGCAGGCTTATTAACATTTGACTACTCTCAAACACTGCCCAGCCGTCTGTAGTATCCAGGAGTATAGGCCCTCAACACAGTGGATGGTCAGACATAGAACACAAGCCATGAAGAGAAAAACATGTCATCAATCATAGAAGCTTAGGGCCACAAAGTCAACAACACAGTCACGTCATTCATCTCTTGCTCTTTCATCCCTTCTGTCTTTGTCTATCTGTCCGTGATTCTACCCCTCCCTTCCATCCATTTGTCTCACACCTATCCTTCCGTCCTCGCTTCATACCCGCCAACCCCCCCATCAATCACTCTCTCACTCCATGCTTTTACTGTAGCCATAGCCTTAATCCCATTTTCCCTTCATCCACTTCTCCTTCCCCCCCATTTGTTCCGTCTGACTTGGGAGTCTCTGACCATGACAGCTTTGTCCAAATGTTTACTGTTGCTAGGAAACATGAACATCCTCAGACAGAGTGCATTGATTTTTTATTTTTTTTGCTTTTGATTTTTCCTCTTCTTCTCTTTGAGTGCAGTCTAGTTGATCAGCAAGCAGGGCCAGGGGTTTCTTTAATTTCTTTTTTTGCCAAGGCAATGACTAGCCTACTAATACGAGCGGCCATTAACAAAGTTGTGTAATGATTTCAATTCCAGAGAAATGCTAATTAGATTAACACTTTACTATCATGCAAGGACCAGACATTATTACTTGCCTGCGTAGTTCAGCAATTTACATAATTTGGGAATTGTGTAATTTTGGTCTTCAGACTAATTGCAAAGTGGAAAGCTCTAGTCATTTTCATTGACCCGATAAAAGCTAAAACTCTTTATCCTTGTTCAATATTAAACTGGGTTCATGAACACCACAGGCGCAGTAAACAATACTCCTCCTCATCTCTCCTGACAGATTGCAATATCTTCATGGTCAGTGAAATGAGAGGTTAGATGCATTAGATTGTATTCCATGATGGAGTGCTGGTGTTTCCAATGTTGGGCAGTTCAAACCCTGACCAAGGCCTTCCCCCTGGGTCTTCAAACATGTGGTCGAAACAAGGAATATGATAAAATCAAATAAAAGACAGAGCGGAGGAGGTGTAATCCATGTGTGGATAGCAGGGCCAACAACACCTGCAGCTTCAGAAAATAATGGCTCTGAGAAAATCACCGTAGTTTTTTCAGCAGTGGAACAGTTTAATCACATTTTTCATATGATAGGGTAAGTATTAGAGGGAGGGTGGGAAGAGGAAAATGTCTCAAGGACAAAAGCATGATGCATGCTTTGCAGTGTGATGACTGCAGATAGGACCTATCTCCTGGATATATTTTATTGCTTTTATATTTGCTCCTGTCCTTGGGTTCTTCATGAATTGGAATTTGTTTCCTTAGAGTGGATTTCTCGCCTGCACACAGAAAAATAAGCACATTGAAATGCCAGGGAAGGTGCTTGCCTCTAAAGGCTTTTCAAAAGACAAAGGCTGCCAACGGAAATCTTGTTACTTAACAAAGGGTATTTTTTTGATTAATGAAGTATAAACATTTAAGTTTGCATTCCAACTAGAATGTAATGTTAATTTGATAAGAAGTAATAATGCTTTATTTTTATTTTTTTAAGATATTTTTGGGGCATTTTTATGCTTTATTGACAGTGCAGAGAGACAGAGGTGAAATGGGGCAGAGAGGGGAGTGACATGCAGAGAACGACCGCGGGTGGGTATCGAACCCGGGTCTGCTGCTGGGCCCGGCCCGGGAGGGGGACGCCTTACCAACTGAGCTAAAGGCGCCCCCCATAATGCTTTATTTTCTATTAATTTAACATTTACATCTCCAGCAACAGGCACATTAGCACTGAGTACCCCTGCCACATTTACCAGTCTTATGTGTAGACACTTATTATTTGCATTGTGTACTTTGTGCACTATGAAGGGCTTTAAACAGAAATACAAAAAATATCCATTCAAACTAACGGTACAATGAAAGAAACAACGCTTCTTTGCTGTCCTGTCACAGTTGTTTACCGTTGTTAATATTGCCGATATATGTGTTTGTGTAATGTTTGTCATCAAATTGCAGGTTTTTAGCGCTGTCAAAAGTTTGACCATAGAATAAAAATACTAAGAATTTTCATTACTGAATTCATTCAGTTGAGATATATGTTAAGATGATCGTTCTGACCAAATGACAAAAACCAGTCCAAAACATTTTAAATACATCTTTTTTTTTTTTTTTCTTTTTTTTTTACAATTTTGAGTGTTGCTTTACATCCTATCTGTCGCTATCGAAGACAACAACTGTATAAACGGACACAGTTTTAGAAATCAGTCGTCCAGCCACCAATGAGGGATTTCAAATACAGTAAGAGTTAGAGGTTGGCATCCACAACCATCTGCAATTTGACTTTCTGCCATAAATCGCGGACCAGCAGGTGTTTAAGGACTGACGCTGCACTTCTTGATAGATTTACACAAACGGACTGATTAACCAAGATGAAGGTGCTGCGACTCATGCCAGCTGCCTCCCCCTTGGGTTATGTAGGGGGCGATGGCAAGGAAACCGTGGGGTGCCGTCACTTTGGCCGTGACAGGGAGCTTGCAGTGACCTGATGGTTTGCCCCCATTGTCAGCGGCAACCGACCAACAGACCTCACCGGGGATGGGGACTGCTCTAGGTGTGTGTGTGTGTGTGTGTGCGCGTGTGTGTGCGTGCGTGTGTGTGTGTGTGTGTGTGGCTTTATCGTTTACTCTTTCCGAGACAGCATGATGAATGGATATCCGAGTGAGTGGATAAATTCTTTGGCCCTTTTGGATTTGTTGTGGCCAGGTTCTGTCTTTTTGCAACAAATAGTTTCAATAAATAATCATTTCTCTTGATAAAAAATCTTAAGGCCGAGGGAGAATTATAAAGTATTTGCATTTCACGGTGGTTGATCATGACCAAGTTGTAAGCAGAGCTTCAAAATGACATCAGGAGTAAAAGACAAAAAACTAATTAAGCAATTCATTCAATCTGAATTTAAACTGAATTTAAACTCAAACAGGCTGTTCATCATCTGATCAAAAAGTCCATTGCCTTAAAAACTCAAAATCCGTGCCAAAATGTAGTTACGATCAACCACCGCGAAATGCAAAAACTTTGCAATTCTCCCTTGGCCTTAAGATTTTGTTCAAGAGTGTATGTCGAGGAGACAATACAGATACAACCGCTGCGTTTCAATTGTCGTTCAACATGGCCTCCTTCACTTTCCCTAGACACTTGCTCTCGGGGGAATCCCCACCGCCATCATAAGTGTCGTTCCAATTGTCTGGAAACTGAAGTGAACTTGGTGAGATAGACCCTCGGAGGGCTGAGTGATCGAGAGAACATAGATGGTCACTCCGAGGTGGATGTCACCCACAGTGCATTGCAGATCTTCTGCTTCTTCTTCTACTTTTATTTTCCGGTAGACTGTTTGCCTTTTAGGGACATTGCGGCCACCCACGGGAAATATATATAGGCTATATATTTTCCAAAACACCTCAATAAGCCTATCCTATTTCCATAGGAACAATTCAGTGAATGCATTGCAGTTTACACATTGCCACTTTAACGCCGACGGCTGGCAGTTAGTAGGGCTATCTAAAACAGATGTTTTTGGTTGAAACTAACAGAAACTAAGAAAAATATGTCCAACCAAACAATTTACAAGTGTAAGTGACACTGTATTGATAATCTGAGTAATCATGTGGAAATTCAATGTTTGTCATGCTGGAAATGGCTTTATGCAATATACTTTAGCAGAATGTTATAATTTTCAATTATTTGCATTCAGAACTACTTATGTAACTGATGGTCCATTGCGACCTCAAGGGCAAGTGGGTTCCATTTAAATCCCCCGCTCCTCCCCGGCCAGTCTCCCTCCGAGCTCCAAGTTCCCTCCGTGCGACATATACTGTTACGTCTTACCAAGGGCTGAGGGTAAGTGAACGAGGAAATGGAACTACTAATGCAACACAGCGAACGTGTCTTTCCTGTTACTCCTGGTTGCCAAGTTGTTTTCCTATGATAGGTAGTGTGAGTGTATGCAAGATCAAAATGTGCTCATGTCACCTGCTTTTCAATTAACACTTGAGGGTGGGTGTAATCGTACCTTGGAAAACCAATCGGTATGTCTTCTATGAAAAAGAAAAACATTTCTAAAGCTGTGGAAATGTCCTTCAGTATGCTATTCAACCACTGGCACATGAGTACAGAATGAATACAAACATTGTTGGGATCATTTTCTGTACCTGCATTACTGATTTGAGTTTTATTAGCCACCGCATCGTCAACAAAAGGACCGGGCCTCCTTTTTATTTGGTGCAGCATATGAACTAGACATGCAGACAAATTTGTCTTACAAGGTTAAATACTTTCCTTTTTCAGTTGAATGACTGAAAAATATGAACAGTTTTTGAAAAATGTGTTTACTTAAACCTTCCATTCAAATAAGATAATTATACATTTCTGACCTTTTAAAATCTGTCAATTAACGTCAGTACACACGGCAATATATTCATTCTGTAAATGGACATATTTACAGAATAGCTTTCAAACGATTATTACAAACCCTCCCTCCCAAAACTGAAAGTGATTTGGCCCGGGATTGAAACATTGTTCCGACATTAACTGCATTTACAATGGGGGGCGACAACCTCTAGCATTGCACTGGATGACCAAGGTCAGTGTGCTGTTTCGTTCACTCCTGCCACATCACATCCATCTTTTCCGCTGCGCGCCACAAATGAACTCTCGCCGCCCGCGCTCCATTACAATATTACAGCACATTTATTAGAGAGCTCGGGTTATTTCCTCTAATACTGACAAAGAATTTACCCCTCAGGTCTTAATGACGATTGCAGAGCCTTTCATATCATGGTTCCACAGAGGTTATCTCATCTTGGCCAGTGTGATATTGATGAGAGGCAAGCGACCGCATTCATGAAATTAGGTTCTTAAAGTCACTGCAACAGAATGCACAGCAGTTAGCATTTCCTCTGATGATTTACAGGGCTCTATTTACTGGCAAGTGCATGGTTGATGGCTTAATTCATGCTCATAATTCAACAGCAACATCATTATATACTTTGTTACTCAGTCCATATACACAAGGTGAAATAGGAGAGTCAAAGAGAATATAAGCGCAAGCGGTCATGTTAAGGACAAAGGACAATAAAGAACTCAAAGTGGAGATAAATAAAAGAAAATGGAGAAACCATGTTATAAGCAGTAGAGCAAATAGCCACCTATAGGCCATACTGTAGTTTTCTTTTTCATAGTTTACATTACAATGTTGTCATTTTGTTCTTATTGTCATACTATATGTAACAGGCTTGTGTTAAAGAAGCAAATGAATAAATGCAAACATTGAGGTTGTTGTATTACAAAAAAAAAATTGTTCTAGAATAAATGGGAAAGGTCACTGTTAATTGACTTCAGCCAGCCCATCAATTACATTTCTAAATTACTGTTTAAAAATAGTCACCCAGGGCACCATGAATTAAAATACATTTGTGTACATGAGTTAGAGCTGAAACAATTGGTCAATTAATTGATAAGTTAGAAAAAAGAGAACGCAAAGACTGCAGTTATTTAAATAAAACAATCTTTTCAGAAGAATTAATTTAGTGATTTGATTCATTACTCGGTTTTATATCGTACTAAACAGATTATCTTTTGGTTTTTGACGGTGGCACCAAAATAAAGTAGAATAGAAAAAATTAATAGTAAAAGTAAACACTTTTTTGTTTTTTGTTTACTACTTTCTGGCATTTTAAAATATAATTATATTAAATTAGAACATAGTTAGCAGTTTAATCGAACATGTAAATACATGTTACTTGGACAAAATAATAACTCATATCACCATTTTATTCAAAAGTAAAATTTTCCAAAACACTCAAAATGCAAAATGCTCACACAGTCAAATCAGTTTGAGGTTCATAGGAACTTAACGGTTTGTGTTATATTTTTTTGTTGCAAAAACCTGGTGACGGCCGGGCTGTGCAAGATTTAATTAAGGTGACCACAGAGAACTAGCATGCATAATGTTTGCCACTGAAATGAGCCGCTCCAGATTGAGCATACCTGCTGATTTAAAGCTGAACACAGAGGTAATTAGCTGCAATGGAAAGCTTTCATACACACAAGCTGTTGTGGATGGCATATGCTGTGAGCATCACCTAATTTTCTTCTCTGCCTTCCAGCATTATCTCCATAATATGATTTTAAAAGTGTATGTATTATGGGCACAGTGTCTACTGGTTGAAACATGTATACTATGAAGTAAGACGGACAAGAAAAGCTTACACGAAAGGGGTCTTTTGGATTTTTAACAGCTTAACGTAGGTGTGCTTCTGTTATTATGTAGTGATGGAAAATAACACAGAATGTGGCAGAACAAACTCAAGATACACATCTCACAGACTATAGAAGCCACCATGTGTTTTTTTCCTTAATTTCTATATTTCCATTATAAAGAGTCCCCATTTCCTTATGAGACAACATTGTTATTATCCATTTTCATCATCCATTTCTCCCCCATTCCAGACCCTGCTGCACAAACAATTTTCAGCAACATGACCATCACATGTCATGGCTGTCCTCAGGAGACGGTGCAACAGTGTGAGCTATTCAAAGATGGGTCAAGAAAATGGTCAAGATTCCCACAAGGCAAGCGGGGCTGATGACAACAAGCGCTTGACAGATGGAGAGGGACCCAATAACTTAAACCGAGGCTGATGTGACAGGGGCGGCCATTAAGGCGCCGGCCAGCTGACAGACTGTGTCATAAAGACAGACGGACATAGGCAGCCAGACGAGAGGGGCAGACACACGGACAGGCGCCAGACAGAGGGAAGGAAGGCTCCGATGGATAGTAGGGATGACAGACAGATCCAGAAGCTATTGGCAATTAGTGTATCATATTTTAAATTTAGCAAAATCTTGACTGTGTGAAAGTGATTCACATGATATCAAGACACAAAATATACCATTTATATTTAAGACAGTACTGCATACAGCAGTACAAGAGATTTCAACTTTCCTTCAAAATCCAAAATAGCCACAGCAGACACGCTGCTCTGTTATTCACTTGTCTTGTGTTCTTCTTTGAGAGAAATCTGAAAACAAAAGGGAGAAATTCATAATCTATGTATTTAGGTTTCAAGATGGTGCTCTTTGGCTTTGCATATGTACACAGAGATCAACACTGCCGGTCAAAAAAAGCGACGTAGACAGTCACATTAATCCAGGCAGCGGCAGACAACCCACAATCGCTTTCCTGCTTAAGACCCTGGTTGTTACACTGTCACTCCGACAGCTTGCCAGTTGCTGTCAATCAAACCGCTGGCTGAGATAAACGAAGCATTCCCGATATTTACCCGAATACATTTATCTTTATTTTAAATAATATTAATTTAAAAAAAAATAGGGACAATATTTTTGACCTCAAAAAAGGGATGACTCAATGTGATTCGGTGGGATTTTTAATTTGACAACTAAAAAGTTTTTTTTAATCCATTACACTGAATTTGGCTTGAGAAATCTACTGCTTGGGTGTCTTCATTGTATTTTAGCTCTGACATCTTTATTTAATGCTTTCTGCATGTATAACATCACCCATGTCACACAGTAGGCTAAGAACAGGGTGTTGGCCCCATAATCATTAAATAAAAAAAATGCTCTTTTGATGTTCAAAAACAATGGCTCTTGTTCAGAATGCTGCATACCATTCTGAGTCTCTAGTATAAACTCTAAAGAGCATTTTCGCACCTTTCAGCTCACTGTTTTAGTTTCACTGTTCAGTATATTATCACCTGTACTTTTCGACTCCAGCAGACACATGTTTATCAAAGTGAAAATTCTTTCAAAAACATTTTACATTACAACAAAAGGCAGCCAATGAGCCAGATAATTCCCCCAGGAGTTGGTGGTGAACGAAAGGGGAACTAAAAGGAGTGTTCGGCCCCTGGAATCAAAATTGTCCGAATCGCATACTCTTTCTTTTTTCTATTCTACATACTATATCCGACGATAAAAATAATCTAGTTAGGATGCAGTAGGCATACTATTGGGACATACTTTTACTCTTTTATTTCATCATAACATTGCGCCTTGATCTTGCCTCTTGCTTTTATATCCGTCGCATCCCCGTTTGTTTTCATATGGAGGCTTCGTCGATGTGATGTCACTTCATGTGCGCACCGTATTGTGGGTCAGAATCGCCCAAATAGGATGCAGTTTTCAACACTAACAATCTTGGCCGGATGAAGTAGGACATTCGGGTACTTCTAACCATCCAAAATCTGTTCACTAGAATCAGGACATCCTAAATCTTTTTTCTACATACTATATAGTAGAAAGTATGTGGAACGCATGGATTATGTTGTTCATACTGTGTGTAGCACAGGTGCCTGTAGCATTAAGAAGTAATGCTCCTAGGGAAGTGCAGCTGATCAGGAAGTGCCACAAGTTGTATTAATAGGAGGCAGTTTGATCAGCTCTTCAGTAACACATCTGTACATCATCTTTTTGTTTGTTAAAGCAAATAATAACATTTCCTTTTCCATGTATCCAGTGGTTGATTTATCTTTTTATGCTTATTGCTAAGCGCTAGATATACTAACCTTGTTTTTGTATTGATTTTACAGTTTCATGAATCTTCATAGAAACCATCAATGCACGGTGGAGTTTTTTGGGAACGTTTCACTGGTTAGAGAACTCGGTATGTAGTAGTCACCTTATGCTTTTCCGAGTGTTATGGAAAGGAAATTGCAAGTTGTCAGTTATGTGAATGAATAATGACACTGGGTGTACGACATGATGAGGGTTGTTGCTTTATTGCCAGAAGTGAGATCCAAAACAAATATTGTTGGCATAGACTGAAAGCTTCATCAAAAGATTTGAGCGAAAATCGAATAAACAGCCCAGCCATTTTTTCTTCTTCTTCACATTATTTATAGATTTGACTCTCGATGTGATGTTTGGGTTTATCAAAATATCAGAATGTGAAACAACCAATGAAAGTGACAGCTGCGTTTTGCTTTGAGAATTTGACGTACTTATTCACACGCTGTTTCAATTTATTTGGCCCGTCAAGCATTTTTAGTCCCTTTTTTTTTGGCATCATGAAAAGCAAATATGTAAGAGATGACTGACTAGTCTTAAAAAAATACATTGATTCTATACTTCAGTTAGTGTGGAGAGCAACACAATAAATGTGTGCACGGTGGTATATCAAAAGCTTTGGCTTGCTGTGGTTATAATCACAGATTCCTTTGTGTGACCTTGACTTTCACCTCCTGGTAGCCCGAGTAAAGCACATCAAAGGAACTTCAAGCAACACATCTGGCCCTCTTAAAAAAGATGATAAAGGAGTGAAAACCCCAGGCATTACTCTTAGAAGTAGTAATCTTCTCTCGGTAAGGTAGCTCAAAATATGAAAGGTCAGTTTTGAAAGCCTAAATGGGAAGAAGAAATCTCTCTATACAGCAATTCTCCGCTGATATTTTCTCTACTTTCCCCCTGCCAGTTAACATTTAAACTATTACTATCAAACGATTATAATATTTAATCGCGATGAATTGCTTTAATGTCACAGTTAACTCGTAATTAATCTCACATTGTTATCTATTCTAAATGTCCCTTGATTTTATTTTGTCCCTTATTTTTTTCTAATTGCAATGCTCTTATCACACCCATTCTCTAGTCTACACCCTTGTAATTCACTGTATTTTTTCAAAAATATCAGTTTCCAAATCAGTGTAAATAGCCCACAATGTAGACCCCCCTACTCCTAGAACAGAATACACAAACATAATGAACTTCTTTTTTTTATTGAAAGCCAAACTATAAAACAACATAGGCTATAAAAAACAAATTAGCATTGAGTATTGAGGCTAAAATTAAACTGGTTGTTGTGGGCCTAAATGTCCACGGCTTGTTTCAGACTGTGTGGTCCACACACAGGCGTACAGTGTGAGTCCACACTATACCGCCGGTGTGCACTCAGGTGGTTACTGTGGTGCTGCTACAGCTAAGGCTCCGGTCGCCCTCAGTAATGAAAATGAAAGTAAATATGAATGTCTGCCGACTGCCACTAATGTTCATGAAGCTTTTGATGTGAGTGCAGGGTTACAAGTAGGCCTATTGCATATGACAAGCTTTATTTTCTGTTATTTCACCGCATAGCCCCGGAGTCCCACACAGAAGACGCTACAAGTGAAGCGCAGCGGGGCAAGGAAGCGCTAGGTTCCGGTTTCTGCTTCAAAATAAAAGTAAAAATGTACTTGACGTTTCGCCAGTTCAATGATATTAATAGAAAGTTACGCTGTTGGAAATGTTCAGTTTGAATTAACAGTAACTTAACTGTGAGCTACATGTGGTGTTGTAGTTTTTCTAACGTTACTAGTTGTTGCAACAGCATCTGAAAAAAATACAAAGTTTGCTGGGCCAAAAAGAACGTTAATCTTGCGATAAAAAAATTGACGCAGTTAAAATGGGTTTGCGTTAACGCCGTTAATAACGCGTTTAACTGACGGCACTAATTTAAACTCTTTAAGATTTTAGTTTTGTCATCATGCTTTGTTTCCTGCTGCCTTTTATACAGCCCATACTTGCATTATAGGAATTGAGCACTTGCTGCAAAATGTAATATGTGTTCAGTTGCGAAATGCAATATATGTTCAGATGAAATGGGAGAATATGTTAAAACCAGAGTATGCTGAATGACAGTTATTTATGAGACTCAAAAATAATCTCTTCTGAACATATGGAAATGGGTTTTCAATCTCAAATAAAACCGAATGATCTCCAAGACCTCCTTTGGCTTCCATCTCACTGTGAAAATTTGTTTAAATTATTCACAACACAAAGTACTGTGAGTCCAACGCCTTGGTCACAGTATGTGGCTTTTCCCCCATTTTCTCCACTCTAACATGTGCATGTCCGGGGTCAGGATAATTAAATGATCTTGATTTAAGAAGACGCATTAAATGCTGGGGACTGGTTAATGTTTGCCGGTGTTATTGCCATGTAAGGGTCAGCCCATTCCCTGGGGACTATGTGAATGGTGTTGGGCTTAATGATTTCCCTGAGGACCCGTTTCAATCCATGCTTCAAATGTCACTTCAATTCAATCATTCAATTTAAGAGCTGGTCATTTTCAGGTATATCATTAGACTCTGAAATATGTTTCTATGCTGATGATAATATATATTACATATATTACTTGTTTGACATTTTTCTGAAAAAGCAACTTAATCGTTTTACAATAAGATTCTTAAATTATGCACAAACACAAACACTGCACCTTTTTAAATGTGTTAATGATAACATAGCGAGAGAGGTGCATTTTTTCTGACATAATCTTCTCTCAGTGAATGTGTACGATCGCCGTTTAATCCTCAACTCACAATAACCAAAATAAACTTAATGTCTTGGCATTGAAGGAGAACTGATGGTCCTAACTTTAACCTATGGTATTGTTGAGTTATCAATGCCACCTGTGTTCTATATATTTAAACACTCACAGAAAAGATAGTTTCACCTTAATTGCCAGGTGCTTTTCGTAAGAGTGGTGGGTGTAAAATGTTAAATAGAGTGCCAGCAGTGGGTGTTGCTTGGAAAGTGTAAACTGATGATCAAACAGTGGCAGAGGGTTAGAATGCTCCTTAGAGAGATTATAAAGCTCTGCTTTCATCAGTAGCTCGATATGACTTTGATCAGGAGCCCCGCCCATTTCCACAACCCTAACCCCACACTCTCCTGTGCCCTCCCCTTGTCCATTTGAGCATATGAATACGCTTAGAATATGAATGAGCAGGTGGGATCCATTAGGAAGGGAGCTGTTGGACTATTCAATCAGACAGCTGAGCATTTTATTAAATGACACTCAAAGTCACAGTTACACCCTTCTACCGAATGCCAGATGTACAGTACACGGTGCGAGGGGGTTGTTGTGACAACTGTAACAGAGCTTGTAAGATAATTATAAAGTGACTTTAGAGGGGGTAAGTTAAGGAAATGAACTAAACACGGAGGAACAAAATACAGAAAGACTGAAATAAGATTAAATTAAGAAGAGAAAATGTGGCAGGAAGAAAGAATAATGTAAACACGAAGATGGGGTTGTGTGTGTGTGGGGGGGGGGGTTATAAGAGGAAATGTGTTTAATTGTAGCAAAATCACTTTCTAAGCCCCTGGCGAGAATCCAGATTAAAGCTCCTTTTAAGGTGAAAGGAAAAGAGGGTTTAAAAAAATGCGATGCACTCAATGTGCTAAGACATGATACATTGCAATCTGCATTAAGAGGTAAACGTTCAAGACACAGCGTCTTTTTAATGATGTGTGGCATTGCAGGTGATTTGAAGGAGTTCAGCAGCTTTCGGATCGATCTGTGCAGTCTAATTTGTAAATGATTATTGATAGAAACAGCGTTTAGGCAACAATTGGCTGTACAGGAAAAATGTAATCTGACCTTGCCTCGTTGCTGAACTGGCAACAAGAAGAAAATAAAGCATAGGACCAATGGCCAAACCCGATCAGATGATAGAATGGGAAATTCTACATTTGATTTATACAACATGTTCATATAATGCTATCTTGTTTTTAAACAAGTATGCATTGGTATTCTGGTTTAAAATTCTGACAAACAAAGCCCATCAACGAGGAAAGCAAGCAAACAAACAATATCTACAATAGATGTATAAATCAAATAAATTATACGGTATGTTACATCCCTCTCTTTAAAGATGATGTCACCTTCACTCCTCAAGAGGAATGTAGTAATTCACAGAAAAAGAAGGAAGAAGGCGATATTGTATGCAAACAAACTATGCCATTGTTTTTAAATGTAGTTTAAAAAAAATTAAAATGTTATGAAGTAAATACTAGAATCCAGAAGCCTGAGTCATTAGAACATGGAGGATTGATTTCTAATCTTGCAATCACAATAAAAAAAAATAAAAAACTCAAGCGGGGTTTGTTAAAACACATATCGAGTTCCTATAAATGTTTAGAGCTGCAGGAACAAAATAAAGACAAAAAGATTGGAGAGTCAGATGAGACAGTGTTTTTAGACACGAGGAGTTTAAACCACATGAGTAAGAAAAGACAAACAAGAACGTAAACAAGTTCTGAGGAAGTCTTCTGAAACTGTGCAACAATTTAGCTTCTCAAAGACATTGAGGGAAGCTTGAGCCACACAAGCTTAGTCACTTTTAACTTTTCAGCCCTAACCTTGGAGCAGCCTGAAGTCCCTGCTGTAAGGACACGGGAAGAATGAGAAAATAGATAATGGAAAAGATGGCAAGTAGGTGGGTTATTTTGCCAGAGGCAGGGTGATATTTCTGGCATGCTGGGCGATTCTGTTCGGTCCGGTAGGTATAGGTCGTACTGGAAAAAAACAACAACATTGAAATTCTTTGCTGCTACGCTGCGACATTAGGCACAATGACACATTGCAACACAAGGGGAAACTTGTTCTTGTCACGGGAAAATGTAAGGTCACAGAGCCATGTTGATGTGATTCTAATTATTTGAATAAGGATTAGGATAACCACGGCATACCACTGGTAAGCGTAATTGTATTTCATAAGTTCCTGAAGAAGCTAAATAAGATATACCAGACAATGTTGACCACTGTGTCCATTCCGGATACCTTTGAATAAAAAGTACAGCTTTATAGTTGTTCAATTATCATTTACAATACACCTATTCTTGGATTCCATGCACATGCTTCTATTCCATCAGGATACTCAGGATGGCTCAGTTTGGCTCAGTTTGATCAACGTCTTCACCAGCTGCATGTCAGATAGCCTACAGTCAACAAGGAAAACAACAGGGCTGAGTCAATATTCACTTCTGAAGCAGAAGGCAGTGCTCCCATTGTGCCTAGTGGTCAGTGCCCTCTTACTGAACAAACTCAAGGATCTTCATCTGAAAAGCAACAAGGATTCTCCCTGGTTTGTGCTATACTCCAGTGGAGATCCAGAAATCCCAGGGAGAGTGAGAGATGAGGAGATAATAGGGCAATTGACAGGCTTTACGAGTGCTGGGGTAGTCCATAGCCCAAGTTGCCGTTGAATCCTTCCTACTGCGGGTCAGGCCACTTAATCAGTAATCAAGATACAATAGCAAAGGTTGGGGCACATAGAGTTGAAAGTACTTGTCAAATTATCTAGAGGGTATCGATCTGGTATCGACTCCTCTTGAACTCGCCCCAAGATGTGAGTGGGCGCTGTCCCTAGTGCTGAATGGCATTAGAGCATCTAGTTCAGGCTGGAGCTCACTGTCTCCTTGTTTTCCTAGATAGTATGAAACTGCCTGAGAAAGGGAATACACAGATGACAGGTGATGATGAGGTGGATAGTTTGAGAGAGAGAGAGAGAGAGAGGAGGGAAGGAGAGAATCTCATGTCAAACATGAACACGCATCCCTGAACTGAGGAAAGGGGCCCCCGCAGCAGCTCTAATCAGCCACTTATAATGCCATTCAGGACGTCCAATCCTTGGCAGTTTTGCAACAATTCACGCTCAAGTTCACGTGGCTCTTAATGGCTTTGACGACCGCCATGTGACCTTGGGAAGTCACATGTGATCGCGGCAGCCGTAATGTGATCTTAATGAGTTGAAAGTCCCACATTGGCAGGTATAAATGCCTGTGAACTCCTGTCCTCTCTGCTGTTAGTTAGAACTAATGAGCTAACACTTGGACGTATAAGTGATATCGTGCTACATAATCAAAATGGCAGAGAGTGGGGAAAAAAGGAAAATATATGATAACAAACTATCTCTTCAGGTTGACTTCCTTGTAAATCCATATGAGGTGCTTTCAGGCGGTGAGTGGTTGCCTCAGTGGCCGCCGCCTGTCGACATCAATGTACTGTGTTTCAAATCAGTGGCAGTGGGGTGCAACTCTGCAGCAACAGCTCCAGGCTACCTCTGATCCTACCAACCTGTGTGCACCACAGGCTGCTGCTGCTGTCCACCAAGTATAATCCAATCATACACAGAATGTTTTGTAGCCTATAGAGTAGGAAGGAATTTTATAAAGTAACGAGGGGATTAATACAGCCAACACAAACGTTGACGAAGATAAGCAAACTTTGAAACTGATCCAGTTACCATTGTCTCCTTTCACTGATCAGTGTGTTCTCTGATGGTGAAAAAGGGGGGATCATGAAGGGGACCACTAGATCAACCCTTTCAGCAACACGTTTGTCACAGTCTGAAAGTACCAAATGTGCATTTTAGAACCTTCAAGGATAGACAAATGCAATGAAATGAGCATGCTCCACTTAAAGCAACATTTTTAATAATTGCTTATCATATGACTTATCAGGTTTCTTTTTTTTCCCAAAGCTACAATTCTTCTGTATTATATTTTCACTATCTGATTAAACTAAGTCTCAACTGAAATAGAAAGCAGAAAAGCTTGAATTGTACTAAACATTTCCCAAAGACACGCTAAAGGGTAAAATGAAACACACACTGAAGCATCACTTTAACAAAGTTAGCAGGACAGTGGCCAAATCTGACTTAAGAGCAAGGGCAGCATTGGTCCCGGATCAAGGGTTTTGCTAGCATTAGCAATAAACTGACCCGTCTGAAAGCATTGCACGAGTCTTAATGGGCCGAGGATGTTGCTGATATGTTTATTTACTTAATTTTCCCTTTGCCTTAATTTAACAGCAGACGGAAAACATTTGGGGGGGAGACGAAGGGGGACCAAGGTTGTTTGATGGCAACATTAGTGGAAAACTGCTCAGAAATAGCTTCATAGAAAATGTGAGCAAAACTATTATTAGTAAAACATTCCTCTTCAACAGATGTTTGTCCTTACTTTTTGAGCACAAATGTTATTGCTGTTTTTTCCTGTGGTGAGATTGGTTGTAGGTTGTCTTGATCTAAATGCACACATGCTTTCTTGAGCCTGCCATAGCTGCCTCTTTCCTTCACCCGTTTGTCCCTGAGGCCTCAAGGCAGTCCAATCGCAAGGTGTGTTTTTTAAACAGAGAATTGCGGACTGATTTTTCAGCCAAATATGACATTCATCTGCTTAAAATGATAATTAAATAATTAAACAGAAATCAGACAAAGCACAGTTAGGATTCTGATCAAGCACCAGATGTGTACGTTTACATTTTGAGTGTAGAGCAATATAATTGTGAAAATATGATTTTAAACTATTGTTTTCGCTTGTTGTCAAAACAAACAAACAAAGATTTGATACGTTATCATTATTCACTTGTATATCTTGTACAAACCAAAGAGAATTGCCCATACTTACTGGTTAACATTTGGCCTGGTAAAGACCAATAAAATGAGATGCCCGTGAAAGTCATTTTCAGTCCGATTTACCGTCCTTTTGGATATTTGCCTGGGCAATAGGGAGCGACAATGGTCTGTGATAAAAGTTCCCATTGGGGCAGTATGAAGGGTGTGTCTGAAACCTGCACATGCACTCTGAGGCAAGACTATCACCACACCATCTGTAGTCACTCCACAGGAACATAACCAGCAGCATTTATTGCACATATGATTACTGGTTGGCGTACCTTCTTTCTTTCCCTTTTTTTTTTTTTTTTTTTTTACAAGCCATCTGCTCAGGAAAGGTGGGAATGGATTTTGTGAAATGGAATACGTGTAGCATATTGATTCTGTGCTCTAACACATACATCCATTCTTAGCACTTGGCTAAATACATGTTAATTCAAGGGCTGTTATCTGTCTGATCTCCATATTGTATAATTAACAATGTGATATCAAAACCTTTGTCTGACAGATAAATATATGTAAAAGAAATGTCAGAATCAAACAGGAATCCTTTGCGACGAGCCTTGACATTCTGTGCAACACATCCCTCAACCCCTCACAATATTAGTATACACATATTTCTCCTGTGTCTTCACAAACAAGCTGGTCCTTGTTGTAAGTGTGTTTTCTGTTTAAGCTTATGCACCCTGTTTACTGTTTTAGACAGGAAAGGTGCAGTAGCACTGTTACACTATTACCATTAGCAAGGTGTCCCAATATTTCTGTATGTAGACTGGATGATTCTGCTGGACGTGATTTATATCCAATGCATTTAATGATTACAATGTATTTCATAGATTAAATGCATTGTAATATTGAGTAATCTATAATGATGAAACAGGTGTTTCCTCCTCAGTCAATAACTGAGGAGAGGAGCATTCAATAATTAACATGTCTGCATAAATATTAACAACATTAATTTGGTTACCAACTTACTGTTAATTGTATTGGGTTTGACAGGGGTGTTGATTTAGTGCCTGAAATGAAGCTTCGGAATTGTCTTACGCCAATAAAGTAGCAAAACTGATGGATGAAGTTTATAGGGCATGGTTGAGTTCCTGTAATCTGAACACAAGATCAATCGAATTTAGAGTAGAAAAAGCAGGATACGGTTTTAGATGCTATGTTTGTTCTCTCTTTGGCTGCTGCCACCAAAAACTATTCTTCAAACTTGAAGTGGTCAGAGAAGGCAGAGGTTTGGACCAAATGTATTGCCAAAATGAATGTAAAAAAATAAATAAAAAAAATGCCACTAATCTGCACAAGTCCAAAATCAGCTGTTCTGTGCCCCTTTAGCACAATTCTCAAACGGGTTCATTTGGCAGTAGCAGAGCACTTTGGGCCAGAGATCAATGAGCTACTTTGTAGCTGTCTCATTAGGCTTGAGGTGTTATGTCCTGAGTGGCTGGTCTGTCAACTGATCCCCACCTGCTCGTGATTTGGATCATTTGGTGAAGAAGGTGGCGTGTGATGCACTGCGGTGTGCGTTTCTGGGGGGTGGGTGCAGTGCATTGCAGTGCAGTGCAGATTTCCTTTTGAACTTTTTTCACTTTCAACCTCCAAACAAACTTCCACCATTTGTAGGCAGGGGTTTGGCGACCTGGAAACATTGTTCAAACCCTGCACAATGGACACCCGGAGTGAGGGAAGCTGTCAAGCTGGAGAGGGAGGCCATCCAAGCCTTTTGGCACGCTTTAGCTCCAGACTGAGAGGATAGGTTTCCACAGGCCAAACAAATCCTGAGCAGGCCAAAAGGCTGCTGTGGTTCCAGAAGGGCGTGTATGGAGAGACTATGGAGGATGAGTTTTAAATGGTTTCAATGTGAAGAACAAATTGAACGTGAAGCTGCTATAGCCAGGCAGAATATTCCAGATTCAACTGAGGGTATGATTATTGTATTTTAAAATAATTTGTAATATTAATTGTAATAATTGATATCATTACATGTGGATTGAGTTAGTTTTCAGTAATTATTGAAGAAGGGGAAATATGGGGATGGTTGGCAAGAGAATCACTAGTCTTGCAGAAATGCTTTGTCTCTTGGGTCTATAACGCTTCGTTATTGTTTTAGTAGGCTGTGTCGTTCTGAGGTCATTCACCCGCTAACTTTAGGCTTAAAATGGGATTCATATTGTGTTTTTCGGGATTTTAATTTGCTCCCCTCATAGTCTCACATGCTGCTCTGTTTCCCTTCGGGGAGTACACAGAAAGCACAAAGCCACTAATGCCAAGCGCATTGCACGGCGTGCGGCACAAGAAAAGCTTTTAAATCCTTTGACGTGTCTGACTTTAATGGTGTGAGTTCACACTGAAGTCGCGCACACCGATTGCTGATAAGTACGAGCTGACTCTTACGATCACCAGTCACATTTAAACAAGTCAGCAAGACAGCCTCAATAATCTAACAAGCCAACACTCTCACTCTCACTCTTCTGATCATTGATGCTGCCTGCCGTCTGTCTCCTGGTTCCCGCTGTAGTGTAGGCTATGCACTGGTCTCTCTACTTCCTACACATCTTATTACCATACTTCAGATGGTCTTGCCTGTGTTGCAGCCTAGTCTAGGGGCAGTAGCACCCAATACAGTGTCATGATCCAGCTCCAGAGTTCCCCTAACCAACAAGCAGAGAGTGAAAATCTAGCACAAAAGTGAATGATTTATTGCCACAGACTGTCAGAAATTATTTACAGTGAAATGAAGCTGGATTCCTGGGAGAACTGAAGCAAAAACAACTCCTAAAAAAAACTTAACCTCTCATTTTTTCGATCTAAGGAATCCCTATGCGAACTAAAAGAAACACAAAAAAACCTTTTCTGACTAACTCCCTAGACTAAATAAAAACATTGTTTAGCCCACATTTCAAACAAGCAGCCAGTCCAGGTTGTACCGTGTCTCTCATCCAAAGTGTGCTGGGATTTGTTCCAAAATTCTTCACTTTTTCCAAAGTGGAAATTGCCAACACTCACGCCATCTTTTAAATATTATTTTGCACAGTGTACGGTATAGGTTCAAGAAGACTTGCCATAGAAACCTCAACACACTACCTTAAGAAAAGTAGAATTTCAGCACAATTGGTTTAACTATACTAGCTCAATTATTTGAGAAAAATAATGACAGAGAAAAATGATCTAGAGAGGTAATATGTGCCTGTGTTAGCCTATCGTTCAATATGCCACATCTGCTGCACCAACTGATGGGTTAATGAGGGGCATACATGTCCTGTCCTATTTCCTGCAATCAGCTCACTCAGACATTTTTGACAGGAGGCAATTATGGACGAAAAATAGTGAGGAGGCTGCAAAAATTGCTTTGACACACACACACACACACACACACACACGGAGGGTCAAAACTGCATGAGGGATTAGGCTCTGTGCACCTGATTGACATAGATTTTGGAATAAAACCTGACATGTTGGACCAGTCTCAATCACTATAACACATACACAGTGGCCGCTATGGTTTGCAGGTGATTTGGGGTCATGAACAGACAGGCAATCCATATATTTCTTTAATAAGATGTTGTGTTGAGCATTCAATAACAACAAGTACAAGAGGGATGATGTCAGCTATACAGTACAAAAAAAGGAAAACCTACACTGTGTGCAAAATTTTTAGGCAAGTTGTATTTTTGAGGATTCATTTTATTATTGAACAACAGTGCTCTCGGTCAATCCAAAATGCTAAAGAATCTAAACCTGAATGTTTACGAAAGTAAAAGTGAGGTTTTGTCTTTCTTACGAGAATATATATATATGTTTTGCTATTATTAGGCAACTATTAGTATATACTATATTAGTATGCAGAATTATTCTGCAACTAAATTAAAAAACTAAAATGTTCCCATCTCACTTGTTTATTTTCATCTGTTAAAGTGAGAATAATAAAACAACTACATTTTTTTTTTTAACTTTTTGCCTCAAGAAAAGGTGACAGAAACCATTCCTGTAACTGTGCATGCATTTTTTTATATAGAAATGAGCAAAGGTCGCTCATCTAGGTTAGCTTAGCTCAAACACTGATAGTCAAGGGGAACAGTTCAAAAGATACACTTTACAACATCACTAAACACTCCCGTGTGCATTTTGGGACTTGTTTATTTACCACATTAAGTTGTGTTCTATATCTTTACACGTTATGTCATTTCCAAACAAAATACATACTGGAAGAAAACCAGGAAGTGCCCATGCCGTTGAACTATTCCCTTAAGTCCTATAGGTCATATATATATTTTCCCATCTTGAAGCAAAAGCAGGGTTCTGTAGGTTTGCTGTTATATATGTGAGCTACAGGAGAGAGCACATAGACAGCGGCCAAGATTACCTGCTGCTGACTTGGGGTATAGAGGCCGGGGTCATTAAAACAGTCTGCCTGTGCATCTCAATCTTGCTGAGTGATTGAGCGATAAGGCAGTCACAAATGATGTTGGCCAGTCATATATCAACCAAATACCCTACCCACACACCCCTGCTGCATGCTCCAGAGGTGATATTGACTAGGGCTTGATAGAAAAGGGCATTTAAAAAAAAAGTCTACACTCAGCATGCTCACATCATTTTTTCATCAATCTAATACATGTCAGAGGCTATAACTGTACTCATTTGTGCCTAGGAGAACAGCACCAGGCAAGAATTGTATTAAAACTGTGCTTTAAAACCGAGACATTTTATAAGCTTCAGTGTGTTTCACCCACATAACTGTATGTGCATGTATGAGGCACCTACAAAGAAAAAAATGCTTTTGCTATTTTAACTAACAATCAGATAGTGCTACTAATTACCACCATACTCCCTGTGGAAAGTTTGCTAATCAAGGTGTAAGACATTTGTTTAAATAAAAGGCTTAAGGAACACATAAAAAAAGCCCCAGACAAATTCACAGATGTCACGGTGTCTGACAAGAAGGCTGATTTAAACCCGTAAAGTGTCTCCTAATCTGCCCTTCCACCTTGGGCAATCTGTCATGATTGACAGTGTGTGTCCAGTGCTAACAACACAAACATGCAATCTGACCGCGAGGCCCCACAAGGCATTTAATTCCTCTCCAATGAGACAGCTAGGGAGTAAACCCTGTGATTACAGGTATAGCACTGGTTAAAGTTCAGCTTGGCAGGATACTGCTCTCTGGTGATTCAGGGCGCATTAACATCCCAGACACTCTAGATGATTTGCATGCATTGTCAGCACTTTGAAAACACCACACAGAGCACTTGAACAGCTTGCTGCTGCTGGGGCCAAGAGGCCTCCGACCTCACTGCTGTCAAAGATTTGTACACACACAGACCTAATCGGGGTGTTGGGGATGGTGAGGTTACGTCTTATCTATGGAGAACGGCTATAGAGCTCATTTGTTTTGTTTTATCTCATTAAAAAGCTTTACTGGGCATTAGTTAAGGCCCACATTGACTGCTCAAGCCAAGGGCTGCAATTGTTACATTTTACATCTAATTAACTCACTGTATTCTTCTTTATCTATTTTGCATTTGATGGAATTAGATAAACGAGTATGTGACTGTAATGTTTAAATAATAACTAGAGCTTGAAGAGGTTTTAAGTTAAACCGATTGTTTAAAATGTGTTACTTACTGTCAAAATGCAATTGGTAACAACCTGCCAATATCCTTTAAGACAGGCTGTGTTAGGGGTCAGTATTAAAGCAAAGCAACAAATTGTGTTTGCAAAGTGTCATTAAGTGTGGAAAAAGAATAATCATTTCACTTTAGATTCCAACAGGCACAAAACTAATTTAGCAAAGGTTAGATAGCAGAGGGAGACATAACAGATGCCAGGATTCACTGCACAAGATAACAAATATTGTTTGTCAGGATATTTCCGAATGCATAATTTATTATCTACCCTTCCTATTATTTTTGTGTCCCACAAACAGACAGTTGTTATTAGACTGCTATTTCCCTGTATTCGACGCAACATTTTTGTCATCTTTGTTAAGAAAACAATTCCTGTCCTGAGGTACAGTTTAAACAACACACAAAATGAGGGCTTTTGTTAGACAGTCAGACGTTCACCTGAACACGTAGATTGATTCAAATAAAAAATTTAGTAATATTAGTATTATTATTACTACTGCTAGTGCTGGTAGTACCTGCAGCACTTTGAAAACAATCTTGCAAATTGCCCGACAGTTTTGCAGTCGTACAAAAACAACAAAAAAACTATTAAATCAAAAGAAGGTTGTAGCACGGTCCATTACATTTGACTTGTGAGTCTTTCACCTTGTCTTGACACTGGAGCGGCAGTTAATCTCCTAACCTTAAAGCAAGGGGCAATTCGGCAAAAAATAATTAGGTGCCTTCCTGTTATAAATTTTAGCAAAGAAGGTCAAAATGATAATGTAATTTGCGAGGTATTTAATCATATAACTTTATTTTTTTCTTTCTTAGTTTTTCGAATGAAGAAAAATGTGAACCTTTTAAAGTAAAATTCATCAATCAGGTGCACTTTGAGAAGAAAGCTAAGGCTAAATCACCTGTGTCAATGTGGGCTATTTAATACTATTTTCTGGAATAATTTGGAGACACAGAATTACCAAAAAGCAGAAAGAAAAAATGTTCCTGTTTGAAAAAAAAACAGTCAGCTTCGGATTTTTTAAAATCCCTTATCCCGAATTCTCTCTTTGAAGTCTTCGTTAGGCCCCTGATCTCCGTACTAATAATATCCTATGAAGGTAAATACAAGATTACTGCAAGTCTTGTAACATAGAAATAACTTATGGTTGGGACAAATTAATATAATTAGCTTATATAGCTTCATGACTGATTTAGTACCACCAATCCACTTTGCGTAGTTAAAATAAAATGTGTGGACAGCTTTTAAGATATTTCAATAACATTTGAGGAACAGTTCAACATTAAAATCTGAGCTTTAAAAGGCCCTGAACAGTTAACATGACTCTGGTCTTGACTCTGACCCTTCATCTTCCTCCTTGCTGCTGGTGGATGCTTTCATCCAGGAGAGCAGAGAGCTTGGTTACATTACAACCAGGCACAAGGCTACTAGTTCTGCAGGCAATTGGGAATTGCCTGTTTGTCATTTAGCAAATAAATTACTGCATGTGTTAATTATATAGCCTAAAGTTAACCTAAACAACACTAAATATTCAGCATACTGATAGATTCACATGCTGTACCAATGACAAACTCCGCCGACATTAGTTGTGTTCATCACGTCATATCTATTATTGTTTTAGGCTAGCTTGTAAAGCAGGACAGTCGGCTAATTTATGCTCAGCTGTGTGGTGCTGCATGATAAAGGCTACTTTAAAACAGGGACAAATAAATGCAAGTTATAGCTTGGCAACTGAGGCTTAGGGGGCAAACAATACACTCTTGACTCCATTCATGTATGTGTTACCTCGCTGGTGGAGCAGGGCAGGCCGGGGAGTAGGTGTGTGTGTGTGCAGCAGCTGTGAACTGCTGCGGCAACGCGCCTCCGTTTGTGTCCACTCGCGTTCACGTTGACAAAGGAAGTGTGTGGAGGAGGAGGAGGGGGGGCATATTTATTGGGGCATTATTGTCAAAGTTTTTAATCGTAGAGCATTTATAGATGATAATGTCGGCATGGGCCACATACACTGTAAAAAACAACAAAAAAAACGAACTTTCAGATTTATTTTAATATTGTTTTCCAAAAGGGCACTTGATTGGGCCAGGGGAAAAGGGCAGGTGCTTCAGCACCACTTCAGGTCTACCTGTGCACGCCACTGATCCTTTGCCTCCCATCGATATATTCATTTTCACCTCTACTATATTCTGGTAGTATAGGTATCACTTCTGCCAAAGAGATTATGCTTTTAGTCCTGATTGATTCTCTATAAACATCTCAAAAACTTGTTAACAGATTAAATTGAGGTTCGGGGGAAGCTTAGCCATGAGCCAAGGTGCAAGTTATTCAATACATTTGTTGTGTTTTAATAACACTAAATGTTGATGGCATTTTAATCTTCCTCTCGATATGGATCCATATCAAAATGCACATACTCATAGACAATCATGCTGATTAGATGATCACCGCCAGGATTTTTAAGACAAAGCATAAATTATTCGCAGGAATATTAGGGTTTCGTACAAGTATTGCTTAAACGCTTGTAACAGTGCCAGCTAAAATTATACTACATTTTGAAGAATTGCGCAGAGGTGAAATGTGAGCATTTCGTCCAAACCTGGCTGCAGTTTCACAGTGTTTACAAGTAGATCAGTTGTATCAAAAAGGCAATGCCTACAAATATTTAATAAGTTAGGGCAAATCATACATCATGGAAATGAATAACTTGTACATGCTCATATAGGCTCATATCCAATAGTAGTTAGGGAGAAGTGAATATGATTTGTGTGAGAAGTTGTAAAAAAAAAATAGCATAGCTATTTATTTCAAAATGAAAGAAAGATTGTTTTTCTAAAAATGCGGTCGATTCTGTTTCAACTAATGAACCGAAGAATCCAGAAAAAAAATTCTTCACACTCCATGGTTTGGGAGTTATGAGCCAAAACATAGTCTTAACCACATGGTGGCGCTATATGACCCACCCCCTACTATGTTGACCTACAGACAACAAGGTTTGGAGTTGTCCTGCTACCAGACAAACAAACATGTATTTGTATTATTAAGGTAGTGTACAGTTTATTCTTCCTATAGGCGCTTACTCTTGCACTATGAAGTGCGTACTGCAATTTTTTTAAAGAAGTTGACAATCTTATTTTTCTTCTAGATATCAGTGAGACTTGCACATTAGTGTTTAAACTGTCTTCCTGCGAATCCCACCGTGCTGCGACCATGTGCTTGATTGTTTCCCTTGGTCTCAGTCTGGAACAGGCTATACATTTACACTTAACTCCACTCAATTATTCTAGATGAGGCACAAGTTTCATTGCTGCTGGGTATAGTGTTGTTTGTGTGTCCACCCTGCATTGTTCTGCACATCCTGCCGGCTTCACTAAATATGTCTACAAGATAGCCAAATTAAGCAAGTCACTCCTAATCCATCAAGACCATCGGCTTGAATCAGGCTTCTTGTCACAAAGAATGAAAGCTCCTTCCTCCGACAAAATGAACATGTCAGCATTAGATAAAGGGACGCTTCACCTCTGTGTGCGGGGCCAGTGAGTGAGGGTCACATTTTGAGATCCTGGGGGTTGATAAAGCTTGCTGCATTCCGAAAATCAACCAGAAAACCTAATCTTGGCGATATCATTGAATCTATTGAATCTCTTTGCAGAACACAATGCAGACAGCCATCTTTTATATCTGCGTAACCAAACATATATACACAATAGACACACGTTTGTGGCGGAACCGATTCATTGCACACCTCTTTGTTGTTTGAGAATAATTCACAAGGCTAATGTGTCATGTCTTGGTTTTGAAAGTAACCCTCAGAAAGTAAAGGTGTCAAGTATGAAACCGTTTTAAAGCAGTGTAAGAGATCAAAAATGTGCATGTTGATTTAACACATGGATAACTTAAGAGGGCACACTCAATGGCAATTTCACATGGGAACATTTCATTAGTGATGGAATTATGAGCTTTCATTAAATATGAAAAAAACTGTTGTTTCATGGCAATAACATTAATAGCCTTTGATTGTATATGTATACTTTTCTATCACCCTCTATCAGATTCATTCGATGGGCATGTGTTTTATCTTGCATGCTTACCTGCAAGTCGATTCAGTAGCCAATAAAGAACTTATCTTTCAGAGTATGATCACATAACTCAGGTCAGGTTTCAAAAGATACTGCGTGGACTTATTTCACATGTGTAATTTCCTCCCATGTCATTACTTTGTTTCAGTGGATGATTTTTGCATTGAAATCATTGGATATGTGTCTCTCATTAGCAATTTCTGACCATGAAATAAATCAGATATTCAATGAAAGTCAGCTGAAGCGCATAATGTAGTTGGTAGCAGTAATGTGTTGTTAATGTGTTTTGCTCTGGCTTTGTTTTATAATACATAAATCAGCCACATACTGTACATATTTGGTTTTATTCTTTTTTTTTAATCATTTTTCAGTAAATTTCAACATTGGTGTTTTGTGTCACTATCTGTTTAGTGCACACATGTCCACAATCAATGACCATGTATATTTTTAAGTAATTGGTAATGATAACACTTGTCCAGATGTGTTTACAGGCACATTTAAAAATTGGATTTGATATATACAATTTGTTTTAGAATTAATGATGAAACACTATGAAAATAGCCCACTAATTGGAATAGCAGTCGTCAAACTTGGGTCTGGTAACAAATAAACAAACCCTGTGTAAATTGACATGTAAGTCTCTATGAGTTTGAAGTACTTTGGGACTAGCTATTTTGGGGGTCTGGTGTTCCCCTGAGGGAGGAGTTGGGGTCATTCTGCCTTTCATGACCGGCTCCTCTCATCTCCTTTTGAAAGCAGTTCAACTCTCCCCCCCTGTGACGTGATGACAGTTGGGTAATGGGAAGAAGAGTTTTGGAGCAGCTTCCCTTGAGAGGAATCTAATATTCCCATTTCTCAAGTTTGAAGATATGCCAGTGCAAATATGATACCAACACCAGACAACATCGCTGTTTTAATTCAAATCTCATAATAACACGCTGAAAAGTTTAGGAATCAAATGTTTTCCTTTGTTGGATGTTGTGAAAGAAGATCAGCTGTGCTTGACGACGTACGTCTCAAACTAAAGCTCTCACCATTTTGTAAAATACTGTAAATAAAACTTGGCTTCATAATTGCTACTACATCGCAATGGTTAGCTATATTCAGGCACAGAAAAAATAAGGGGGGATCATGGTTTGGGTTATAAAAAGTCCTTTGTTAAGGTTACCTAAGTGGTTTTGGTTAAGAACATTGTTATAGAGCTGAAGAACCTCTTGTACAATGCCAAAATCATTTGTTCATCTAAAATAAGACATCACCAAAGTCCCTATTCAGTAATGTTTGTTGTAGCTGTGAGAACAAAAGACTACCGGTACTGCTGTATTTTCGTCATGAGACAATTGTCTCAATTTAGATGGTAAACGGTCTGCTTTTATAAAATGCTCTTATCCAAAGCGATGTTACAGTTTTGCATCACATTCACCCATTTAGACACCCACTCAGATCCCAGCCAGCTACCATGCAATAAAGCTTGCCTAACCATCGGGAGCAGTTTGAGGTCGAATAACTCTTCCCGTTTTGCACAAAGCACTGGAAAATGGAGCCTTTCAAATGGTGTGCTTTCTTTATCTGCGATATTGTGGTCTTTGTATACATACTGTGTTCAGTTTTACTATAATGTTCTTCCATAACAATTATACAAATCAACATACTGTAATGTATACAGCATTTAGTTGACTTGGTGCTAGATTTGTGAATAAGGTGTTATGGGATAATTATATACTACAAAAGGGCAACGTGGCAATACACAGCAATCAGTATACTGGGAGGATGTTTTTTGTCACGGTCACAAATGAAAATGTTCAGCTCTATGCACTGTAAAACTATTGTAATGAGTGGCTGGACAAATACCAACAAGTTCTCCAACCACAACCTTTTATTTTTCATTGTCAAACTCTTTTTCTCCGTTTCCCTTTTAACATTGACATTTCATGGCAGTAGAAAAATGCTTTTGTACAAAAAAAAAATATTTTTTAGCATTCTTGTAAACTTTAGGACACAAGCCTCTTGTCAAACAAAACATAGATGTGGGAGCTCTGGAAAATGCCAAGTCTCCTCTTAGGCTTAAGGGGAAGAGAGTAATCAATTCAATTGTACCGGTTGCTTGGTAACTAAGGTCATGCTTGGACATTTTCATAGGTTATATATCTGTTCACAATGATGTCCCTGAGCAGTACACTCGCAAATGTATTTCAGAGGTTAAATTCGGTCTATCCTTGTACACACATCAACACAAAGCTTTTCAGTATTGCTATCGCTCCCTACAGAGAATCGGGAGCTGCAAGTGGAACATCTACAGTACGTGAGCCGCATGGCAGGCTCCTATTCTACCTTCAGGCGTTAGCTGTCAACATCTCCACCACATTAGTACAAATGACGGCTCATAGAACCACTTTCTGCACACCAGAATATGGCGGCCATAAGATGTTAGATATAGCATTGTGTTCTGGAAGTCATACGTTCAAATTAATTTGAAATGTCATAGTTAATAAATGTTTCTCTTTTTTGATTGTTTTTTTTTCTTCATCCAATGTTGATAGAAAAAAAATGCTTCTTCGTGTATCAATCTAAAATGTCTTCCATAGAAGGATTTTAAATGGAGTTAAAGCTTTAGTTGGTTCACTTGTACAAACACATGCAATCCATCTTGTACTGCACTACAGTATATTGTAAGGGTATGTGAAGAGAGCGTCATGCAAACAGCTTCCTCTTTGGATGCTATATAAGCATCACTGTACATTGTAGTCATTTTGTGAACTCTTACTCATGTATTCATGAGCATTGAGTCTTTAAATAGAGTATATTGATTTTATGTTGAGAATGTGCTAAACGTTGTACCTCTTGTCTCGCATTAACAGGAGTCTTAATGTGTGAAGTTAAGGGCAATTGCACCAATTTTACATGTATGTTCAATTCTGTTTAAAAGTCTTTGGGAGTACTACTGCATGTCTGATAAAAGAACGTTGCATAAAGCTTTCTTGCGGCCCCAGTGGGAGCTGCATTAAGTCTGATAAATTGCCTCAAGAGAAAGTATAGAGGCAACTTCATGATACTACAGGTCTGAAAATAAGAGAAAATCGATGTGTGGAGTCAGTCTTTTTTTCAAATAGAATGAGAGATACATTTCAGAGGCAATGCGAATTCATAAAAAAGTCAATAGTGACATGATAACATTCAAAGATGCATCTGGTCAAGTTCAAAATGTTTCAACTCGAGACAAAAATTAGCTTGGTGTATACACTTCATTAATGAACCAAGATGAGAGCTAACGAAACGGAGGTCCCTTGTCAGTTCTGAGATCAGTCAATGTCTGGGCCGAACACATACACAGAGACACACTCACAACAGATTTAAGTAGCAATCTGAACAGTGCGCACATACACACAAAACAAACAGGAATTGTAAATCACACGGTCCAATTTATACACAAAGTAGAGAAAAAAATATAGAAGGCATGCTTTATAAAGAAGAGAGGACACTGCACACTGGACACTGCACCAAATAAACTATTGCATTTATTAACACAATGCATTGGGAAGCATGCAGCATACACAGTAAATGTTGATAGGACCTATAAGCCAATCACCACAGTCCGTTCAAGGTTATGTGGGTGATGTCGCAAAACCTTTGGGACACCTTACCGGATTAAATAAGCATATCTGATAAACTCCACCAATCAAATGCTCTGGCTGGGAAAGGGTTAGGCCGGTCCATGGGTAGGGTTAAGCCAGGGGTATTATTTCGAGCAACCCAGTTCATACAAAGTGTCGTCTAACCAAGGCAGTTCAGAGCTAAATTTGCATATCGAAAAATGTGCCACCATGCCCACTTTAACACCTACTCACAATGAGCCAATTGCTGCGGAAAGTGCTTCTTGGATTTTTTGGGTTTCAGAAAGTTCCAAAAATATTGGGTAATGTTTAACGATTTGACTGGCACTTTGTATGTAGCACGCCTGTCACTAGTCCCTCACTAAGGCGGCAGGATTATGTCTGAGAAATGTCCCGCAAGGCATACAAGTCCAATGCCAGCCTCATCTTTGACCACTTTTTCTATTCTAGTGTATATTTATATTTATTCCAGGACAAATATGATTGTGTACTTTCTGCTTTTTATGCTTGTCAGTATCATTTTCATTTAATATTCACTCAAAAAAAAAAAAAAGTTAACTTGAAATATGGAAAGAACAACAACAACAAACATATGTGGTACAATAGCATTCTGTCTTTCCAGCTGTTATGTGTTGCAGAGCTCCACATGATGGTACCATATGTAGAATATATGTAAATTGCAGTGGAGAGCGAAATGCGTGTGTCACTTTTTTTTGTTTAACAAATTGCCATATGTGCCATTGCATGTCCACAGAAACAGTTTGCCAAGCATTTACTAAGAAAAATCTTTTGCCTTCCCAGATGACAAAAAATTAATTGTTTTTATTTAAGAGCACACAGCAAGTTCGGTCTGAGTTTAAGAAAATAAATGTGCAAGAACTAGACTTGACACGGGAGAATATATTTAAAAAAAAAATTTAACTTCAGGCATGGTTACTATAGTAAATCATTTATTAGATTTTCTGTAAAAACAGTGGTAATTATTATTTGTGGGCTTCAGAATAAAAACTCACATTTTACTCTTCTTTAATTTGAATAAATGTGTATATAGATATCAAGGTTGGGAACTTTAACTAGAATAAGAAAGTGTAAGTACTGTTAACACATCTTCCCCTTGCACATCTCCGTTCCCAGGGTTACAGTGACTATTTAAGCATGTTACAATGCCCTTGGAAAACACTAAAATGTGCTATAATTTCAATTTGATAAACTCAAAAGGTGTATCACAGAATGAGCTTAGTGCTGCTCTACTAAAGTAACAGCCCTAATGCTGCCTGTTTTACACACCATTTTACCACAAGATGGCATTGCAAAGACGGGTGAGAAATGTCACACCAGGAGTGTTATCTAAAAGGGGCTAAGTATACCCTAACTTTAGAATTGGCTGTCCTGTTTGGACTAGGATGACATCATTAGCGTTGTGGGCCTATGGATCAAAATATATACTCAATTAATAATGTTTCAAAGCAGGAAATGTCCAATCATTTATTACATATTTTTATGTCTCTAAAAACAAATCAGCCTTTATAAATTATTGCACATGTTCAGTGATTTCCTATTGATATATTCAAGTGTGATTAGCATGCATGCAAAGGAACCTCACACTCGACCCAAATCATTTATGCAAATCACCACAGGCAGTAGTAAGTCAAAGGATAAATCTGTTCAGAGAGCAGAAGACATGCACACTGAATAACTGCTGTGTGGGAGAAGTTTACTAGGATACATGTTCAAGTTTGAGCAATGGCATTCACCATATACAAATAAGCATATAGCACCCATATGTTTTCGAAGGAATATTTTCAATCCTGGATTTGTGATTAACACTTGCAGCTGTCTTTCTTCATTATCTGAATCCAAATGTAAGCTAAGCTGAGAAAGTGCCTGGTGCAGCTGAGGGACAAGTATGAAGCCATGTGATAGGCTGAGAATTTGTGTATTTAAAATAGTACATTGTTTTAATCCGTGTTTCCCTGAGGAAGCAATTGCAAAGATAGCATGGGTCACAATGGACACATTTTTCGGAAAAAAATGCAAGGTTCACGAACATTATATTCATTTAAAGGTGCTCTGAGGAACTTTCAGTTTTTGTTCATTCTTGCAACCCCTTTGGACAAAAGCAGCCATTCTCTTAGCTCGACATAATGAATAATTTGTCTTTCCTTCGCCCCAAGAATCAAATAAGCCCATAATAATGTGTAGTCAGATGTTGAACGGTAAAATGCTGCCCCCTGCTTTGGTAATTTTTCTTTAGCGATTGTTTCCCGTTATCCTTTTGTTCTTTTTCGTCAGCCAATGGTGATGGCGCCGTCAACACTTTATGATCATCATGAATGGAATCTCCCTGAAAGCTACAGATGGCTGGTGAATATGGATGCCACAAGCAGCTGCAGAAGCAACGTGTTGCACATTGAAAAAAACAAAGAAGATTTTCTGCTCCTCGGTGAAAAGCATTGCTCCAATCCAAAGACCAGAAGAAACATTCATCTCAGTGAAACAAGTCTGCCTCTCACCTCTTCTGTCAGTAGTTCCTTCATGCATCTCACCTACATTTTGTTCCTGCTATTTCCTCTTTCACTCTCTTCTTCCCCGCCATCTTCACACATGGAAACACTGTGACACATGTCTGGATGGCATTGCCAGGAGTTAATTGCATCGTGTCGTCACTGGCATGAATGCAGAGAGAGAGTGATTTCAATTATGTCACTGCGAGCCCTACTACTGCATCAGTATAAGTTTGAAAAAACATTAAGCAACAGTTCACTGTAAAAAGCATTGGTAACACTTTACAATGATGGTACGTTTATTTACTGTTATTTAATGATTAGTTATTGCTATTAATGGTTAGTGAATGCTTATTAAGAATGACCTAACTGTTAATGCTTAGTTATTAACGGTTAATAAATGCTTAGTTAAGCATTAACTAAGCATAGCCGTTAGTTCATGCTTAGCAAATGCGTATTAAGCACTAACAGTTATTAATATTAAGTTAATGCTTCTTTAATGTTTATTAAGCATTAACTAAGCCTTAACTTAACATTTAATTAATGTACCCTTGTTACCAAAGTATTTAAACTTGCAAATCAACCATCTCTACTGACTCAGCACCATGGCCTAGTTGAGAGGAGAAAAGTGTAAGTCTCATGTAGCGAGCCCGGGTATTATTACGCACTGGTGATTTGAAGCTGTTGCCGGCTGTCAGTTTGAAACAACCTGAATGTTGTCCCTGTCCTATGAATGACAAGAAAAGTATGACTATGCCGTGCTCTCCAGCCTCTAGTAAACATCAATGGAACACTTGTCGACTGTTTTGTGCCTGGAGAAACTGTGAGCAGCGGAAACTGCCTTTGGGATGTTGATATCAACAATCAAGATGGGTTCTTCCCAATCAGGATGACTTGCTCTTCAATTTTTATTTTACCGTTTTCGTTGTATGTTCCAGACACTCGCTGTGCTCTGCACAATCTGCCAAAGAAAAAAATAATAATCTCAACCCTGACCTAAAACAAACCAGCAGGACCTTTACAGGGATAAGAGGAAGATGTACAATAATTATCAAAACTCAGTAGCTTATGTATTTATCTAAGATGTTACAATGATGATAAGACTAAGGTTTTTTTATCCAGAGTTTTGAGTGCCCTTTTGTATAGAAGCTCAACTGGTTTTAGGATAGTACCAGACATAGACCAGCTGGTGATGCAGTAGCTCAGATGTGAAAGTATCATGAGCAGCTGCATCTGACAGAGATCCTCTGATTTGCAAAGATTGAAATTAGAAAATATTGTATTTAATTCTTTTGGATATCATTTTAACATGGTTTTTCAAAGAGAGTCTGGAGTTTATAACCACAGTGAGTATTTAAACTCACTAACAACTTCCAACTCTTCTGTGCCCAAGAACACCCCAGATTGAGAAAGCATAGTGGTAGAAGGTTGCTTCGACAAGTATAAACTGTGTCTTAAATTGTGTCTTAAATGCACTATCTACTGAGCCATGTTTGTGTGTAAGAGTTGTTGAGAGTACAAGTGCAGCCTCCTCAGGATGTTTTGCTTTAGTAAAAAATGAGTGTCGTCGGCGTAAAGCTGGACATCAACATGTAAACAGTATTCAGGTAAATCATTAATATATAATGGAAATAGAATGGGCCCCAGTATGCACCCTTTATAAAGGCAGCCTATGAGAGGCTTTATATAACCTTTAAAAGTGTATAGCTGATGTATATACTACATCAGCTGCCTTCATAAAGGGCATGGCCAACATTACCAGTAATGGGGTATTGCTATTGTTTGTGAGATACAAACATCCCTCTTAATAAACACACAGGTGTCATTCATGAAGTAATCTTTGCCAGCCATCCACTGAGCTGTTTGTCACGGCTACGGAGAAAAAATAAATAGATAAATAAAGGACAAAAAAAAAATGAATTTCTTGAATATAATTGCTTTTATTTTCATTTATATATGATAGTTCTCACACAATGCTGTGTACAAGGCCGCTTTAAAAAATATGACAACCTTATAATCAAGATGCACTATTAGTGTTTGTGTATACACTTCAAATTTACATTGTGCAAGGAAGACAATCCAGGAAGAAATAAACCCACATTTACGTCATTTATGAGGCTTTTCGGCTATAGAGACATTGCCAGTCTAAACAGAGCTTTTTTTATTTAATTTATGTTTGTGTAACGTCTACTCTCTTTATAATGTCTGTATTCTTCTGTATTATTGCTTTTGGAAATCTCTGCCCATTTGCATTTATATCCTTTTTTATGTTATATTGTAAATGAATTGGAACTTGAACTTCATATTAAAGGCTGCTGTCACAGTTTTTGCTGCCAGACCATTTCTTGCAGGCATATTATTAAAAATATTTACTGCGGGTGCTTGGCCCCGGTGCTTATTTGTTGGGATAAATTCTTGAGTGCTCTAAATGCCGTCGATGCTGCTGAGCTGTGCAGGTATTTCACAGCACTAACCATGTGGGCCACGCAGTTATAAAACTGTGTGTGGTGGAGGGGAGCTGGGGCATTTGTGTTCCTTGCAGCAGGGCACAGCATGGCCATATTTTGCTAATGGGACAGTGGGAGTCCACACCAGAATCTTAAAATTACTAGTGCTCCTGAAGGTGTCACAGGAGCCAAACCCCCCGGATTTACAGTTCTCTCTGGAGGTACATGAGTTCTTATCCCCAGGGACTGTGGCTACCAAACAAACACTGTGGAATGTCTTCACCCCCATCTTAAACAAACTGCATTATTTCAACAAGGAAGGTGGTTTTCTGACCTTGCAAAGATGGCTCTCCTGTAGGCACTTGCCTGTTCACTTTTTTCCCCTTATTTTCTCTGAAGAATACATTAAATTATATGATGCCTTCCAGTCAGTGTGAGGCCGGGATTGAGTACAGCGGTTATTGCTACAAATTTGACACCCCAAAGGCAGTGGTGGCCAGGCTCTACCACACAAGATTTCACAACAGCTTCCGGAATGTCAAACCAATCTCATCAGGTACAGAACCATATGAAAGAACCTCCCAGAGGTTCAACGCCAACTCCATCACATGTATTTTGGCCAACATATAAGTGGAGGAGAGGATACTCTGGAGGGAATAATATTTCCATCATATATGTTTTAAGTACATTGTATCAGATTAAAGAAGGAAAAGAGAAGAACAGAAAGCCTTGGAAAACCTACATTGGACATATGGTATCTACTGTAGTTTCAATACCATACTAAAGGTTCAGTGTGTAGCATTTTCTGAACTGACTTGGTTAAAATGGAATACAATATTCATATGTATGTTTTATTCAGTGCAACATGTCAAATTAATTTATTTAAAAAAAAATCTACTTAGAATGAGGCTTTTATATCTACAGAGGAGGGTCCATCTGGAACCTGTTGGAAGACAAAGACGTACTTTAAAAAACGAAATACATCTCATCACTCTTCTTCTTCTTCTTCTTCTGTATGTCTTTAGATCCTCAGCTCGGTTGTAGCAAGCCACTCCAGCGTCTCATCATCCAGGTTCGCTAGGCCAGGATCGCCATTTGGTGGCCGATGTTTGGGACAGCTGGTCAGTACGTGATCTACAGTCTGTAGGGGGTCTCCGCATTCACAGTGGGCGCTGTCCGCAAGGCCCCACCGCTGCATCGACTCTCCGAAGCGTCCCACACCTGTCCTCAGGCGGTTGAGGGTTGTCCACTGCCTGCGGGGTAGGTGCTCGCCGGGGACGTCTGTGGGATCCTCAATGTAGCGGTGGAGTCTGGATGGTACTGCTGCTCTCCACTGTTCCGTCCATCTGGCCTACCCGTGTCAGCTGGTGTAGTGCTGAGCAGTTCCTGGGCATGTATGTCAAATGGGCGGCGGGATTTGAGGCGCTTGCGCTGCGGTCTCTCCGTGATGGTCTTGTGGAGGAGGTGGGATTCACTCGACAGTGCCTTCTGAGCAAGAGCCAGCATGGCTCCCTCCCGTCTGACCTCGGCTGGGGCGATTCCAGCTAGAACAGGTAGTTGGTGGGTTGGGGTGGCTCGTAGGCATCCGGAGACCGTACGTAGGGCTTCATTGAGGGAAGTGTCAAGCTTTTTCACGTGCGGACTGCGGCACCAGACTGGGGCACAGTACTCAGCAGCAGTGAAGACCAGGGCCTCGGTGGAGATGCGCAGTGTCCTCGTCGTGGCTCCCCATGTGGTACCGGCTAGTCGATGTATAAGTGCAGTACGGGCGGTGGTCTTTGCCTTGGCACTGTTCAGGTGTTGCTTGAATGACAGTGTTCTGTCAAGCTTTACGCCGAGGTACATATAGGGGAGGCTTGAGACTGTAGCCGGGTGCCGTCAGCCATGATGTTGATCTGGCGTGACGCTTCCCTGTTAAGAAGGAACATTGTGGACACAGTCTTGTCCACACTGAGTTTGATGCGCCAGTTCTTCAGGTACGAGGACGGAGTGTTCATGTCCTCTGAGAGGCCCTCCTCCACTGCCTGCCAGGATGGTTTGCTGAGTAGGATGGCCAGATCATCTGCAAAACCGTACTTCCTAGATGTTGTTGGGGGTAGGTCATGGATGTAGATGTTAAACAGTATAGGTGCCAACACCGAACCCTGTGGGACGCCGTTATTGAGCTTTCTCACCCTGCTGCTTTGGCCGTTGTTGGTCAGTAGCCAGAAGCTGCGGTTGATTAGCATCTCCGTTAGAAAGCTCACCATATGCCTATCTCATCACTCGATAATGTGGAAAGACTTGAGGTAATATTGGATGATGCCATTTTTAGTTACTATCTTCTTGTCCTTGAAGGCAACCCTAACTTCACAATCTCACAGCTAGATGCTGTTAAATGCTCCGATATTACACACTGTACAATGTACATTTAAAGACCCTTTTTGAGATAATACTTTGTTTGATGCATTTTCCCCACACATATCCATAACATCTTCAATCTTATCTTCTCTTTAACTCACTTTCTGCATTTGTCTGTGTAAACGTAGCGGTGGCAACGTTTCCATTTTACGGGTACAGCAGTAGCTTTATGTAATTCATTTGAATAGTTAAGTGATTTTAGTGAACCAAATCGAAATATTTTAGTGCATTCAAATATGTGGAATTGTCAGTATGTATTCATATGTCTTCCTATAGTGCTTTCCTAAACTCCATTCCACTTCTTGCACCAAGCCTTGTACTCTCCTGCTGATTGGATGACATACAGAGATGCGCATACGAGTGTCTCTGGTACTTGGCTCTCTCTCCTACATAATTCCTACATAATCACATGGCCGAAATGAGTTAGTATCAAGCTATGCTACCTGGGAGAGGTGTAATATCCCAGCAGGCCTCATCATAATCTCGGTCTTTATGTATGCACTCATTACGTGTTGATGCAGTAGCCCCAGCTGTTACTCGTGCATACCATTTAGCTTAATAAAAATATCCCACTTTAAGCGATTGACATAGCATGAGCACCTGCCAAAAGATGAACGTCCCTGTCATTGGCAAGCACATTTGTTTGTCTGATTCGTTTTTTTTTTTTTTTTTTTTTTTTTTTTGCCCTTTCTCCTTCATTTGTATCTTCTGGTTTACTAAATGTGTTTTGGACATGTTCTGAGATGCTCGATAGAGGTAAGTGCATTTATTGTGGGTGTTGGACAAAGTAAACCGAGTAGAATTAGTTCCAGGTTATCCTCTTCTCATCCACCTATCCACATAGTCAAAGTGTCCTTGGGCAAGAAAACTGAATACAAATTGCTCCCAATGGTCAGATCAGTGCCTGGAACGCTAAGTCACTGCCATTGATGTGTGTAAACTGGAAAGTGTTATGGATAAAATAACTGTGCCATGTCTGCCACAGTTGTACTTTTTTTAAATCAAGTTTGCACTCTCTCTTTAGTCACATTGCCACCTCCCTAGACCCACACATATCCATTTTTCACACACCAGATGTTCACCTGTTACCAGTCGACTTTCTCAGTTCATGATCCCACACTAACATGAGCTAACACGGAATCCATGCGCATACGTATTTTACATTGGAGAATGTGTGCTATACCAACAGTTTGAAAAATGGATTACGGCTCAAGAATGTATCATAGGAAAATGTATTAATATCTCAAAGTTAATAGGCCTTGACCAAACAGTTTCTTGATGTTTGTAGGGGTGACAATTTAATGCAGTTAATGTTTTTACAATTAAACTTGAGTGAGAATAAATCCAGTCCCCCCCCCCCGCCCCCCACACACAAAAAAAGCATGTTGTCGTGCCAGTGAAAGCACAGAGAACAGGAAATGTAGATGAGGAAGCCCATACATTTTTAATGATTGAGATGTTGCCCTGATTTGACATAGGCAGTTTAACCTGCTATCTAAATGTGATGCTGCATGCATGCAGAATAGATTGCAACTCTTTGGAACAGATTAGGCAATTCATTTAGGTCTTAGATAATTAAAGTGTTTCATCTCTATGACATTTATAATGTCCATCTCCTTCTTGGTAAAGGGCAGGAGGACTGATAAGTTCCCATGGGATTTATAGCTTGTAACACTGTTAACATCCTTAAACAAAAAGTGGGGACAAAAGATTGAAGGAAAAAAAATTAAAATAAAATCAGCAAAATACAAAAATGCTTTCCCTGTATTCCCTGAGTAGTCCCTGTCTACTTTCTCAGACTTTTGGGAAAACGCATAAGTACCTACTGGTTTGTTTTGGGGTATGGCATTGGTAAAGCAAGCTAATCATTGTAAAAAAAACATATATATTCATGATATGTTGGTTCCATTCATATTATTTGCCTTCCAAGACTTTACAATCAGCTGAACAATTGAGCATTTGTAACGGTGCTACGAGGAAAAGTTTCTGAAACAGTCAAATTTTTCATCTGATGATCACAAATTACATATAACAGACAATGAGACCATCAGTGCAAAGAATGCTGACGTGAAGACTGCATGGCTGAATGTTGATGCTGTATGATACAGCAGATATACACAACTTTGTTAAAACAAAGTATTATGCCATATACAAAAAATCTACATTTTTACAGACACCTACTATCTGAGTACACGATCAAACCTGACTATTTCATTAAATGCCAGGTCCATGCCTTGGTCTTAATAGGCAGTTTGAAACATTTAATTTAATATCCACTGGTGGCTTTTCTACATCTGCTGCAGGAAACAACACAAAAAAACAGAAGGATCTTGGAGTGATAGCTTATTGGAACACATACACATTTCTAAAGCTTCCCACCACTTCTCTCCTCACTAGAATTAGCAACAGCCCATGGTAAATATTTTTGCCACTCTGAAAGCATGAATATCCCCCATCCTGCTCTGTGGTCACATCTACAGCTGCACAGAGTCACTGGCCTTCCTGGACCGGTCCCCAGATTTCTCAAAGACTGGCCTGTGTACATGACTGCTTCTTCTGTTGCCCAGCAACTGACCTTGTCTGATCATGTATGCCTGACCAGATGCCGCGCTTTTGAGAATGACCACAGCTCTTCAAACCGAGGCCGTCAATGGAGTGTGCACGCTTTGACTTTTCATGTCTTCGAGCTAAGAGAGAATTGATGTTTGCTAAACTAAGAAGTTGGCGTATCCCTTTCATCTGATTTAATTCAGTGATTTAACATCTGTGTCAAATGCCCTTAAGCGCTCCCTTGTTGTAATTAATGTTCATAGCTGGTGTTGTTCTTTGTCCTATTTCAGATGTCACATTAATCAGATTGAATCACTTTTTGTCTACAATCATACTCATCTATGTATTCTTTTACAGCAGCCCGTACCATTCTAATATGCAACAAAGACATACAAATAATCTTACTGAAAAAAGACGTAAACTGATTTTTAAGATATAGATCAATTCAAAAAACGCAAGGTGGTGGCTTAAATTATATTAATAGAAAAACAACAAAACACATATATCAATGTCAACTGTCTGTTTCACTTGTTAATTAAAAAATAAAATGTGAAGTTCTTAGTCCACATTCCTGTGACATATACTGAAAGCAGTCTGAAGAAATGTTTGGTGCATTTTGTCCAGGATTAAGGCTCTGAATTAAACATACAGGCATTCCAGCTGAGAGAAGCACCTGGTAAGCTTTGAGGAAAACATCTCATAAGCCTGTGTGCTGCTGGGATAAACAGGTACAAGCCATTCAGAGACACGATCCAAACACGGCATCAGAGGCACATCAGAAATAGACCAGTCCAGCTATACAGGAGAGGATTCTGCCGCCGTGCCAAGTACTCTATAGTGTGTGTGTGTGTGTGTGTGTGTGTGTGTGTGTGTGTGTGTGTGTGTGTGTGTGTTTGGTGAATGGCTTGGAAACTTCCCTAATCTCCGCGTCATAATTCCAAACCCCGGCTTGTGAGAAGGAAGCATAGTGCTCATTCCTACTGAGGGGGGACTTTCACTGTGATCTCCCAGCTATTGTTTGGTGCAGACATGTGTCCCCTTTTTATACACTAAAAGTTGATACAGTACATAGGATCATAATGGAATTGTTTAAGTTAATTTTAGCATTTGATCATAATACACCGTATAGTGTGCTGGCAAAAGAAGCTACAGTACTATGTCATCTTTACCAATGCCCCCAGTTTAACTCTTAAAGTAGACCAAGAAATCTAACAAAACATTTTGAAATATAAAACATTTCAAAAGCATAACAACATTATTTTGTGATAGGAACTATTATACAAAGTACTTTGTAATTGGTATACATGTATAATAGTCTGTATTCTAGGTCAATTTTGTAACCTCAACAACAGAAGGCATTTTTCAACAAAGTAACTTTTTTCGTGCTGCTCTAGCAGATCTGATTGAGATGCATATGAATTCTGCTTGATTTTTTTAACTGGGCCGGTGTTTCTGATGGGCCTCTCAAAGGTAACAAGTAACACTGATTGTCTGAATCATACATGATATTCCGACCCAGAGCATGATATGTGCTCCTCCTCTGATTCAAGATTTTCTGGGTTAAGTCAGTGCTTGTGGTATAACCAGAACTGATATTTAATGCTCAGCTTCACTGATAGTGTTCCTTTTTTTAATGACAAAGGTCCCCTATATATTCATAAGTATACTAAGCTCTCTGCATGAAAACATTTTTCAAAGCAGAGATGTAGCCTACTGGCTGTTATTCGTGTGTGCAAAGAGCATTTGCAAATCACATTTACTCCAAATGATAGACTTTAATTTCATCTTTTGTGTGTGTAAATAAATAATCACAATTCTCACCTAAAATGTAATTTAGTCCAAATGCAATTTTTGGCCAACGCTATTTCAAATGTTGTAACGGGACACATAAGCTGAGTATCACAAATTGACTCTCCTCATTTAATATGCAGCGCCTCTTTATCATGTTGTAAACTTATTGTGTTTTGATTAATTTCAAATTGCTTGCTTTGCTTCAGTAGAGTGTGAAATGCACTTTCCTTTTTGTAGTTTTTCAATTTCTATCATTGTGAGCAGGGGGAGGGAAGGGGGGTAGTTTGGGGCAAGCAATGCGAATGAACACATGGATGTCTGCTGTAATTAAGAAACTGAAGTATTAGAACAGGCAGTGCCTTCACCAGCTATAATTCATCAAACATGGTCTTAATTAAATTGTTTGCACAGATGTCTGCAAGCTGGTTCCTGCAACACTCATTTCATTTGAACAACACAATATTGTTATTACTTGATGTATTAGAAAAGTTTTTTGGGGCTGTTGTTCACTACAACACTGTACAGGTCACCATAAAATGGAGAGGGGAATTCCTCATTGAAATTAGCTAATTGAAATAAATGCTATATCTATTTGAAAGAATGGAAGCTGCAAATAAAAGTATTTGTTCTTTGGAATTGAGGCAGCTGTTGTGGTGTGGAGGGGGGGAATTAGTGTTTAGTAATACCTCAATGTCCACACATGATTAAATCTTGAACGGCAACTGCTTGGTGTTTATGGTCCTTTTCGTCATACTAATTCCATGGAGGCAAGTATATTTAGCAAGTTTTAACTGTTAAATACAGTGGCTGGCTTGTCGTGTGAAGTGAATCCATGATTTTTAGTATTCTGTTTGTGATACTAAATGAGCGAAATAAGTCCACATGCAACAAAGTACAACGTGTGGCTCCTAGCGGGAAGAAAGGGCTCAGGGCTGCTTCCCTTTTTAGCCAGCTAACAAAACACTGAATCTTTAAAGTCTGAGTCACACCCCGTCAGACCCATGGGAGGAATGTAACCGCTGTTTGAAGCACTCACTTTTTTTAGCCTAGACCAGACCAGTGGTCTGCCCGCCCTCACTCCCAGTGTTATCACAGGGATTAAGGGGCTTGCTGTCTTTGACCATCCTCTCCTCGCCTGGTCACACAGATATAAACAGGACCTCCCCAACAACACACACTCACCCACAAAAGTTGGGGGATGACTGACTTAAGGGATTTGGTGGATTTAGTTTAGATTTTTTTTTTCGTGTTCTCAAAATATCTCGGAAAAGCTATTGTGAGTTGGAATAAGGACAATTGTGTTGAAGAGAACAAAGGAAACGGTCAACTTTTCTGTTTTACCAAATTCATATCCTTCTTTTAATTCATCTGCCTTTTTATTTTATTTTGTTTGTTAGTTTACCGGCCGTAAACTGGGTTGATTAAAGCAGAATTTATTGGCTGTTAAACCAAAACAATCAGCTAAAAACGACACAAAGTTGATAATTATCTGGGGGTTCATCACAATGAGTAATTTTTTTTTAATTTTTCACAGTGATTTTACTCATTGTAAATAGCAAAAAATATTAATTGGTGTGGCATTAAAAATTAGGCTAACCCACAATATTACAACCTGACATCATGAACATTGGCATATATACAACACCATTAAGACTAATCATGGATACATTGTAGGTCTGAGAGTATGGTATCACTTCAAATCAATAAAGGTTACCATGGCATAAAGATATCAATATTCAGTAGCCTAAGAAATGCAACACTTTCTTTTAATTCAATTGTCATTTGGGAGAGGCATATCACTAAATATTTGTATGTGGACTGTGTTAATGTGCATAACTGACTAAATCCTCAAAATAATTTGGTTCATGTCTTCCTGGACACTTGCATTTTGAGACTGTAATACCGGCATGCATTATCACGCCCGGGTTTTGGCTCCTTTCTCTTATCGCCAGTCATGGAAGACAGGAGCGACAAGCATTGTTCAACATCATCTTCAGTTTTGACATGTAGCATAACATTAGTTTATAACCGTATTGTTTGTTTTTCTCATTAACTCCATGTCACTCCAGTTGAAGATGTGCACATATCAGTGATAAGAAACTTGCAGTTCTGTCTAAATATCCCATAAATCCTGATCATTACAAGACTACACATTTTCAAGTAAGTAATGCACTAAAAGTTTAAGTAAAGCATTTAAAAATGAGTGGAAATCAAATGATATGGGTTGATTGATACTTTGAACATGTTGAAAGCTGTTTTTTTCTCAGACAGCTGAATAGGATCATGGAAACCAATGAGATTACCACTTGTCTGACGTCAGATGCTGACAGCGTAATGGACTGGTTGAGTCGTTGCAACGCAAGTGTGATTGAAGCCTTTTTGAGGGAGCTTTGACAGAAAACAGGGACAAATAGCAAGTCTTTCCCTCCGCGACCCATTCAGCCAGCGTCACATCTTTGTACAGCATGACAAAGAGTCTGCTCCAGAGATTTGATCGGGTTCCCAAGCCACAAAAGTGACTACGCAATGGTTTGTTTGATGTTATTTTGCTCACACTGGGGTTTACTTCTACTGAATTTTCAAAAAATGCCTACCACCAGCTGCCTTAAGTTCAGCACAAGGAAATATCATGGAACCAGGTTTGAATGATATATATGGATTGATTCCCACCTTTTGGTGAGAAAATGAAGGTAATCATTACCAATAAATGACCCATCCAAGTGAAGAGGATAGCGAATGAGGTAAAACATTGAACCATTTCATAAATTATTTTTATTCAAGAATGACCATGAGGGAAATACCAGGAATCATGTATGGTATGTCAGTATAGCTATTTCATTTAGCCTCTGCTGCAGGTCTTTCTCTTTATTTGTCACAAATGTGCACGTGCCCACATTAAACTACACACCAGAAGACGACAAATTAGCTGTCAGTTTTACTAGCCATTTGACCTCAAAGGCAAAGAAAAGGAAGATAACGATCTTAGGCCTAGGACAATACAGACAAACCCACACACACGCGCGCACACACACACACACACACACACACACACTCTCTTAAACTACACTTCCCAAGGACGTCAAGCTCTAGATTCACAGATCAAGGGGGACTGACATGAAGATAGGGAAGGCTAAATGTGATTACCTCATGACAGGCTTTAGCTTTCTTAAACTGAGTGGATAAACTCTGATGCATGCATTAAATTAAAGTTGCAATGATTAACATTGTGGCACAGAACTGCACATCCTATATATTCTATACGCCTCTCACAAATGAATGGATGTTTTGTTGGTTAATTTATCACTTACTGAAGGGTATTACAGAGCAGTCATCTGCATAAAGCCAGGTGACATATTGCGTATTTATAGAGTAGACACATAATTGCATTGCTTGCTTTCACCTTGTTACCATGCAAGTTAGGCTATACTGACTGTACATAGAGCTTGGAAATGCAGACAGTGGACACTAACCACACACATATTTGAACACGTGGCATTATTTGTTAAGCATTCGAAATATGATTTGTGTTTTAAAAAAAAGTACATACAGTATTTATAGAAAAGTAAGTAAATTACTTTCTCGGCTATTTTATTATACCTACATTATCAATATATAAATGCCTTGATAGCTCTAATAAGGCTCCTACAGCAGATACCAAATATATTGTCTTACCCTTCATGTTGGCACGGCATGCTTTTTAGCATTTATTGGCTTAACTGGTTGACCTTTCCAGTACATCAGCCTTTATCAAAGCATTAATTAGGGCTCCATTTAGGACCTGTGAGAGCTTGCCAGGTTACTTAATATGGGTGTACACTCTAAACTACTGCTATGACAGGAGGGAAAATGCATGCTATCATTCATCTGGGAAATGAGAAATTGCCAAAATTCCCCACACGTATCACTGAGCACTGATACTATCCAAACACATCTCTCAATGAGAAAGTTTTGGCAGACCTTCTTTGTCTTAAAACCTTTAAAGCCTATAGCATGAATACATTGGGCAGATTTAGTGCATTTCCCATAGGTCCCATTGTCTTATTTTCTCAAAAGACAATGCATACATAATATCACGTCCCAGAGTGTGCTGATCCATCCTGAGACCTTAGATATAAAATAATGAACTATTTGTGAGTTTGCTTCAACGGCGGTCTGTAAAAAGTGCTGTCCCAGAAAGCAGTGAATCCCATACTTTCAGCAGTTAGTGTGCAAAGCTATTTTTGTCGCCTCTCCCTCATGGGGCTGATACATTTGCTGCGCTCTGATCCCTTTGTCCATCAGAGAGACAGAGCTTTTGCGGCCTTAATGCAACTGGAACCTCGCTAATGACAGCAAACAGCCCTGTCGGCTGGATGACACCAGCTGAGAACAATACTTAATGTTGACATCACTTTCTATAGAGATCTATTTCGGGTTTCCTTCCTTTTATAGTGTGCTGTTGGAAATTGCTATCTTGCTCCCATAGACGAGGCATGTATAAAAGCCCTTGGTAGTGGAGGTAGGCCCTCTGTGCTTGGGAATCACTTCCAATCCTCTTCAGACTCTTTGCTTTGCCAGCACTTCCTCACCTCTGAATCCACCTTAACAACATGCCACCAAAGAAGATTGAGCCCAAGAAACCTGAGCCCAAAAAGCCAGAGCCAAAGAAAGACGCCACTCCAGCTGCAAAGCCTACAGCGCCGCAGCCGGCCGGCCTAGAGGCAGAGGTGGTGGCGCCCAAGGAGACCCCGTTTGATCCCAAAAGCATCACTCTCGAGTACTCCAACGACCAGATTGACGAGTTCAAGGAGGCCTTCACCTTGTTCGACCGCACGCCCACCGGAGAGATGAAGATCACGTTTGCCCAGTGCGGAGACGTGATGCGCGCCCTGGGCCAGAACCCCACCAACTCGGACGTGCTCAGAGTGCTGGGCAAGCCGCGGCCGGAGGACATGAGCACCAAGATGGTTGACTTTGAGACCTTCCTGCCCATGCTGCAGCACATCTCTCGCGCCAAAGATCAGGGCAACTTTGAGGATTTTGTGGAGGGGCTGAGGGTTTTCGACAAGGAAGGCAACGGCACCATCATGGGAGCCGAGCTGCGTCACGTGCTGGCAACGCTGGGAGAGAGGATGACGGAAGACGAGGTGGACAGACTGATGGCCGGACAGGAGGACGCCAATGGCTGCATCAACTACGCCTCCTTTGTCAAGCATATTCTCTCCGGTTAGAAAAAGGGGAAGTTTGACCATAAAGACTTGATTTTACATCTTATTATATTTTTTTCTCCACGTTCTGGAATCCTTTGCTTAACATCTGTCCATTTAGTCCGTGACGTTATTTTGCAAAAGGCAGCAGTTAATGTTCATTCAAACTAAAACGTCAACCTCAACACCTATGATTGGTTCCTTTTTAAATGAACGATGAAATATAATGGAATGCCAGTAAGATAATGGTATTGACATCCATAAAGAAAACTCCATTTAATAAAGTAAATGTGATTACAAATTGCCTCAGACGTTATTTACTCATACGCAACATTTGATATAGTAAATTGTTTTATTCAGGGATGCAGATTAAGGTGCTCATTTTATGTTTCGTCAACTTTTTTCATCAACTTGGTTAATGTGGCTACGGAAAAAGTATTGTTGGGACTCAAAAATAACTAACAGGATGTGGCTAGTCCGGGAAGTAGAACGGATCTGAGTCTTTTCTACTTGACAAGGAATGTTTAAATGAGCATGCCATAGTGCTTGAGGGTCAGCTGTTGTGGATCAACATATATACTTCAACATTCTGGGCACAGATGTATGTGCGAACACACACACACACACACACACACACACACACACACACACACACACACACACACACACACACACACACACACACACACACAGAACCCGTTTCCTTTGACAACTACAAGACAGGTGCTCCAAGGACTCGTCTGGCTGACAGAACGATTTAGGTTGGCTTTTTAAACCAACATTTTTTACAAGCATGTTTGTATTCACAGTTCCACAAACCACATAATGAGAAATCATTTATTCAACAGTAAAATTCTGACAAAGCGCCACAAGCTGAAAAGAAAAGAAAAAGGTACAAGGTTGTTTGTGTGGTTTGGAATTTGAATTTAAAATGCATCTGGGGTAGAGCAAACTTATTTCTGCAATTTGTGTTCAGACGGTTCTCAACAATATTTAGAACTTTCTTTGGTTCAGTGCAGTACAATACAACTCAGTCAAACAAGAGTTCCATTGTATGTCTATCATAGAGAGGTAAAGCAAAAGTGATAAGAGTATTCCTATTTGAATGTTCTTTCTTTGTCAGCTGTTTTAAAAACTGAAATGTTGACAATTAAGGAAAAACCCTAGAACTCACTGTTTTTATTTGAATAAAGATAGATGCAAATCAATTATATGAACAGGAGTGGAGAATTAACACAAACTGAAAGTTCCTCGGAGCACCTTTTAACTTAAATTTCAGCACACCTCAATATGGGGAGGGGTCACTCATATATTCCCCTACCGTAGATAACTGTGGGTTCTCCTGTTGCCGGTGAGTGTTTGAAAGTGTAGACAGCCTGTGAATGTTGTTTCTCGGGACACCTGTGACGTATAAAGATACGTGATTGATTTTGAAAGATCAGTATTTCACAAAGTATAACACAATACAGCAAGTCAGCATGAATCTGTATTGTTTCACTGTGGACATATTTACATGTACTCACATGAAATGGCTGCATTCATTTCCCCCCTCTGTGGACACAGTCAGGTAGCGGTTGCACTGATGACAGCTAATTGGGTCCAAATAAAATATAACATAAACCATTTTATGTATCCTATGTAGTGTATGTAATGTGGCGTATGCTATAAACGTCTAACAGCAAAGTATTGATTATGTATTTTACTGCACCATGAAGCAATTGCCAGGATACACTGAATTGCAGTTACTGACGGTAGCTTAGCCTAGGTTGGCTTTTGAATTTTTTATTAGACTTGTTTGTAGCGGACATTTTTTTGTTGCCACTTTTTTAGGATGAATTCAAAACATACATACATTAAATGGAAGTCATTAAGACTGTCATCACAGCATAGAGGCACATTTTTTATATGGACCGTTTTCCCCAATGAATTCTGAGTGTAACGATAGCCCTTGAAATACACAGTTTAAAAGCAAATTTAGAAGGAGTAGAAAGATGCAGCTAAATAGTCAGAAATGGGCAAATAGGCAGCACTTAGTCTATGCAGCTGTCAAGCACATGCAACATAGTTTTTTTTGGGTGCATTGTGCATCCAGCTCCATAGCCTACCCTGTTGAGAGGCGGCCAGTAATTTAGACCCATCGTGATTAATCAGCAGCTGCTTAAGAGTCCTTTGTCTAATATGTGGGGCCATTGGCTGAGAGGTAGCTTTTGTACATTGACTCTCATCTCAGTTATTTTTCTGCACCAAACGTGAACACAACATGTTAAATTTTTATTGAGTAATCCAGGAGGTGGTGATGTCAAATGTTCATATGGCCATGCATGGTTCTGCCATTGTTGTTGTTTTTAGAGTGCATTACATTAAAATGTCAGATTTATAAACTGCTCTCTGCTTGGCTCCAGCAGGCCAGGTGGCAGCATAAAACACCCACACACCCACACACACCCACACAGAAATATCAAGTGGCAGTTCTCATTTAAAGTGGTAATTTGTGTGATCCCCCATATCATGCCAAGGGCAACATGACGTGTTTGGCGCCAAGCAGTTATTGCTGTAGCGATTCCCGCAGTATACCTTATTTCTGGTGTCAAACTGTGTAATGAGTACTGAGTTGTCTCCTAGCATGAATATTAACTTTCTGTACTGGTCTTGCCATTGCTTGTTTTAGTGAAAAGAACAAAAGGCATCGATCTTATTTTTCTGCAACATTCTGGGAACAGGCACATTTTCACTGAGGGCTTCGGCTAATGTCCAGTTTAACACTGTTTAGCTCAGCAGTTACAAATTACCGTGAGAGTAATGACACAGATAAATGGCAACCTTGATTATAAAACAACCGGGAGTCAAAGGAGGTGTGCCAAGGTCAAGATCAGCCAGCATCATTTGTAGGGCGGCCTATAATTTTTCACTGTGAGCGACACATTCAAACACTCTCTATTAGGAATAGATTAACTCATTTCATTTACAAAGGAGTCTGACTGGATTTTCAATACCAAGAGCCTGTCTAATTTATGGATAAGGCCTGATATTGAGTGAGCAAAAAAATCCTTTGTATTTGATTAAAAGGAGTCATGTCCAACCTATGAGCTAAAAAAAAAAATCCTATCAACTCTTTAACAGTGTCCCATACATGATGAGACAGCTACCTCTGCGTGTTAGGCTGTAATCCCTTAAATGTAGACATTTCATTCCAGCCACATCATTTTAAGGTTTGAGATGTACTTGGGCCAATTGTCTTAACTATTCATTTAGAAATACAGCCAACACTTCACAGGATTGGAAGTCTCCTCTGAGCTTGCACCCAATGAATAAATACATGTGAACACTGAAATCTATGTCATCGCTAGCAAATGAAAGCAGTTAGAAATCAATGAAGTTAATTGTTTTTGGATGTGCGCACCATTAACTAATTCCCTTGAGGGTTTGCTTGAGATAGCTTTCATGAATAGTATCCCCCCACTCACTCCTACAACAAAGCCATGTCACATATTTCTGAAACTTTGTGTACAATTTGCCATGGAAATCAGTGCCCCCCTGAATTGCTGATATCATCATTGTGATGCACAACACCGACAACCTTGTTAGCATTAATGGCATTAGCGTGAATGTGTCCTGTCGACTGGTGACAGTTGCGTAATCACACTGGTGCTTCACTTAAAACAAATTAAAGCCAAGATATGTAATGTGCCACTGCTTCGGTGTGGGTTGATTTTGTCCATACATGATAGCAGTATTCTCTCCTGGAGCTATTGTGGCTCTTAAAACAAAACAATTAGGTGGATTTTTTCAAATATCTGGTATTCCCATGGGGCAAGTACATACAATCTCAAGGAGTTAAGCACATCAATTAAACATGTTATGTTTATATATTGCATTTTTTTAATTCCATAATTGAAATCTAACGATCACAATTAAAAAAGAAACGCGTAAAGATGAATGTAAATTTTGAAGGGATTTCAAATCCACACAATCCAGTTTTCTTGTGTTGTTTTAGACTGATACAAACTGTTTGAATAATTACACAGTAAAAAAAAGTTCTGAGACAAGATGGTTCGCTATGTCAATACAGTCGTTGGCTCTTTTGCACTATGTCCTTTCGTAGCATTCTGCGGGGTATACTGCAAAGCCTCTATATAATAAACTTTATACAGCAGTTGGTTCTGAGCGAGTGATTTGATTGGACGAGAGACCTTCTGAGCGTTCTGAAGGAGTGCTGATATTAGCCAACAACATCACTTGGGACTGTTCACCAAACTGTAGACCAACTGTCAAAATCACTCCGCGGCTCACTGATGAGCCGTAGCTTCACTTGTGTGTTACCTGTGTGTGTGTGACTCAGGTTGACTGTGGCGAGTCTCTCCCCTGTGAGAGGGCATCGCTGCCACACACAGACACACAGACAGAGACAGTGTGCGGTAGTCGCTCACACTCACGTTACTGAAGACAGCAATAGTGTGTGGAGATAAACTCAGGCTGCTGAATAATACGAGCGCAGCATAGCTTTAGCCTAGCCTAGCTTACCCACCTCATTGTATAACGTTACTTCCCCCGGGCCGAAATTCACTCATAAACTCTGGGAAATGAAGCGTGGGGGTTTGGATTGGGCAGCGGACCTTATTACCAACTAGATTAAGATCCGCCGTTCCGTTTCTTTGGTGATTTTTACGGGACATCGGGCCGCCGTGGTTAATGTTACCAGAGTAAACAAAGCAAGACGAGCTCACTCGCGTAAAGTTGTTGCTTAGCAACGCGCTCCGCTCTGACCGCTGTTGTCGAACTATTTGTGTTGGCGGAAGCAAATACATTCTTAAATGATTAAAGATAACATTTTAAAGTTAACTTGTGAATTTCAGTTGTAAAACTGCTGTATAAAAGCAATAGCACACGAGAGGGAGCATGTTGTCGCTCTATATCAGCACTGCTGTGAGTCGGTCTTAGGCACGAGGCCGCAGGCCGAGTGCCAAAGAGAAACACAGCAGTGCTGATATAGAGCGACAACATGCTCACCCTCTCGTGTGCTATTGCTTAAGTCTCCATTCTCACATTTGCTCTCATTGCCGTTCATTCAACAAATACTGTGTCCAAGGATCAATACTTCTTCACCGTATGCAGCAGAGAAGCTAGATTGGAACCAGCTCCAAGGGCAGTAAATGAGGAGTGCTTCTCACAAACATGTCAATCTAACATTTCTAAATGGTTTAGAGAAATCAAGGCCTGCAGGCACTTAAGTTTTTTAAGATGTTTTGTGGTATTTGCTAAAAAAGGTTTTGAGCAATTAGGCCATAAAATGGTATTGTATATGATTGAATTCTATATGATTGGATAAACCCATTAGGATTCTATTTGGCAATTGAGTGAAACTCTAAGTGCCCTCTGATAGTGCAGCAGGAAACATTGGAATGGTGCTGTGCCTGTTCTGCCACTGCCTAGATTCAGATGCGCGTCTATTTTCACTGTTATGCAGCTGGCTTGACCATCATTTTCTCCGAGTCTTCTGAAGAACCCCTAAAGGCCAGGACACACCAGTCCGACTACCCGAAAATTGAGTTTGCCGATTCAGGCAGCTCCAGTCCCGTCGCGGCCAAAAAAGTGCAAAGAACACACCAAGCCGACTGCTGACTTTCCGTACGCTCTGCCGAAAAAATACGGAAGCCGGAAATGATGGGACGGCTCTCTACTGTGGACCATAAACATAGATAGAAATACGTATTTATATTTATGGACCATAAAGAGCACAATTTTTAGCAGAGAGTGTTGAGCATGGTGTCGAGCAGTCAACAAGGGTTGATGCATGTGAGTACTCGCTGAACGAAACAAATAAACACATTAAAACAATGGCTAACTGTTGTTAGCTGTGTGTGCTACCTGCCTCACTTCCGGGCTTCACTGATTCGCTAGCCCTCCACAATTCAAATTGCTCCAACTGAAAGACTGCCCGCCAAAAGAAGCCCGACGATATCTACAACGACCGATTTCACGGCACACACCAAACAGATTTGTGTCCCCGCCCCCTCCAGACTCTACGACGGCGATTATCGGGCCGGTGTGTCCTGGCCTTAATACAAACAACTTCACTCTTTGCACAGCACTTCCCTTGGGTCCTCACCTGCCAAGTGTGAAGCCGATTGGGTGAATTGGTGTTGAGTGATTTTGAGGACAAACACACCCAGTAAACGTTTTTTCCCCCCAAACCATTATCAAATGCAACTGCACAGTAAACAATCAGTTACTTGCATTTCTCCTGCCAAAGTTTGATTTGAAACAGCCATATGGGAATATCTATCAGTTAGCTATGAGGCTGCTGTGGCCGTGTTCTCTCTCTCTGTGTGTTCTATGGATTGCATCTTGTTTTGGAATCCTCTCCGATTTCCCCACTGCATTCTACTAATATGATTTAATAAGAGTCTATCATTGCCTTTGTAGGATGTTTTGAGGGAACAGAGAACATAATCATCAACCCAGTTTGACGTTTTTCAAAAGCCCTGAAATAAACTCCCAAGTTTCAGATAGTCAGCTGAAGTCAATTTAGTGTGGACACGTTGCATGGGTTCATCGTCACCGTTGTGTTTTAGGAATGTATTAGGGAGCCTATGGAGCCTGTGTGAGCAGCCCACCACCATTTATTTAAAATTGTACGTATGTCTTATAACTGAAAATGCGTTGATGAATTGTTTTAAATGGTAAATACTGTATCTTTGCAACAAGACTATATTGTCTCTCTAATGCCTAATAGGTAAACCAAGTCCTAAAACAGAGCTGCCACAAAAGAAAAAAATCCTTCATTTGACATTAATTATTCTGGCTGGCCTATAAATAAAAATAATTTCTTAGTAAGGACAGCTCTGTCAGCTCCATGCCTGCCCATAGGGAAGGTGAGCCCTTGCCTAAACCTCCAGAGATGTCTCCTTTGGCATTAGGCTATTAGTTCTGTGTAGTCTATGTTCCTAGACAAGGAGTCAAGCTGACAGCCACACCACAGCAACTACTCTCAGAAGAAAACAAGCAAATTGCAAGTCTGACTTGTGGGTCTGAAGATCTTCATTCAAAAAAAGTTAATCCCAAAGATTCTTCTATTGTTGTTTTCACATCTTCATCTTTTTTGTTGTTGTTGATGAGTCATTTATACTCTTACTCCATAGAACACTGTAGAGAGAGACACCACTGATTATGAGAGGTTCCGCCCACATGTTATAACAATCCCTGGTTGGATTCTCTTGGTCTCAACATCATAATTACTGGATGCAGTGTGAAAGGCATTACAATAACGACCTGGGGAATTCCTTTTTTGTAGAAAATTGTGCAAAATAATAGTTTTTTGATGCGTTCAGAATTTTTGTTAATGAAGCATTTACACTGAACTCACCTCAGACACTATCATGTTTCTAACAGCACTAATAAGACCAATATTTGGCCAATACTGAGTATGAAGAGTCATCATTTTTTCACCAAAAAGTGTATAATGTAATCGGTTGAAAATTACAAAATTATCATCTACATATGACTTTGAAGGCAAAATAAAAGTCCAAGTTCAAGAACTGCTTTGACAATTTGTGAACATGGAGATGAATTTTTCCTTTCCAATGGCCATAATTCATATACTGTATGTTTGAATTTATAGAAAAATGGGGATTTTCTAGGGAAACAAACCAGTTTGTTAGCTATGTTTGACACACTGTGGGCAAATGTTAATTGGTTTGCCTTTGGCAAGTCACAGCAATTGTACATAGTCATTAACAATTTAATTTAGTTATAAGGATGCCACCAAACTGCTACCAATGTGTTCTCTCTTCATAAGTTGGTCTGCATAAATCAACAAATATATCAGTTTTCAAACTGTTATGTTGTAAAACCCTTTTTAGAGGAGAACTGTATAGTGGTCAAAGTAGCACTTCCCATGTATACACTGGAAATTGCTCTAAACTACCTCACAAAAAAACGGAAATATGTTGATGCAAAGGGGCCTTTAACATCATGTCAATCACAGGGAATTAAGGCATTTGGCTGTACTTTCATAGTGGGGAACACTTAATGTAAATCTACGTCCTCAGGTCTAATCCTAATTGAGTGTTCTAGTTTTTATTTTTTTCTTGCCGTAACTGAGAAACCCATTGTAGGGATTACAGACACAGCCTCTGGCCAAAACATCTAAGCAGCACGCAGAAGAAACACTTTCTTGCATTTCTCATTATATATTTTTTTAATTTAGCTACAAGTCGGCTTTTAATTCCATGTTGAAACTTTCTACACGTGCATTCTCCTTTTTTGTATGTCTTGATTTCCTTGTGTCCGCCAGAGGTGCATCAGTCTACAATTGGTCTTCTGACCCCAAACAACTACCTACTGAACACCTGTGTCCGATCATTTAAAAAAATAAAAATAAAAATGTAAATGTTAAGGAATAAATAACAGTCATTATTTTTTGGGAAGGACTGGAGGTAATCCACTCAATAAGTTAGGCTTCATAAAGAGGAGGCGGATTCTCCCCTCCTTTTCCACGTGGAATTAATTTCTTTTGAACAGTAAGCTTTCGGAAAAAATACAGTATATTAATCAGAATCACTCATATATCCACAAGGTATAATACAAAAAAACAATAACTTGCAACCATCAAGTCGCTCTACCCAAACAGTGACGCTTGTGATGAAGTGCTTTAGCTGAGAAACAGCCTCTAAACTTATTTGTTGTGGTTGGAAACATTAGGCGGACTAAGTGAAAAGTGAATAACACCTAGCTGTTTCAGGGACAGAGTGCACAGATGACAGATGCCCCCCAAGCTGAGAAACACTTCATTCACCCCTGGTGCAGTGCTGCTTAACCACAGAGCAAAACCTCACACTATTTAGAGTCACTGTTTGATTTAGTGCGAGGACATCGGCTGGGCACAAACCTGTCTCACTAATGTGTGGAATGCCAACCTTGCCTTGCTTAATGTTCTCGGTAACACTTTACAGTATGTGTACATTAATGAACTGTTAGTTAATGTCATATAAGCATTAAGTAAGCATAAACTAATCAATCGTTTCTACCCTTAGTTAATGCTTAAGCATTAGTTAATTAAGCATGGTTAATGATTAACCAAGCATTAACTTACTGTTAAGGCTGAATAATCATTCCTGATTTCTATTCATTTTCCCAAACAATAGAAACACTTTTTTATCCTTATATTTTCTTAAAGAGGCCCTATTATGCTTGTTCAACTTTTATGACTTATAAACGTTATTAAAATGATTTATAGTCATGTTTAACCATTCTAAAGTGTCAAGTAATGCAGACCATCTGGGGTGGCTGTGCAGAGGGCTAAACACTAGGGCAGCCGGTCGCGATTCACTTGTTTAAGGGTGTATTCACACTGGGAAAGTCCGCTAGTGCACTTGCTTTGGTCCAGACCAAATAGAGTTTTGATTTTTTTTGTTTGGTGTGGTCCACTTTCATATTGCCCCTTTTGCAAGTGAACCAGCATTACGAAGCAAAACCACACGTGATCTGAGGTCATTCATTCATTGGACAGACATTCTGGGGTGGAGAGAAACAGGAAGCACGAAGTTTAAACTGCGAAATATATATCATTGATATAATATGGGGCTAAAAATAATAAAAGGGCCTACATCTAACCTATAAATAAAGAGGACAAACATCAAATTATTGTTGTTTCATATGGTCATAATGTGTAGCCTTATGTCAATGCCACGTTATGTGGCTTGTAGCCTACGATGTGAAACATCATTTTTACTGTATTTTTGGTGCTGGATGCGCGTCACGCGAGAAGAATAGGCTCAAGCTGACACTCAGCTGATTAAGCTGTGTATCAGCTGGGTCGGCGCAGTTCAGCTCCAAACTGACACGGGGATAGTATTGACGGTCCCGTACATGGGAAGCAAAATAAAAACACACACTTCTTGCGCAGCGTGAACCTGTTGGCACTGTGCGAGAGACGCTCCCCTCTCCTTCATCTGATCGCTGAACACATTCAGCATTTATATTGTTCTGGGCTCCCGGTCAAACCACAACTAATCTTCCTAATAATGGTGACAACAACACTTTCCCATAATGTGAAGCTGACGGCTATTTATTAAAAAAGAAAAGAAAGAAAAGGCACAGTGCCTCCTGCATTTGGGTCGGATCGAGTCCGAACAAATTCACACCACAAACGAACTGCAGCAGAGTGCGTTTGGAAACGCATCGAGACTACCTCTTCAGCTGGGTCTCGGAGCGTTTGTTTGGTCCGCACCCGAGTGCGATTGCTGTATTCACACCTGCCTGAAAGATGCGCACCGAAGGCAGAAGTGCATCTGAGTTCGTTTCAACCGAACTAAACACGGCATGTGTGAATACACCCTAAATTTCCAGGATTTATTACGTAGAGAATCCGGATTTTTCCATGTATGGTAATGCTGCAACGTGCTCGGGCACGCTCCGGCCATGCCCCCACCTGCCTGCTCAAATCTGCCCGCACGCTGCTGAAAGTGTTCCGGAAGGAAGGTAACCAATCACAACGGAGTGGGGTTTGCAGGAGGGGGGCGAGGGGGCGGAGAAGCACAAAGCGGAGTGTGGACAGAGAATGCTGAAATCGCTGAGATGAGAGGAAGAGCTTCCCGAAAATCTACATAGTTTTTTTGTGCTGTGATTTGTGTCAGGTTACTCTATATGAGTCATTAATGAGAAATTAAGACCAGAAAAGTAGTATAATAGGAGATCGTTAACGTCTTAACCTTTTCTAATTTTTCTAATCTTGTTTACGGCACTATATTTATATACATTTTTACGGATGATTACATAAATACCCAGAAAACTCCGTTTTTATCTGTAAATTAAACATTTAAGTTACACAAATGAAAAAAAATCAATCTGACACATTAACACTGAATGATGCCGCCAGAGAAAGAAGGAAAACCGTTCACCTCTTGGCCGCCGTCAAAGGTCAAAAGAGTCACGACAAATGTTTTTGTGCATTATCGATGTATGTGGTCTTACTTAGCAAATTATGTCTTTTGGTGTTAATACAGTATTTGTATCTTCAAGGTGCAAACTCCAATAACTGATTCCAAAGGGTGACACCCCTTTTAACACCCAATGTGTCATGTGATAGCACATACTGAGGTTTCAGGCTGAAGAGAAAACAATGTAGGTGATAGAAAGACCCAGGGCAAGATGGTCAGGAGGGAAAAGCTGAGGAATAGACATGTAAGGTATTTATAAAACCTATACTTTTGGTTTTCGTTTTGCGTTGTCTATACAATCACATGATGTATTAATCCATTATATTATTGTAACTATACAATGAAAGAAAATCATTTGTGATTACACTGTAGGTCTGTCTATATTACATGTTCTGTCAAGGCCAAAGCCTGCTGTAGCCTATGCAAAACATTGTCATTCAGCGGGCACAGCTAGTCAATTTATCTGATATGTGAAGCTGACATGGCCATTGTGAACACGTCTGTTCACAGTGGTAGTGAGACCCTGGGTAATAGCGGAGTCTTGTGTCCTTTCACTCGGTGTTATAAGAGCTCCAATGCACATAATGGCGTAATGATTCAGTGTTGTGACAGCATGTTATTTTCTGATAACCAACAATGTCTTTCAGTGAAGTTTTTGATTGGCTTTCTCCACATCTGAGTAGAAAATAGAAGGCCAATATGATTACCATTACACTATACAGTATGCTGTAATTGGATATGGAGAGTCTAAAGAGCATTGACATCCAGTTGTTCACAGTAACAGTAAAGATTTTTCAGATAGAGAAAATGGAAGGGCTTTCAAAGAGGCCCGTCAAACCATAGTTGTCTGTCAATGTAGAAAGCCTACTGAGCAAAACTCCACCACTGATCTTAAATGCAGGGCAAAGTTCTATTTTAACGTACTGGCAGCTAACTAAAGGAAGGGGTCACTGTAGCTGACATATACTATTGTTCCTTCAGTGAAGGCTGGGAGTGATGTAATTCTTCAAAGGCTGCAAACAATGGGCCCACCCCATTCTTTACCCGTCCACAACAAGTGAGTTGCACCTGCACCTTACTTACAGTATCTCCATAGAAATGTACTAAGCACTTAACTTTGTGAAAGAAAGCCTTGTTTTAAATAGCAGCCTACTTTCTCAATGTTGACCCTCTCCGATAGTATGATGTAATTTATATGAATGCATCGAGTTAACAACATGATCCAACCTCATATGTCATTGTCATAAGTCAACTGTTGGCTAAAAAACATGTTTTTTCCTTTTAAGCTGTCAAGTTGCACAACACTTTTGCTGTTCGCTGTGATGTAAGTAAAAATTAGACTTGCAGTTGCCTCCACATTAAGTATAACAGTCTTACCTTTTCAATTATTCAATCCGTTAAATCCATTGCGAGGTGCATGTGCATATTCCACCTCCCGGGTGATGCAATATAACGTGCAACATCCTGAGCTCTTTAGCACAAGAAAGTGGTCACTTGACTAAGGCTTCTGCACAGTTTTCTGGTTTAAATATACTTTTAATTTTAATTTGTTTTACAATTAATATGTTAAAAAAGCCAAGCTAGAGCAGAATCTTACAGTAACCGGTTCATTTTTATGAGCAGGCAGGTAGTGTTGTAATTATATTTTATGTTTACAAATCCAAATGTATTGTATCCATTAATTTATTAGTAATTAAAGGCCGCAGCAATAGACATAGAATAGTTTCCTTTGAAATGCGGAGTTCCCTGGCCTCCTGGAGTGCAGAGCGCTAGCCATAGGATATAAATAACGGCGTATAAAATAGATTCTATGCATTTATAAGCTGGTTATGTAGAATGTATATTTATTTAACATTCATAAAATTGTATTTACTGAGTGGATGATGTTGGGGATAATTCCCTGCGAGTATTGGTGTTTCACCCAGTGTGCTATTATGTGTAGCAGATTTCATTCAAGAATTGTTTATGCCTTCATGCGCACCATTACATACAACCAACCTTGTATTATCGGGTTTCTACTTTTTAAGTACATTTTTTATGTGCTCAATAGTGAGTGATCTCGTGTGTGATGCTTTGTAAGCTCCTCAGGACAAATGCCAATCAATATTTATTAATCCTTAATTTTTTTTTTTTACAATATAGAATATATAGCATACAACCATTTAAATAATTCAAGAAAAAAAAACAAGTAATGGAATGGAGGAAAATGTATTAAGTATGTAATAACTTATTTTAAAACAGTTCATCCCCATTTTCTGCCCGTACACAAACAACTGTCCATCACCTGGATCCCATTAGTTGCAGTATCAGCAAAATATGTATACAAACACCTGTGCTTGGCAGAAAGAAATAACAGTCAATTTTGTCTGACCTTGTAGTAAACTAAAGCCTCCCAATTTAACTGTGGATAACCTTATTGTCTGACACTGCATGTCAATTGCAGTCCCTGAATATGCTCCCATTAGCTGCACTATGTTTGCCACTGTCATGGCGGGATGGTTAGGGCAAAGACAAGCCATTAAGAGTAAAAACTTTTTTACAACGTGGATCTCATGGTACTGACCATTATTCCTTCATACAATGTTGATATTTCACTAACCAGTATTAGATGTGAAATAAGGGGACATGCATGGTGTACAACATTGTTGGAAGAAAGTTTGTCAAGGCAGGTCAAAGTGATGGTCAGAAAATACATTTGTAAACAAAACTAAATATTTCTTGTAGTAATACACATAGAAACACTCACACATACACACACTGATTTGACAGTTTTGACAACCACCCGGGTATCTATTAGAGGGGGGAAAAGGCTGCAATGCAGGTTTGCGAATGCATAAAAGAGAGATTGCCTCTAGATTCCCACTGGCTTTACCTTTCCACATCTCAGATCAATATAGTCTATCTAGTGAGAGCTTTTGATAAATGGGGAGTCAGTGCAGTTTCCTCTCCCCGCATTTACTGTGGTTCTTGCTCTTTCATCAACACAAAACCTTAAATGCTTATTATAACCAGCTTAAAATGTAGGAGATTTAATCAAACAATATTTCATTATGAGATTTAGCTAAATAAATCCAAGGTGAGTCACATGTTGATGCCAACAGCAGTGTTTACTGCAGCCTCTGCATTACCACACCATCAGGGCGGATGACTGTGTTCAGGCCTGGACACGATGTTCCTCACCCACACTCCATACAAAAAAAAATGCTTCCATTATTTACTCGACCGCAGCCACTGGCCTCCCAAAATAAGGGAGGGAGCTGTGCTAATTAAAATAGATAACATTTTATTGATTTTAAATATTGTTGTGTGTGCATGAGTATTGACTGTAGAGTCTCTTGCTCTGGCTCGTAAGCTATAAAACAAATAGGAATTTGAATTATGTAAGTACTTTACTTAGGAATGCAGTGTCGTCAGGATCAACATAAAAGGACTGTGTTAATCAAACAAAGCTGTAAAATACAGACATGGAATAAATATGAAAGGCCGTTTTAATACATTATTTATTACACTATTTATTATGATATTCCAGACGGATAATCAAACAGAATATACAGTATGTACCATATGTTTATCTGGTGTGTAAAGTGAGTCTTTAGCTTATAGATGTTAGCTAAGGAGACTTCCCTTAACTATAGCATATTGTTCTGCAAAATGCCCATGTAAAAGGCAAGCAGCAACTGCAGATGCAAATTGTTTATTTTTGTAAAGTAGCCTAATAAAAAAAATATATAAAGAAGAACCTTGCTCCTGACACCCCTGCATAAATCTCAGATGTGGAGGTGGACAGCGGCACTGCAAAACATGGTGTAGGCTTCAGTGGTCCCCAGGAGCTAGACTTGAAGGCAGCGTGGAATTTTAAATGCACTTTTTTTTAATTGCTCAAAACCTAAACAGACAGGGGGAATAAATATTAGTAGTTATGTTTATTTTACACAACACCAGAAATATCTGTTAGTTACAAGTTGTTGCTTTCAACAACAACAAAAAAGAATTGCTTATACAGGCAATCGCAAAACAGATTGATTGTAAGATGTTTTTTCTTCAATGGTTGCTCTGGTGCGTATTTGATTGTTTGCTGGTATTAGCTTGGGATGTACTGCTTCAGGCTGTTCACTCATCCGTACCATTTACCAAATTGTATAACGTGCATCAACAATCTGTCCAAAGTTATAGTTTGTAGTCATCAACCCGACTGTGTGTGTCAGAGTGAGAGAAATGCATTTTGGTCCAGCTAATAGAAGATATGCATTGCTATACGGACACACATACACACCCACTGATGAATGAGGCTTAACACCCTTTAATCCTTTGGCCTGTTCTCTTAGCAGAATCACATTGAATGTGCACCTTATCTGTCTTTTGGAGACATATCTAACTACTTCCCCATTACTCTCCCATTATACGCTGCCACCCTTTGGCATTTTCACAAAACCTTTGCTTCAGTGAGAAAACACGATGGCCCCCCAATTGAAAGCATGTTAAAAAGGTCACACATCCAAATAAATGCCAACAATGCCAAAGTATTTCCCCTTATACAAACACTCAAGGAAAACAAGAGGATTGCAACACACACACACACACACACACACACACACACACACACACACACACACACACACACACACACACACAAACACACAGACAGGGTGAGCCCAGTCTAGGACTTGATGTAATGTGAGTTTGGCCTTTAATTAAATAGTGAAGGATTGATTTTTTTTGACCAGAGCTGAATGAAAATGTAGGAGAAACCGAGCTTCATTACGACATGGCATAGTGTCCAATATAATTAGATGGCTTTTAGGGAATTTAAAAGCACTATTGTACTGCAAAGAGCAAAGCTTTTGTTAGATTATGCTGATTGCTACTAGTATTTTTTTTTTTTAAATGTCAGTCACTACTATCATTTACCAAAAAGATATTTTCTAGATTTACTCATGAGCTTTCATAGCAGTGATGAATGTAGCACAGCTTGCATGGTAAACATAAAATATGCTATTGACATCAAAGGCTATATGCATTTGACTTTTAACCGCTAGCTGTCAGATGAACTTGCAGAGGATGTGTTCAGAGAGACTTTTGCCAAGGTTATAGAGACATTTATCAGCGCTGACTTCTTGCTAAACACAATAGGAGAGGAAGAAGAATGAGGGCACTTTCCTAAAGCACAGGGCACAGGCTGAGCTTTACATCTTATAAGCCGAGTGTTATGCTATTGTAGAGACAGTGGTGTCAGAGGACGCACTCTTTGATTAATCTGGTTTTCAAATTTCATCCCCTTTGCTAGCATTCATTACATTGCATCTCTTTTAAAAAATCAACCAGGGTCATACATTTCCCTTAAGGATTATTGGCTGATGTGAACGAAGTGTGTAGGAAAGTCAATAAAACAAGTAAATCTATTCATTTCATTCAGTTTTTGCCCACTCTCTTTTTTAGAGTCTCAGATGACTGAAGCCTATCAGGCAGAGGTTACAGCACAACAGGTGAACTACTGAGTGTATACAATCCACCATGCGTTCTTTGGGGAGGTAGTAGGAACGCTTGATGTAAATAAAGGAAAACACTATGGAGGGCTGTAGCTTGAACCTCTTTTCTACCTCTTGTTTTGAGGCAGTACTAACTCTGAGCTACTGGGGATAACTACAGAGATAAAAAAAAAGTCTGTTTTAATGTATGTATTTCATATCTCTACAGTTTACATTAATGCACAGCATATATGAAAATATCATGAGTTGTTTCAGAGCCAATTTTGCCTGAGGACTGCAGAACAGGAATGATGATGTTGGCAAAGGCAGGAAACGGCCATCTTGGGATCAGGCTGAGGGTGGGCTAGGTTGGCCAGCTGGGATTCTTAGAGCTGGGGATCAGAGTCGTTGGGAACCCCAGGGCTAATAGACCCACATGGCCAGATGATTGTTAGTGTAGCGGGGCACAGAATGAAAACCAACAGGCGCAGTCTGGTGCTACACATTTATTGTTGTGTTCTGCAAAATGCAAGAAATGGACTTATTATTGACAATTGCTACACAGCATTCTTTAGTCGTACTCTTATTCAGGAAATCTCATTCTTTAGTCGTACTCTTATTCAGGAAATCTCTTCATCTGACGTAATCACGCGAGATTTGCACCCTGTGACTTCCAGCAACTATGCTGCTCATGTAGCGCACCTGTCATCTACTGACTATTTATGGGTATTACATCTTTAAAATTACACTGCCAAATATAAACACTGTACACAGTATTTGGACCAAAATAATTACTCTTTCCATAAACACATATGAAACATAAGGAAAACGTATAAACTCCCTCTTAACATACATTGAATTAAAGACAAACTCAGTTTAATGAGCGTCAACAGGTTTATTACGCCACATTAGCAAGGCTAGCGAGCAGGAGGCTAGCCGTTAGCAGAGTGGGGTTCAGACTGGAGACTAGCGGTTAGCAAGCAGGATAGCAGGTGGAGTTGCAGACTGGAAGTTACCTTTGTGAGCAGCAACAGCCTTTTCTTTTTTGAATGTGTGGTGAGTTAAAGTCAAACTTGACCCGAGCACTGGGATTTACATTGATGCTGTTGGGAGTTATGTCGACCAAGGGATCCAGACACTGCGACCAAATGCTTGCATTTTACGACCATCATTTGAGACAGTGCAAGTATTTTTTTTAATCTATATTTTCCTATTCTTTTTAGATGGGATAATTTCAGATTCTTCACTGTTGATAGCTACATTAATCTGTCCACTACTTTGGCAAACATAATCTCCTCCGAACCCTGATTGCTTTGTATGTATGGACCAGTGGCGTCTTTGCATTAGGGGCCGGTGGGGCACGGCCCCACCAGAGGGCGCTGCCGTGCAGGGCATTTATTTTGTCAAAAATGTGCATTGAGCATTTGTTAATAATTAATTACATGCAGTTTTAATTTGATGAACGCAATTGTCTTTTTTTTGTAGTGTAGTAGTTGTGTGTGAAATAGTTCGTTGCTCCGTCTCGTCTGTTCCGCTCGGTGGGGCCCAGCCGAGATGGCCCTGCTGCTGTGTAGCCGCGGACTGGAGAGCTGGTGCGCGAGCAAGCGCATGCGCAGCGCACACTTTAGTTTCAACAGTGGGGCCAGAAGATTAGGGCCCCAGACTGCTTCTCATTGGCTGATTTGTAGAAAGGGCGGGGTTTACGGCGGGAGAATCAAAACTTTTACACGGAGACTGAACGCCCTGGCGATGCTTTTGAAAGTGAAAGTGAACTCATCCACGGACTTTTGGATTTTAACAGCAAAGTCACCGAGAGTGGTGAGTCATTGGTGAGTCTAATTTGTAATAATTTTTATTCTAAGTGGAATTTATAATGTAGTTTACATATTATTGTTTGAATTAGAATTTCTGCATGTGTAACTGGCGATACGTGTGTGTGGGGGGGGCACAACCTCACGTGGGCTCCCCGAGGGAGCTGTTCACCTGTCTCTGGTGGTGAAATGGCTCTTTGGCTGTGGTATATTGTGAGTGGTGGCTTTGTATATTGATTGCTGTGTAGGCCTATTGGGTGTGCGCCGTTGTGTTTTTATTGTTGCCACGTTGTTGTTTCGATCTTGAGTTTTTTATATTGTGAGATCTTGAACACTGCCATTTGGTGGTGCTATTGTTATAATAGCCAAATATAAGTCTTCAGATTCGCGTTTGAGTGATGGCATTATTCAGCTGCAATTTTGGTCCCCTTTGTCACTTGCTACTTTGTGTGTGTTGTGATGGTAGTAATATGTGGTATTTCTGGATTGTGTTATAAGATTATTTTCCTGCATGGCCCCACCAGAGTTTCCAACCCAAAATCGCCACTGGTATGGACACAGTATATGCTCTGTATGTTCAATAGTGTTTTTATTAGGGCTGTCAAATTAACGCGTTAATTTCGATTAATTAATCACAGAAAAATGAACGCGATTCAAAAAAAGGAACGCAGATTAATCGCACTTCTATAATGCCCTTTGACCCAGTGCAAAAGTGGTGCGCAGCTGCACCGAGCTGAACCTGTAACTTGCATACACGGCCCGCACGGGTGAAAGGGTTAAAAGTAAAGAGAGAAGCTGGGGGAAAGAGCGGGGCCGAGGGCTTTATGGACGGTTTATGGGATGCAAATAAGCATCAAGGTAGGAAGACATCTTACTTTATTCTCTGCAGTGTCTGTGCATTATTGATTTAGTGGGTGCAACAATGTAGGTTCAAAAGTATCTCTCAATCTTCCTCTGTGTGTACAATTTTGTTTGCTAGCTGTCTCGTCTCCCGCGTAAACGGACACCCCCGCCGTGTGTGTGTGTGTGTGTGTGTGTCAATATTTTTGCCTATGAGTACGACGATGGGTAATGAATCGGCATAGGCATCTGTGGCAGTGCAGCGCTGTCTGTTGTGGAGACAGAAGTTACAAGAGACGGAGAGCGAGAGAGAGAGAGAGCCAGAGAGAGAGAAACAAACTGT